>NC_064035.1:11324565-11677065 GCF_932526225.1 Nematostella vectensis | reverse complement strand
ACAGTCTTTATACTGTGCATCAGTACAAGAAATATTTATATATTATTTACAGTAACCACTAGGTACCTCAGATAACATGGCCGAAATTGTGATTAAACTCTATAATAAATATGCAACATTAACTTTTTTTAGATCCCAAAAAAGGGCAAGCCGCAATAACTTTATAGAATAAAAACTCTGGATATGAATAGTCAATTCCCTAACTGCACAGCAAGAACCACATGAATCTATTATATTATGTATCATATTGTACCAAATAAGTTAATTGAGCTTTAAAGTAAAGCTGTACCCGTGTGGTTGCTTTCTTCTTTACTCCAGTTGTTTTCTGTTTTTTGCTTAAACTGCCATTTTCACCTTCATCACCACCTTCAGGATTTACAACTGAAAGTATGAGAAAAGTATTGTGTTGTAGGTATGAAAAAAAAAACACAAAGCTCAATCTATCTTTGCTTGCTGATGAATGCTTCAAACTCACCCGCAGACCAGAGCTTTAACGTCTTATCCCACGAGCCACTGCAAAACTGTAATAGAAAGAAACAACTCATTATCAATTGATTTCCTTCAAATATTTGAGTAGTATTCAAATTGCAGAGTAATAGCCAATAGGGTGAAGCATAATATTGCTACTTTTAAAATTTTAGAGTGGCTTATTAGAGAATGGGGTTAATATAAAAATGTACTTTTTTTTTCTCCATTTGCTGACACTACAGTAGGTCTCCCTTATTCTTGGATGCTTATGTAAATTAGTGTAAATTAGTGTAAATTATACTTTAGACCAACCAAGAATCAATTTTTGGAAAAATATAATATTTTTTTTTTGCTTTTGGGAGGGGGGCTTTTTGGGGAAGAGGAGGCTTTTTTGAAATCTGGCTCTAGTGGACAGTGATTGATGGAGAAGGGGGATAAAAAATGTACTGAAAGGAGCTCAAATCTTTTACGGTAACAAAAAAAGAGAAGTGTTATTGTTATACCTTGGTAGCTGAGGGATTGATTGATATGCTGTCCACACTTTGTGTATGGCCTTTGCAAACATGTACACATGATGCCTCACCACTCCCTATACTCCACTAACAAAAAAAAAAACAATGCCATAATTAGCAAAAAATACTGTCAAAATCTTTCAAATAAAGACTGTTTTTAATGCCATTATTTCTTTAGATCAAGTCCAGCACAATCAAATCATTTGCACAGACTGCTTTTCCCAGGCAGTCCTCTATACAACTACTGAAAACAGAACCTACATAGACTGAGAATCCATGCGCATCAAAGGATCAATGTTCTTGTTTGTTTGTGCTTTTGCACAGTCAGTACTACATTGAACAGGGGCAGTCAGTCCTACATTGGACATGCACAGTCAGTACTACATTTGACAGGCACAGTCAGTACTACATTGGACATGAACAGTCAGTACTACATTGGACAGGCACAGTCAGCCCTACATTGGACAGGCACAGTCAGCCCTACATTGGACAGGCACAGTCGGTCCTACATTGGACAGGCACAGTCAGTACTACATTGGACAGGTACAGTCAGTACTACATTGGACAGGCACAGTCAGTACTACATTGGACAGGCACAGTCAGTACTACATTGGACAGGTACAATCAGTACTACATTGGACAGGCACAGTCAGTCCTACATTGGACAGGCACAGTCAGTACTACATTGGACATGCACAGTCAGTACTACATTGGACAGGCACAGTCAGTCCTACATTGGACATGCACAGTCAGTACTACATTGGACAGGCACAGTCGGTACTACATTGGACATGCACAGTCAGTACTACATTGGACATGAACAGTCAGTACTACATTGGACAGGCACAGTCAGTCCTACATTGGACAGGCACAGTCAGTACTACATTAGACAGGCACAGTCAGTACTACATTGGACATGCACAGTCAGTACTACATTGGACAGGTACAGTCAGTCCTACATTGGACAGGCACAGTCAGTACTACATTGGACATGCACAGTCAGTCCTACATTGGACAGGCACAGTCGGTACTACATTGGACAGGCACAGTCAGTCCTACATTGGACAGGCACAGTCAGTACTACATTGGACATGCACAGTCAGTACTACATTGGACAGGTACAGTCAGTACTACATTGGACAGGCACAGTCAGTACTTCATTGGACAGGCACAGTCAGTCCTACATTGGATATGCACAGTCAGTACTACATTGGACATGCACAGTCAGTACTACATTGGACAGGCACAGTCAGTCCTACATTAGACAGGCACAGTCAGTCCTACATTAGACAGGCACAGTCAGTACTAAATTGGACAGGCACAATCAGTACTACATTGGACATGCACAGTCAGTCCTACATTGGACAGGCACAGTCAGTACTACATTGGACATGCACAGTCAGTACTAGATTGGACAGGCACAGTCAGTACTACATTGGACAGACATGGTCTTCACAATTACATTATTACCTCCATTACTCTTATTGACTGGTCCTGGGACGAACTGAGAAATACACCTTTCTGTTCATCTATTAAGAAAACAAAATTGTGTTTCGTATGCATTATTTACAATTGGCACAGGCCTTAAAAGGAGGTGAATAAAAATTGAAGTAAAAGTACAGGGTTCATATGGTGGTAGCAGTGCATTTGCTATCTATTGTACTGTACCAATACAATACTTACCTTTTGATACCCACTCTACATCTTTTACAGGACTAGTGTGGCCTTTGACTTTGGCTAAACATGAACCTACACAAACATCAAGGATATAATTCAAGGACTGGGTCTAGTTCAATAACTGAACAACTTGAAATAAAGTGTTCAGATTAAGGATGCAACTACACAAAGGGTAAACAAAAATGGCAGTGTTATTTATATCTTTTGAAATTTCAAACAAGAGAAAGAACAATACTGTATATAAATATCAGTTATATGTGTCCTCTGTTTATCTATTTGCTACATGCTGTGTACCTTGATCATCCCAGATTTGAACACAGTTGTCATAGCTTCCAGTGATAATACTGAAATAAAACATGATATAATCCTTGTAATTTCCTTTATAAACCTAAAAATGTCACTTTGTCAATGAAAGGATGTGGCTGTCTTTTTTCAATTCCTTTAAATCTTGTTGTGCTTAGTGTGTGCATGTGGAATAAAAAACACTTCAATGTTGCCACTTATTGAAATATAAAATAGAATAGAAATATTTTTAGAAAACCATTTAAAAATTAAGTGTGAGCCCTAAGGATTTGATTTTTAGTCCAGTCAATCTACGGTTTTTTAACAGTTTCTGGCTCAGAAAGTAACCCTCTATAACATACTAAAGGTCTAAAAAAATTGGAGCAAGCAAACACCCCGAAATATGGGATCTAATTTCCACATTCAAGGCTTGTATGAAAAACGACAAGGCTCCCAAATCATGAAAATAACAAAAAAATACATACTTTAGAAAAAAGTAATTTATACCACTATAGATTACTAGAGAAATACATTTCTCTAGTAAAAACTTAACGTTATTTGAAATAGTTCAGTTATTTCGGGTAAAATGCACAGATTTTATTAGCTATCCTTGTCACCACCACTTTGATCTTGCATACATTTCTTCATCATAAATGACTATACATGATGAAAACAGGTTTTCATGCAAACGGTGCTCATTGGCTCTTAATAATAATGTCATTGATTCAAGAAAAGTGATATGGACACATTAAAAAATCATTCTCATGATATCGCTTTTCTGTTAAAATAGATTTTAATGTTGGAAGTTTTTATAATTTCTTTAAAATTAAGAACTGATTGAGAGGGAATTTTAATGACCCTTTGCATTGGCCGTAGGGCGAAAACACTAGAATTTTTATGAGCCAGGAGCACTAAATGTGCTGCAGCCCTGGAGGCCTCTCAAGATCTGTTAAGGGTTCACTCCTGTTTTGGGGCTTATTTTCTTACAAAACACATGATGAGGAAATTAAAGATATTCTTTGTTTGGAATACCTTTTACTATGTAATTTTTAAGCGATTTTGTGACTGTTTCTCACCTACAATGGGAACGCCGCATTTTCATATTGATTTCCGCTTTTTATCATACTGAGAACAATGGGTTCCACTTATGATGTGAGCCGTTTTTTTAGGTCATTTAGGGAGTAAAAAAGTGTGCATTATAAGCTGGGAAATACGGTATATATTTTTTTATCATTTATAGTGGTGTGTATTTTTCGTGATTTTCATGATTTGGGATTTCTGTAGTTTTTTAAAACACGAGCCTTGTATGGGGAGATTCAATGGGGTTTTTCATCAGGGTGTTTGACTGCTTTGATTTTTTTAGACTTATAAATTAGTATGTTATAAAAGGAGAATTAATTAATACAAAAACATTGAAAAACCTTGTGTTGCAATTAGTACAATCTTAAACCATAGTTTGATTGGACTATTTGGTCAAAACAGGAAAAAATAACGTGTGCATCTTATGGCATCTTTATGTAGATGATGCTGTGACATGAATCTGATTTTATACTCTATATAAAGTAAAAGTAAAAGTTTTTTCCATACCAATTTTTGCATCTTGACACTGAACTAACCCAGTCATCATGAACTAAGATGTTATCTGGTTGAGGGGCAGGGTGCTTCTCTAAATATTCAATTTCTACCACACTTTCCTGCAATAGAAGTAATTGATTAACCTCAGTACAACTTACAATGGTAAGTTTCATAACTTACAGCATGAGCAGTAAAACTGTGAACACGGGAAACAGGTATGAACTTGTTGTTCCAACCAATCACTTGGGAGTTATTCAAACCGTAAATTAAATACGACTTGAACATGAGGTTCCGCTATAAAAGGGAAAGCTCCCCCCACCCCCGGGCTCAAATTTGCAATCATAATCAGAACACTGCAACGCTAGCAGTCACAAATTATAAGCCTCCTGTAAAATTGTCTATCTTTTTTGCACAGGTAACAAGACAGTTGTGTTAAGAGATTGATGAATTAGTGATTTGCTGTCCACTCAGTTTTTTAGAGCAAAATTTTAAATCCATAATCTAACACACCTGCATAAATTATTTTCGCACTGCCCTATAACAGGCATCACTATCTTTATCTTCACTCAAGCAAAAGTTACAAATCAGAGGAAGTTCAGAAGGGGTAAAGTTGGAGAATACTAAATTTTTCCTATTGTATTATTGACTAAATTTGAGGTTACTTTGGTAAATGGTCAATTGATTCAAATTAATCTTTTATGGAGCGTGTGATCAAACAGATAAAGAAAATTTAAATATTTATATCAGGTTGAAAATTATCATCAAGTCTGACTCACAGCTGATATTTCCTTTGCCTTCATATGTTTTTGAATGGTGTCTTGTAAATACTGACTGTCAATGAGGAAGTCAAACTGGATGCTCTGACCAACTTCACTGTCAGTTCCTGATATTTCTGATTCTACAAAATATTAAAATAAAATACAGCAGACAAATGCAGCAGCCAAATGCTTTGCAAGCATTCATGAGTTCAAAAACCTGCCCAACACAATAATTTCTGCTAGTAAACATGACTATACTATTTGTAACAGATAAAGGCATTAATCCTTGTAAATTTTTATCAGCTTGTATTAAATTTGTATCAGCTTGTATATCAAGTATACATAACTTTCACATTTTTACTAGAAATTCATATGACAGGCCCATACCCAGGAGTTTTCTTGGGGAGGGGGGGGGGGGGTTCGAAATCCGAAAAAATGGACCGGGGGGAGTGAGTTCTCTGATAGTAATCTGAACCCCCGAAAAACAAAAAGGCATTTTTCTGATACCTTTGCAGGATCTCCACGGACGTTTATTGTCGGATTCGGCTCATACCGGAATGATCTAGCTTATGCTTTAAAGTTTTGTCTACAAATAGCACGTCCGAAAATGGACCTTGGGCCGTTGGGGCGGTGCGTTCGCACCCCCTGCACCCCCCTGGGTACGGGCCTGTATGATGATACTGTAACTCACCATTTCCTGCTCCAAGCAAGCCATTGATGAGGTCATTGAGATCATCGTGTCCGATATTAGCGGATAATGAGAACGGAGTGTCGGCGATCTCATACCTGAGAAGCAATCCAAATGTGCTGAATAACTAAAAAATAAACAAAAACCACCATACACACAACTCGTGGACGAATCTCGTCCACACACGTGGTTTAGCGTGCATATCAATTGTCCTGTAATTCATAATTATTACGCTTACGAAAACATATATCTCAAAATATAACTATTCTGTAGAAAACATTCTCATTTTGCAGCTTCCTTGAATGATAGATTACTTACTTTTTTTGTTTTGTAAAAAATCTCACTTGGACTTGTTCTACGTCCGCCATTTTGATTTTTTGTATTGGAGGTTGTCACCGCTGAGCACATATCGCAGTCAACAAGCCGCCCACAATAAAGTCAGCGGAAATTCATACAAACTTTCTTCAAAAGAAGAAAAACGTTATTAATCATTTTTAGTATGAGTTTTCTTAAATATAATTCAACCATATGCGAGGGAGACACGGTTATTTTATACCTGGTGAGTACAGAATCGGTCGTTCGATGTTAAATTTGTGTGTGTTATGCAGTGATGTTACTGCAAATGTACACACGTGCGTTACTGTAGATTGTGCTTTATATGTCTAACTCAAATGGGTGGGGGGGGGGGGGGGGGTGGGGCGAAACTAAGGGCACAGCCATACCGCTACTGGTCATTTCCTTATATTTTGAGAATAGACCCCTGGCCGCTATAGGAGTAACAGTTTTAACAAACAAGATTTTTGTTATTATGTTTTGTTTCCTTATTGTAAAGTTATGCCTGGTACACACTAGTGACATAACGACATAGGCATGTGCACCCTTATGTTCATATGTTCAAGTGTGAATGGTTCAACATTTTGACATAAGCCCAACTTAACAACATGGGCATAACGACGTAAGAGAAAAAAACATGTTTTTTCTTTTATGTCATTATTTCCGTGTTGTTATGTTGGGCTTGAAAAGACTGCATGCGCCTATGTTGTTATGTCGTTATGTCACTAGTGTGCACTAGGCATTAGTGTCACATGCTTGATCCTTTTCTTTTCCAAGGTCAAGGTTGATTGACATTCTACCCCACTTCAGGGGGCTGGCACGTTTCTATGTAGCATGTCGTGAAGGAGAAAGGAGGAGCTGCCTCTGCTGTAGACTCAGGATTTTATAAAATTGGTTTTTATTCTACCTCTTCCAGCAAATACTAAAAGTGACTGGGGATTGTTTACCACCCTCCCCCTTCCCCTCTGACACAATTTTCTAGCTAATGCCATGTGTACAATAACCATAAATTTTGTAATAGGGACATAACAATATGCACAGCATAGTGGTCACAGCTTGCAAGGTCCATCAGACAAAATTTGGTGCATTCCCACACTCTGACATGGTTGGAAAGCAGTTTGGATCAAAGGTATGTTCCTAAATTATTTTTAACTCATTGACATATTTAATTATGAATAAGGACAAATACGAAAACCAGCAATGGGTATATATGTTAAAGGAGCGTGTAGAGTGTTGGTCAATGCACAATGTGAATCTGCTAAGATCTTATCTTGTTTATTTTATAGAAGGTCTGGGAAATAATCTAGATAAATTTACTTTCTAACAATTCACAACATATTTTAGATTCATCACTTGCTCAAATTCCAGGTATTTTCTTCAAACACCAAAGGCAAAAAGGGGTACTTGTTTCTCCTTCATCCAACACCTGAGCTGTGGACGATAAATCTCCCCCATCGAACTCAGATCCTTTACAGTACAGACATAAGTATGGTCTTAATGCAGCTTGACATAAAGCCGGGAGCTGTGGTCATGGAGTCAGGTATTTATTGCTCTTGATATTGAAGAAGTATTTTAAAAAAAGAATTAGGCTCTCCTCCAAAGCAAATTCAAGGGATTCTCTTGCCTCCCAGCCCTCTATAATGGTAGAGTACATGGTTGTGCTAAGAGCACAGGATGATACTCAACTAGGCTCCTGGGGCAGATTCATATAAGGGGAAAAAATTGGCTAAAAACACGTGTGTGATTAAATTCTCTCTTAAAATTAAACAGTTCAGCCAAATCCAAAACAAAGAGGATTATCTTATTCAGCATTCTTTTAGCTTCCCAATGACATACATAATTGTCCAATATTTCTCTACTCATTGTGTTCCTTGCATCACATGAGCTTAAAGCACCCTGTAACTTTAAATGCTGACATTGGCAGGGGCATTGGCAGACCATTGACCTGAATGTTGACCCATGAGTGTCGCTCTGAACATTGCGCGAACATTGACATATGATTGTTGCCCTGATGGTTGACTGAGCTTTGCCCTGAATATTAGCGCTCGGGGAAATGCTCAACACTCAGGATAATATTATATTGTCCTGAGTGTTGAGCATTTGCAATATTAGGGCAATTGCCCTGATTGTTGAGCATTGCCCTGAGCGTTGACCTGAGTGTTGCCCTGAACTGAAAATCTTTCTGAATGTTGCCCTGAGCATAGATGGTGCGTTTTCCTGATTGTTCAGTATGTTCCTGGGCATTGCTAGTTGTTCCCCTAGTGTTGCTTCGAGCATGCATTGACAGGGCTTGTTGTATCACAAGGACACACAGATCTGTATCATTTCCCTTAACTCAATCTGTAATCCATGTGAATCTCTTAAAATGATGTATTGAAAAAAATCGTGAGCTTTAAGACTCGCGAAAAATAAAGACAGCGAACTTCAATGCACGAAATTTAATGGATATACATGTAGACAAATTATATTTTGAGATTTCCTAGTGAGGAAATGTAATGATATTCAAAAATGGCTCGAGACAAGAGCACTTTAAAATTACTTTAGAACTGACTCTTAAAGCCGCTTTGTCACCAGTTTACTTTCGATCAATTACGTCACAATCTCCGATTTTTAACGGAAAACACAAAACATAAATTTAAAATTGTAAAAGCTGTGTGTCTATTGGAAGTTTCTTTGAGAATGTGAGTGGTATTTAGAGCGTATGGCCAGTTCAACCCATTGATTCCTGGTTATTTTTTAGCTGAATTTACAAAAAAACAGACTGAAAACAGATACCTCCCCCCTATTTTGAGTTTTTTTACAGCCCGTCAAAGTCAAACACCGCTGCACCTAGTCAGGGGTATCCTAGCTTTCCAACAGTGCTTTGCGGTGCCATCTCTAATCCCTTGTCGCTTCGCTTGGCAAGCACAAGTTGATGGTTGCTTGTATTTTTCATAAAAAAAATATTTTTGAGCATATCGGGAGAGTGTCCTAGGACATGAAGTCTATTGGGACATAATTGAGTGCTGTGCTTATGGATATTTGCAAGCAAATTACTGACAACGTGATCTATGGCGCATTCGGGATGGTAACAACAATCGGTGCAGCCGGCAATGCTTTGATCCTTGTGGTTTTTGTCAAGACTCCATCTTTGCGCACAACGACCCCGTCACTCTTAGGGAATCTCGCCTTTGGGGACCTAGTGACACTCCTAGCTGCGCCAGTGCTAGCCTTAAACTTTGATCTAAGTAAAGGCGCATTGGCTGACTTCTTGTGTAAGTCGTTCCTCGGTGGTACTGTGGTACTTACTACTGCCAGTAGCTTTACCTTGACCGTGCTAGCCGTGGAGCGCTACCAAGCCATCGTTCATCCGATGTGCATGAGGTTCAAGTTGAGGGACGGCGCAGTTCGATATGCCATCGCCGCGATATGGTCATCCGCGTTCGTACTTTCTTCTTCTGCCTTCATCACCATGAATTACGTCCCTGATAAAAGATCCCTGATACTATTTTCCCAAGCAGTCATCTTCAATTCGTCATTCAGATGATCTCCGCAGTGATTTTCTTCCTCATTCCCTTCATCGTCATCACATTCTGCTACATTTGCATTGCTAAAGAAATTTATTTCAGCAACAATGTCCGCTGAATGTCAAAGCCTCAGAGGAAGAAGCGAGAAAACGACGACTACTATCTCTGACTGTCATAATGACCACTTGCTTTTTGCTAAGCTTCCGGTTAAAACAGGGCGTTGTGTTACCGACGCCTGACAAACATGCTGCAATTAATCTCCAAATCTTTCAGCCCTCTTTTCTATGGATTATTACCCGAAAATCAGGACGCGTAATCGCCGAGGGCCCTTTCTTTTCTAGAAACTCGCTAACCACCCCAGGAACAGAAGCCACAATATGATCATATACAAAAGAGATTCTAATCTTAGAAGCTATTAAATCCGTTCCAATCACAACCCATTGTACAATAAGCAAGTTTCCAAGACCACGCTCGAAAATAAAATGAAAAAAAAAATTTGTTTAAAATACACTTATAAGTACACGCTGCAGTTAACAATTTCCAGCCTCCTCTGCAGGCGTCTCAAGTGTTTTGGGTTTTATCGATTTCGGACTGTGGCGGGATCTAGAAAGAGCGGAGGCCTGGGAGGGAGGAATGAATTTGTCCTACCCCCCTCCTCCGGCTTCCTGTTCCGTTTCAACTCGCCCTCAGTCCCCTCTTTTCCATGAATAGTACCACAGGAAGCCCAATTCATAAAAATACTGAAAAAGTACAATAAACACTCGAGATACCTGCGGAGGTCAACGCGCAGGTTAACGCTCAGGGTAATATCCGGGGATGGTTCTTCAAGGTAAAAGTGATAGGGATGCTCGTTGGAAAATTCGAAAAATAACCCTAAAAAGTACCTGCACGAGCCTAAAAATACATCAGAAGCCCTAAAATACCATTTCTAAGAGAAAAGCCTATTTTTTTTCTCGGATACCCCTTTTAAAAATACCTGAGGCCCGATTGTGACATCTAAAAAATACGACGATCATCCCTATCATGTCGACATGGGAAGAACCACCCATTCCCCCCTCTCCCTGGGTCCAGGTCGACTACGTTCAGGGTAATGCTCAGGACCACGCTCAGAGCATTATTTAGGGTAACGCTCACGACCCAGTGTGCCGCCTTTCATGCAGCTTGCAGGACTTGTTCGTTGAGTAGAGGAGACCTTGAATAAATCGTTTGCAAAACGTTACATTACGTAAATGGATACCTTCGTGTACATACCCTGAATAATGTCTATTTTCTCTAATAAAGGTACTGGCAGTGCTTCAATGTCACATGCTCTCATAAGATCAATAGCACCCACTGGTCACTTGTATACCTATGAGTTCCACGAAGAGAGGTCAAAACAGGCAAGGTAAATATTAGTGTGGATTAATAATGATGACAATAAACGGTCAAAACTGTCAAAGCAGGAAATACTGGTGTGGATCAATGATGATAATGAGAGGTCAAAACTGGTAAAGTAGATACTGGTTTGGATTAATGAGGACGAGGAGGAGAGGTCAAAACTGGTAAAGTAGATACTGGTGTGGATTAATGAGGATGAGAGGTCAAAACTGGTAAAGTAGATACTGGTGTTGATTAATGAGGACAAGAAGAAGAGGTTGAAACTGGCAAGGTAAATACTAGTGTGGATTAATGATAATGAGAGGTCAAAACAGGCAAGGGAAACTCTGGAGTGACAATAAACGGTCAAAACTGTCAAGGGAAACTCTGGAGTGACAATAAACGGTCAAAACTGTCAAAGCAGGAAATACTGGTGTGGATCAATGATGATAATGAGAGGTCAAAACTGGTAAAGTAGATACTGGTTTGGATTAATGAGGACGAGGAGGAGAGGTCAAAACTGGTAAAGTAGATACTGGTGTGGATTAATGAGGATGAGAGGTCAAAACTGGTAAAGTAGATACTGGTGTTGATTAATGAGGACAAGAAGAAGAGGTTGAAACTGGCAAGGTAAATACTAGTGTGGATTAATGATAATGAGAGGTCAAAACAGGCAAGGGAAACTCTGGAGTGATGATGATGATGATGATGATGATGATGATGATGATGATGATGATGATGATGATGATGATGATGATGATGATGATGATGATGATGATGCGGCCACCATTCAAACTCCCAAAAATAGAGATACCACTGTATTTTGACTGATAGGAAGGAGTTTATAGACCACAACGTTGACCACTTAGTCACAGTGACTCATCGCAATGTCACTGCAGATGGTTTCCTAGAGGAGAATATTGCAGACGCTGGTGAGTAGTACTTTGATGTTTTTGGATAATCAGCTCTATTATGTCTTATTCTATAACATATCAACGTTGACGGCCAATGATTCACCTGTATATAAAATGTAGGATTGGTTGTTTTTTGTTTGTCAGTAACTAGAATTGTACATATGCATGACCTTGAGCGGAGGTGCTCGTTCAGCAGTTATTAGCAGACCTTTTTCTCTTATGTATTCCCCTCTAAACCACAGTGCTCTTCAAAATTATTTTGTTTGAGCGGACCTTCCATTCAAGTGGGGTGGTTTATCCGAACCCCCACTCCCTTGATTCGGGCCTGAATGGATGCAGTTTTACTTAATGTATGTATACTGTATCTTATTGTAATATGCTGTTTGTTTTCTGTTTTGTTTTCGTGCTAAAGTATTTCTAGATCTACCTTCTCCCTGGGATGCTATCAAGTTTTCAAAGAAGGCATTAAAGGTACCCTTAATAGGTTCTTAAGAGTCTGTTGCTATCAATGAAATTACTTTTTGAAGTGAGAATGTATCTGTGTCTTTCAGAGAGAAGGGGGCCGTTTGTGTTCTTTTTCTCCTTGTATCGAACAAGTGCAAAAGACATGTGGAGTCATGCGAGATAATGGCTTTAGAGGTAAAACTTACTTACCTCTTTGCTTTCCTTAATTTACTGTGTTAAATCTGTTCTCGAGATTCTGTGCTGTAACTGTCTATGAATTACAGGGGTGGTTCTTCAGTAGGAGAAGCCGGTGGAAGGTGGGGGGGGAGAGGGTGCACGCTATTTTCACCCACCGCTAGCAGGACGCCTGCACTTATCATCTCAATATCGCTAGCTAATCAACCTAGTTTCAAAGTTATTGTAGATCGCCGTTTTAATTTTTCTTTTTATAAGATATTCAGGTTATGGAATGCCTTCTGAAAACTTTTGATGTGAAAACTGTATCCTATCAGATGCCAGACTTTGGAGAAAAAGTAAGATTTCTTTCTACAACATTCAGGTGAACAGTTAAAGCGTTGATAACGTTTTTTTTTTTCAATTTCTTTCTAAACAAATAGTTATCCGAAGAACCAACAAGAAAGAGGAAATTCGAAGCATTGGAGAATGAGTGCTGTGTTCAGGTTAGTCTTGAATTCCCAAGTATACTACTTTCAATAGGTAATAGGAATAGGTAAATTCGAAAAGTATACTACTTTCAATAGGTAATAGGAAAAGGTAAATTCGAAAAGTATACTACTTTCAATAGGTAATAGGAATAGGTAAATTCGAAAAGTATACTACTTTCAATAGGTAATAGGAATAGGTAAATTCGAAAAGTATACTACTTTTAATAGGTAATAGGAATAGGTAAATTCGAAAAGTATACTACTTTCAATAGGTAATAGGAATAGGTAAATTCGAAAAGTATACTACTTTCAATAGGTAATAGGAATAGGTAAATTCGAAAAGTATACTACTTTCAATAGGTAATAGGAATAGGTAAATTCGAAAAGTATACTACTTTCAATAGGTAATAGGAATAGGTAAATTCGAAAAGTATACTACTTTCAATAGGTAATAGGAATAGGTAAATTCGAAAAGTATACTACTTTTAATAGGTAATAGGAATAGGTAAATTCGAAAAGTATACTACTTTTAATAGGTAATAGGAATAGGTAAATTCGAAAAGTATACTACTTTTAATAGGTAATAGGAATAGGTATATTCGAAAAGCTCAGCGGCTTCATTGGCTTGTGCTGTACCCCAGTGTGCAACCTATATATCGATATATAATCTTCAGCCTGAGTGCTGTAACGGTGCGTTCTATGTGGCTGCTTCACAGATGGGCGATAGCACTACCGATGTTACTGATTCAACGAATCGACCTTGCAATACACAACCTTCAAGCCAGGAAACGGCAACTAACACCTGCAGTGAAAACTTCCGTGTCGATAAACTGGACGTTTTAACAGCAAGACCTCTACTGGAATCCCCAGGACACACTGGTTTTCTTACGTTTGCGTCCCTCTTCCCTGAAGTGCAATGATATTTATTTGCCTATTAAAACAAACAAACAAACAGTGAGGTGAGACTTTTGGTCATGACCCTGCCTCTGCCTTTAGGTCATCAGTAACTAAGGAAAAGGTCACTATTTACCGGGGGGGGCTGCTAAGTTGAATTTATTTCTGGTTCAAACATTGCGACCCTTCTCCAATCTAAAGCACAAAAATTGTGACCCTTCCCTCTAAAAGGCGACCAAAAATTAAGGCCCTCCCCCAGAACAAAAAAAAAACTAAAATTATTGTGTGTGGAGGGGGGGGGGGGGGGGAGAGGGGCGCACTGACTTAGACATGCCCATAAAGGGGCTTAAACACCACCAAACCAGGAGAAAAGTTGATTTTGAGCCCATTTTTCAGGGGTGTAAATATATATAGGGGGGTCTGGGGGGCAAGCTCCCCCGTGAAAATTTTGCCTAAATAGAAAACAGCATCATTAGCTCCTTCCCAACTGAAATCTTATTTAAATATGTACCACCAATCTGGAAAGTTTGAAATAATCGAAATTCGTAAATTCATTGATGGAAGTTTATAAAACCAAAACTGCAAATGATGGAAATAGTAGAGGCCACACTTTAGGAGAAAATGATTTTCAACGGCAGCCAAACGAAAGTCATGAAAGTGCAAGCAGAAGGCGCATCACATTCATTTACTTATTTTGTAGGGGGTCTGGGGTTCTCCTTAGAAAAATTTTGAAATTCCAGACTTTTTGGAGGCTCGGAAATTGATCAGAATACCTGTTCAAAAAATTCAGCCCTCCCCTAAACCCTGTAACAAAAATTGAGGCCTTTCTTCAAATCGATGCTAAAAAAATAGCAACCAACTCGTCCACAAGTTGAGTCAACCCGTCAACAAGTAGAGTCAATTCTTCGACACAATTTTAACAAAAAATAGCCTCGTAGCATAAGTGTTTAATATAAATACGTTTAACTGTTATTCCTGTAATATAAGACGAACCCCTAAGAAGACAACACGGAAATACGATTTCTTCAACAACATATTTATTTATATTTGCTTTCATACATTTTGTTTATTCATATTTACTTGCATCACTGAAATCGCACAAAAATATCTACACAATCCTTAATCTTTTCATCTCAATCCTTAACACTCATGCTACGAAGATACCTTTTTGTTAAAACTATGGGTGGGCAAATTGACTATTTTTGTGGACGAGTTGACTCTACTTGTGGACGAGTTGACTCAACTTGTAGACGAGTTGACTCAACTTGTAGACCAACTCGGTTGAGGACGAATCGGTTTGTGGACGAATTGACTGGCTGTGATGTCATCTTTGCATCTATTAGAGGACAGACTCGCGCAAAAATGAGATCTCTTTGTTAAATATTGGTACCATCGTACATGTGTGGAATATGGTGTGTGTTTTGAACCTACGCACCCCTCTCGAATCGTTTTCTTCAACCCCGGACGAAAAAATATCGATATGTACCACAATAGAGGTAATCGCCATAAATGCCCTTAGAAGCCTAGGCTCTATTCCCAGCCATCTTATATATTATATACTCATTAGGCTGGGAATAGTAAGATTTTTGTTGTATGAAATAAAACATTTTTTTCAGGATGAACCAACTAGTTTATTGTCTGCTCACATGATCTTTTGATAAATACGTTAATTTCAGGCCAAATCCGGAACGTTGTGATACGAGAGGCGTACGGTCTAATAAAAAACATTTGAGTTATCAAACACAAGACGTATGACGTATAGGTAAAGCAGACAACAGGAGTCGAAAGATTACAACGTTTAGGACTTTCAGTCCTTAATTGGGGCGAACACTAGACGAACACACGTGAAAGCTTGATACTGCTGGTAAGAGTAAATGTATCCCTTTTGTTGAGTCCAGCTAGGCTAGTAAACGACAAGCAGGCATTAAAAAGGGGGAATTTGTTAAACACCAGATTCCAGTTAAAGGCCTACGTTCTTTTTTTATATAAGAACATTTTTTTGAAGAACGTTCAGTCTGAGATTTCACCAAATTTTAAAACGTGCTAAGAATATGCCGAGGCTCAGATACCAGATCCTTTTTTTTTAGACCTGATGCGTTCTAAAATGCAGAATCATTATATTCTTAAATTTTCACTAAAATTTAAGAACGTCGTTAAAAACATATTCAGCCTTAAAATGCTCCAAAAATTCAAACGGTTCAGCCTCAACTGAAAATTAGACGTTCTTATAAAAAAAAAACAGAATATAGTCCATCAGTCTTCTGCGTTCTCGTGAATGAATGAATTTTACGTGAGTTTTCTGCAGTTTTCGTCGTGTTATTGCCTGATAGTCAAGTCAAGATATTCGAATAACATACAAAATGACTACCAAAATGGAGCACGGGGATATCTGTACATCTAGGGAAAAAAATTTTCTCGTTTATACGTTTTTTTTTTACTTTTTCCCCCTAAAATATCGTTATATAGAGAAAGAAACTTATTTCGGTCCCTTGCCGTATTGTTATCGAGGTTCTACTGTGATGGGTTATTTTTAGTACGTTTGTCGCAAAACTCCATCCAGACCATGATAGTGGTGTGTCACTTGGTAAAGTCTGGGGCCAGACATTCGCCAAATCCTTACAGGTGTCAAATCGGCCATCAAGATTAACCTCAATATACTACTTTACCACAATATCCGGGCCGTAGCCTCGAAATTCTAGGGTCTTTTGGAATTGTATATTTCGGTGCAAAGAGACCATGAATAAAAAGGCAAAAAGTACGCAGAAGATGCCAGACTTAAACTTAGGTCACGTTACGCTAGATAAAGTGCGATTGCCAATTCTATTCTCAAAATACAGTATATATCTCAGCCGCCATTTTTTGTTATCCTGGCAAAATTCCAGGTATGAGAAATAATTTTGTTTCCCATTTGGTATATGAGTATTTTTCTAATGAATTTCGTAAAATGAGGTAGATGGAAGTTTCTAGATTTCTTTACATAATTTGTCCTCAAATATTAAGTGAGAGCTAAGGTGGAGCTGACAAAGTGTCGCCTTATCTCTTTGCCGGCTCAACCTTCGCCACACATTATCGCTTATGTACTGTATGTCTTTGTCCAGACACTCCTTTTAAATCGCATTATAATAATCTGGGGCGATATCCGTGTAATCCACGACTTTCGTAAATGGACCGATATTGCAAATTCGAAGACTTAATTTCCCCGTTTAGCTCGGCTAATAACGAAACGTTTACGTATCTTACGGTGGGGGAAATTAAGTCTTAGTTCTTTTTGATCAAGAGACCGTTAGCTTGGTCCCTTCTTTGTTTGTAATTGAAACCATGTAGTGTATCACAGTCTCTAGAAAAGCCGCCTGTTGTTTGGCGATGGGATGTTGTTTAGTGGGCTAAGCCAGACAGACACATCTGCGAATTTCGTGCAATAAGCGCGTACGCTATTTGAGCGATTCCTTCTGTCCCGCCTTTGTATTTTAATTGGGAACACTACGGTTAACTTAAGACACAGCAATGGCAAAGTCTTGGCAATCGAACCCCAAGAGACGCGATACAGATGTATTTGGTTGAGTAACAACGAACGGTTTTTTTTCTGTTTATAAAATAATTCATGACTTGAACTTCTATCTCATGACATTAGTGCCACGAGTTTTGTCTGAAAAACAGCATGGTTTTCAATACAGTAATAACGTATCAAGGATAGGCTATGATAAGGTGATTAGGGGTCGTTGTAGTTCATAACAGAGCATATTATGATCACGTTTTCGAAATGCGACCACAGAGGACTACAGAGTGCAAAATATTTTCGAGTAAGTTTAATTGATCTACCTGCTTTCTTACCTTCTAATAGTGGCAGACTTTGTCACCATCTTCTATATAGTGTTTGCTAACAGGTGTTGTTGGGCATGTTTACACACCCATCTCTGCACGCTACCGCTTCGCTATCACGAACTTCTCGCTAACCCTAAATACCAGTTTGCTTTGTTGATCTCCAAAGTTATTATCAAAAGCCGTTATATAGCTTATAAACCAAAATCCAAAACACGAGAAAATAAATTTTCCTTGAAGAATTATAGAACATACACCATTCGCGTACTTGAACAATATTTTTTCTCTCCCATCCATGTTTTCCGTCAACAGAAGGATGACGATATTGTATTATGTAAGAATAAGCAATAGGGCGAAAATGAGGCTTGCTAAGGCGGATTTTTTTACATAAAAGACGGGTGAGGGGAGTGGTGTACTATGCTTGTAATTTGAGAGATAGTGAGACCTCTATTGACTAAACGACTGCCCTCTCTAAAATTCTCCATTTTCAAGATCATTACGCGCAAATCCAAAATCCTTATCTAGTTTGGGAATAGCTCGTAGACAATCAAATCAAACCACCTTTAAACTCTGAGTTACTACGCGCTATTCATGAACGAGACAAGGATTTCTGATTCTGTGTGATCGCGTCAGAGTGATTTCATTTATTATTATTAAAAGGGGCTGTCAGTCATGAGTTTTCCTTGAGTCTGTTTACAATTCTGTTGGCTCTGTTTACTCAAGGAGGTTTTCAAACCTTTTTATGAGTTACTCGTCAAGCCGCCTTTAAGAGGAGAGGCGAAAGCCAGCCTGAAGAATATCACATGCCCATGCAGGCCTTCTTGTGCGCAAATCACTAAGCTGTTTCAATTTTAAATCACCGTTTAAACGTAAACGGCCAGAGGGTTGTTATGACCTGTTTGAATTACAGATATTGGTGACGAACATGATAATTAAAGTAATATATGATAGTGGGTAGTGGATATCTTACCGAGAACTTAAAACAAGCTTCCAAGCCAATTATACACAAATATCAGTTGCGGCTTATAAAAAGATATACTTGAAGAAATTAATTGGGTCTAGTGCTTTTAGCACAAACAGATCCTACAAAGCAGAAAACATAGAATATCACATACATGTTCTTGTTCTCTGCGTTATTGTTATTGTTATGTAGGCGGCATTTCTCGGACAAGCGAAAAGCATGTTTTTATTAAAATTTCTTTGTCTGATTTGAAAAATAGGTCATGTCTAGAACTATAAGTGACGTCACATGACGTCTTTTGTTCCGCTGTAGATCAGCATAATTTTGAGGATTATTTGTTATTAACATATCAGTGATTGGTATATCGGATATTTGTTAGAGGTCGTGGTAAATAACAATGGGGTATCTTTGACCAAGTTGTTATTTTCTATCTTATTTAGTCTCGAGGAGCCGGCAAGACAGGAAACTCGAAGCAACAGATAAAAAGCGAGAAGTGAGTACTGAGAGGTAACTTCTTTATGCATATGGACATTCCTTTAAAAGTACCGAAAATTAGCAGCTTCCTCGTCGTCCTGTTATATCTATTGCTGACAGGTATGAGAACATATGTTGTCATTTCAACAAGTCGTACCATCTAGCTTTCTCGTGAAAGGCTTTGCGCAGCTTTTCAACCTCTTTGGGGGTATTGATAATGTGGAGGTAAAGGGTTTTTAGGAAACCCTTGCGATGGCAAAACAAAAGACATCTCGTGGTTCTTTTTTAAAAATATTTCCAAAACATATTCGCCATAGTGTATCTTCTTGAAAAACCAAATCGCCGTGGTCTGACGCTTAGGGAGACATCTATCCTCGGATTAGATAGTGAGAAGTGAGCCAATCAGATAAGCAGGTTTCTCGGATTATTGCGATGGTATGCCAGTGGTTTTCTATAAGAGATATTGCGGAACAGACCCGCCGTTAAGTCTATCTAATTACATTTGAACCTCTATATAACAGATCTCCATATAAAAGAATCCTTTATGTAACGGATCTACCTCAATATGCTTTTTTTTAAGTCACATTTTTATCGGCCCGTAATTATTTCCACTGCCCCACCTTATAAAAGTCTGGGTTTTTGACGTAGGAATTTCTGTTATGGAATAAGAAAAAGCTTAAGCTCGCTGTCTAGAGTTTCCTGCGAAAAATATAATACAAATATGAAATAGAAGTATGTGAATGAATAATCACATTCACCGACGATGTAGCGGAAATATTTGGTTAAGAATTACAATGTTAGAGCCCGTTTTTATCCTGAACGCTTTTAATATAACAAGACCTGGGACATGGCCTCTTAGAGCCGTGGTATCAGGCAATATCAGATCGGGGGGTGGTGATGGGGGCACAATAAAGGAACATTAAGAAAATATTTGGGGGCACAGCCACGCCCCTACTGGTCATGCCTCTTAAGAGTGACCGTCTCAGACCAAGAAATTTTTTGTTCAGAACAAAAATACCATCTTTTGCCAAGAGATAGCCCTTGATGACCGAAAAATACCGAAAAATCGCTAATTATATTCGAAAAATACATTTTCCCCTCTCAAGCCAAAAATATTTATCTGATTCGTTTCAAACTTTCACAGAATACTAAGGTCATCAAGGGCTATCTCCTGGCAAAAGATGGTATTTTTGTTCTGAACAAAAAATTTCTTGGTCTGAGACGGTTACTCTTAATATGTTTTTTTCCTCGCGCTTTTAAGTCCTAAGGTAGCTACCAAGCACACCTCCTGTGGGTAGCAGATTTTCTAGAATACCCGTTGGAGTTTTTTATTCGGCTAGACATCTCAAAAAATGCTTTAGGCCGCAATTTTGAAAAAAAAAAAAAAAACGACGCGGAGGAGCGGGGCGAGCAGGGAAGACTGAAAGAACTTCTCCGCTCGTCATACTCTTCATCTGCGTCCATATTTTCCTAAATTGTTGCCAATTTTATAAAGGCGTAGAACGAGCAATTTTTTGTGTCATTTTTTTTAGGGGGGGGGGGGGGGGGGGGGAGTCCCGGAGTATCGCTACCAACGCTTATGAAAATCTCCTTCAACTGAAGGTCACAAAATATTTTTCTACTAGAGCCCAGTGAATTTAACATTGGATGATTGACTTGAGCAGTTAAATTTGCGCGTTATGGAGCTCTTCGAAATTTCCTAGGAAGCTTAACATGGGATCATCCCTGGTTCAATGAAAAATACTTACCCGAACAAACATCGGGAACAAAAAGCTTCAACTTTTATAGATTCCTGCACGAACTTCGGTGCAACAAAACGCAAAATGGCGAGTTGGTTTGTTGAAACTCGTTAGAGTAAAACAGCAGGGTCTGTAGGAGTGGCCAGAGATTAGGCCAATTCATTCTGAAACGATGAGTCACATGACGATTTTTGTCAGATCACCATAAGGGGATTTTCCATCCGCTATTAATCCTTGCTCGCTGATTTTCCAGTTCTGAATCTTCACTAACTCGCGACTCATTCTCTATTTTACAACTAGTCAGGTCTTGTATTTGTGTAAGGTAAGCCTTTAAACTTTCACTTTTTATGGATCTACACAAACAGCTGATAATGCTTAGTGTTTTTATACGTTTTATTGTTGTTGTTGTTTTTGTTGTTGTTGTTGTATTAATTACATAGTTATACTTTTCTATTTAATATTTTCTTAACGTTAAACCACCACAAAACATTTTTTCGCCATTTCACATTTTGGTTTAAAATGAATGCCATTGATTTCGCATTTCTCGTAGTGTTGACAGTGCCAACCTCATCACCGTCGAAATCGTTTTTGTTTAGCATAGTTTGAAGATTTTATTCTTCTATCAAATCAAAGTCAGCTACATAGTAATGAAGGCATTAATCATTTATCATTGATAACACCAGTAAAACTAATCAATGTTCCTTCTTGCCTGAAACAACCAATAAACAACACATAAAAGTACACTGCATTCATTAAGTGCAAACCTTCCTACATTTTCGGCCAATGGGGCAGCCGTGTCGCACAGCTTCGTTGTAATTACTGGCTTTGCTCGGGTTTGGTCCGCTTTTTTATTTATCATGTAACTATGTAGCCACAAGCATGTTCTGATAACATCAAACAAAATATCGAGGTGGGAAGCATTGAGAGCTTTATCGTCCATCCTCGAGGAGGGCGTTGTTAGGGTTAGCAGAGAAAGGCAAAAGTACATAAAGTACTGTGAGTGGGAAATGTTTGACGCAGTTTATTTTCCTCTTTCTTTATGTATCATACGATAAAATTTACAAAAAAAAATTTGTCATGAAAAACCAAAACTGCATCTTTGGCTTGCCAAATTTAATCGGTATAAATGCCAAAGCTATTGTAAGCCGATGCAACCGAATTTAGGATTTGTCTAACTTGCTCGAATAACGAAGGCCATGACAAATGACAGCTTGTCGTCGCGCTTGCGCAATAAACAAGGAAATAAGGTCCAATGAAAACAGGGCCGACAGCGGTCAACATTGTTGTCGTCGTTTTGCTCGTCTGGCCAAAGCAAGTGGAAACGTACTTCTCAGCATTGTGAACAAACAGATCTAGCAATTCTGGATCAGCGATAAATGCTGATCTGAAGGCAACAATGCGGGCAACAATGGATATCACTATAACCTCATCCAATAATTGTTTAATAAATGTTATGTATTATGAATCTGTCTATGAAAATACTATTAATTAAGTCAGCTCTGGCTATACTACTACAGGATTCCATCTGCAATTTTGTACAAATCATACAATAATAACGGTGTCCGTCAAGGCGAACACCTTATCCGGACACCCTGTCCGTAAAGCGGTTAGGAAAAATTCACGGTTAGGAAAATTTCACGTGTTCACTTAGCTCACTATCCGGCGAGGCCGAAAGCACATTGTGCGGACGTCGGTCGTACGAACTCGCGTCTCACGAGCAATTGAGGCAAAATTATTTCCTGCTTGAATTATGGGTTTTCATACGTCGACCTGTTCGTCAATAAACCTTCAACACATTTAACTGAAGCATTGCGTTTCGATGAAGGTCGCCGACTTTAATACGTGTTTGCTAATCTAAATTCTTGAATACCCTCCTTGGTTATATCGTAGCTTGGCTTAGTTCACGTGACTTATTTGGCTAAATGTCCACCTAAATTAAAAAAAATTCAGTGCAAACGGCCAATAACAATTGACAGTTCCAAGACTTAGGACTTATGGGTACCAATTCAGTTAAAGTTGTAAAATGAACTCCAAAAAAATATAAATGAACTCAAACTGCGCCAGAGATAAACATCGTATGACTTATCCATATTATCCGGCATTCTGTTGAAAATGCCATTTGCCAATCGGCATTTGTCAAATGACAAACATTTTTCAATAGGTATATAATCGCAAAATTGTTAAAAACAACCGATTTTTATCGATATATCCGATAATCGATAATAGCGATTTTTTATTTATTTATCGATTTTTAACGTTTTTTCTAATCCACAGATAGTCAAAAAAGGCAAATGACGAAGGAGACATGAGAAAAAAAATAGCCTGCTTGCAGGCGGTACTCGGTTATCATCGCGGAAAACCCTGCGGTACTCGGTTATCATCGCGGAAAACACTCTCCGTTCGATGATCGGGCGCCATATTTTATTCTAAGCCGCACGGTTCCTGGGGGCGAGCACAAAAGTGCGGCTTAGAATACAATATGGCTGAGTACCGGCGCCCGATCATCGGACGGAGAGGGATTTCGCGATGATAACCGAGTACCGGCGCCCGATCATTGAACGGAGAGGGTTTTCGCGATGATAACCGAGTACCGGCGCCCGATCATCGAACGGAGAGGGTTTTCCGCGATGATAACCGAGTACCGCCTGCAAGCAGGCTAGAAAAAAAATGACCTTTAGCCTGCAATGCAGGCAATTACCCGGAAAACCAGACTCGAACGACTTGTAGCCGCCGTCTTGGATTTTGAGTAAAAATGAAAAACGAGGGGAAGGGGGCGGGAAAGCAGATTAAATACCGGATAAACAACCTTAGTATTGGAAATAGTTAAACGAGGTCAGATTTTTAATGTCTTGATCATTTTATTTCTCTCTATTTAACTATGAGAAATCGATAAAAATTGTTAACTTTTTTTAAAGTGCGGTCGGTTTTTTATGATAAAGTCGATAAAAATCAATCTGCTTTAACTAATTTTTATCGATTTACCAATTGATTGCCGAATAGGTAGCGATTTTTAACGATTGACTAGACCGGGAGACTTGCCAATGCGCACGGCCAACATACTCTAAGACTCTCTTCTAGAATTACAGTTAAATCATTAGCACAATCGCAGGGTGAGTTTCCGTATAAACGTACATGATATTCCCTAGATAGCAAACAACAGCGATGAATTCTGCCACGTTAAATGTAAACAATAAAACCAGATCAAATATGTTGTCAACCCAGATATGCTATTTTTGCCCGAGTTCAAATAATTTTAAAAGGGAAGCTTGTAGTACACCCATACACGCATATGTATATAAAGAGAGATTTATAGAAAATCAAAAAATCCTAAGTGCAATTATACTTTCATTTTGGTCTTGATGAATTCTATTCCTTTCTTTTTGTAATGCAAACCAACTAATTAGTACCACCACCGATTTTTAAACAGAAAGTATAAAAACAATGGGGAGGGGAAACTGCTATTTATTTTCGATAAATCTGGTTTTTTTTTCTATTTGTACGATTTGTTTGTACGATGAGTAAGTAAAAAGGTATTTAGAACCCATTTACACCCTGTTGAGAGGAATTACCGATTTGCACAAAGATGGTGTTTTTTGTTTTTGCTGTTCCTCATAGCGTGCCCTGTAACACAGGGATAAGATATTTCTCAACAGCTTTTTTTTTTCAATTTTCATCATTAAAAATATTAAAGTGTGTATTTAAAGCCATGCAAAGTAAGCCACAAAAGGGAAGAATAATTTAAATCGCGATTATATATTTATAAGTTGTCACTTTGTCGAGTATGGTATTGTTAATGTTATGTGACTCGAAGTCGAAACTGAGGCAAAGCCCTCGATCTCATGATCTTATGAATTTTAGCATTCGGTTACCATTCTGCTCAGAAAAAGATAGCGGCAACGGATAAGAATGGGCAGGGTGTTTGATACAGTGAAATCCAGCATCTGAGGTGAGCATATTGTTAGATTCTGTTAAAAAATATACAAAACATTAGGTAAATATCGTTCGATAAATTTGTTAATTGATTATAAAGTATTAATTGTCATCGGTTGTATTTATGTCGACATTCCCAGTCGGCTTCTTTTAATATGAGGAAACCCCTCCCTATATAAAACAAAGCTCTTGACATATTTCCCTCGGTCTATTTCCGGTGGTAGACGCTTGATACCTGATCATAATCCGAGCTGATGATTTTGAGATTTCAGGTAAGACAATTTTTCATTAAGACAAATTTATTTTTGCGTCTTATAACTTCTGCCGTTCGTTGATTCTTTTCTCTCGTTTGTCGCCTAAGGGCCTATTAGGATCTCTATATAGTTTTGACTTCAGCTGTTAAAGCAGTTATATGCAAACGATTTTGTTGTTTTGACAAATATTCCAAGACCAAAATTTCAGGAGTCTAATTTATAGCTGGGGGGGGGGGAGGGATATTAAGTTTTTCGAGTCTTAGGGTCTGCCTTGAAGAAGCCAAAATAAAGACCGCAATATACGGTCAAATAAGTGTTTGGGGTGCTTTTATGTAGATGTTTTTATCAAATTACAAACTTCTTGCATCTTTGATTTGAGGTATAACACGGAACCCAAACACATATAAGTTACTAGGTTCCTTGTTAGTTGGACAGGAATGTTTTAAGAGTGGTGTGGTGGTGGAGGGTAAATTTCGAACCCCATTCTTTTGCCTTATTATTCTTTTATTTATTCTTGGATATTTTATAAAAGAAACAAGTAAAATAACGTTCATTTTTTGCTAGATTGAAGATCTTAAAAAAATGAATTGATTTACTAGGAAGACGTCGTTTGTGTGCGTCTTTCTATGTTCTATATTTCTATACCCTTTCTGTAGCCAAACCAGGTTCCGGTTACCCCCAGAAAGCGTAGGGGAGGAGGGGGGGGGGGGGGGGGGGGGTGGGGAGATGGGTTTTTATGGAGGTGCCAGCGGTTCAGGCTCCGACGGTGAGCGAGCGAAGGTATGGCCGCGCGAAAAATGGGGCGAGCGCAAAAAGAGGTCATACTTGGTTTTGTTCTTTATGTCCGTTGAAACTCCACAAAAACGCTTGCTACGCAGGCTATGTGCCGTGTAGCATTTAATATTGTACCATATACTCTTTGTTTTATAAAACCTTTTTATAAGAACGTCTATCCTGAAATTTTAAGAACATGCTTAGACCATGTCGAGGCTCTGATTGCAGCAAAATATTGCCGGTGTGATGTGTTCTAAAATACAGAATCAAATTGTGCCTCATAATAACAACCTTCAATATCATTGCTATCGATCGTTAGTGTAATTCTCTTACTAATTATTTATTGGGTGCTACATTTTTATATACACTAAAATTTAAGAGAACATTTTCAGCCTTAAAATGCTGCAAAAATCTTCAAAAATAAGGCGCCGTCTCGCGTGTTTCAAGTGTTCAAACCAATCTAGATTCTGGGGATATGATATGATCAATTTAGTGTGTACTAAGCCTGTGGATCGGTACTATTTCGAAATTTGTTTATTTTAATTATCACGATTCAAAATTTTGGTCTGTGTTTTTTTTCTTTGAAAACTTTTTTATAAGAACTTCAGTCACAGGTAGCCCAAGCTCTTTATTAGTCCCTATTGATTTTACGTTAAACATAGGGCGAAAAACAAAATTAGTAAAAAATAAAAAAGAACTTGTTGAAAAGACGTGTGTAGTCTAGTGTTGTGTTTATGTTTACTTTTTGCGTGTTTTTTTTTTTTTTGCCGTATTAAGGCGCCTTTTTCAAGATTCAAGATTCACGATTTGAAATTTTAAACGAACGAAGTTCAAGTAATTCTGCTCAAAACAAGCGGGACGAAAACAAAAAAGACTAGGAGTGAGAACAAGTCTTCGTTCAGCAAATTTTGATTTCAAATTTCTCGACTGCGCAGAAACCGTGCGCATTGTTTAGGTCAATGTGGCTGAGGCATTTTTAAAAAACTTGCAAAGACGCCGGCATTTTTTCGCGCGCAAAAATTCAAAATAAATCCATTTATATTATAGATTTGTTTCTTTTTTCACCACAAAAAGATCGGGGATTGTTTGTAGAAAGTGTGTAGAATGTGTGTCCCTTATTATTTCTTCGACAATTTCCAGTGTTTATGACACAGGAGAGAAAGTAAGTAGAGCTCTGCATATCCCAGACTATGGGACTCTTTGCTCTCGACATTTACTTGTCGAGTGCAGAGCTCCGAAAATAGATCATTGCTAAGTTAAAAAGAATGTTTTATACATGTGAGGAATATCAGCGACCTGCTTGGGATTTGTTTTCTATAACAACGAGATAAAATGTGATTGAAAATAAAATTTCGAACCAGCGCACGCTCGTTTAAAATAGCGCTATTGTACAAAGCGCGCGCGTGAAAATAACATATCGTTTTCAGACTTCAATTACCATCTGTCACGTTCCCAGAAAAGATTGACAATCAAGTATTAACCCGAACGAGCAGCATTTCTGAAATAAACCCTCGCTCGTCCCTTTCGCGGCCATCTTGAACTAGGCAGCCACGCCACACCGCATATATGTGGTGTAGTTTCGCGCATGCGCATGCAATAAATACTGGACCCTTTTTCACGCTAGCCAGAATGTCGAGCGCAAAGAGAGTCCCAGTTCTGAACTAAGCTCTGCACTACTTGACGGTTTGAGTGAATCGCCATCTGCCCATAGGCACGGCCTTTTATACCGCAGGTGCAGCACATTATGGGTATTTAATACCGCAGGTCCATCTTTAAGGCTGAGCCGTTCTTATTTTTGGAGCATTTTAAGGTGATGCAGGAAGGCCCAAAAATTGCAAGAAGTTGCAGTACAATAGCCGTCAAAATCGCCGCTTGTTTTACCACAGAATTTCTCCAAGTCGCTCCTGATTCACAGAAACTTCAGTGATGAGCACGACTGCAAGCTTTAGCGCGCATAAGATCACGACGGAGATTCTCGCATCTAAAGGCGAGGCGATTCTCGCATCTAAAGACGAGTGACGTAAGCGTAAGCGGAGATGGAAGCGTAAGATACTTATGTCGCGTGAGAACCGGCTCGACGTAAGCGCAAGTTTTAACGCATGTTCAGCTCGTAGTCAAATGCCAATATCTCCTCGACGAGTTTGGTTAATTTATGCTAATGTTCCGCTTATGCTTACGTCGATCCGGTTTTCACGCGACTTAAGACTCTCACGCCTCCGTCTCAGCTTACGCTTACGTCGCACGTGAGAACTAGCCTTTTAACCCTATTCAGACCGGTAATAATTTTTGACCTAGTAGGGCTAGAGCATTGAAATTTGATGACTTTTCCTGAAATTTATCTGTGATCAGTTTGTTATAAACAAAATTTTGATATGTGTAACCTGGTAACCTTAGCAACCAAGTTTTGAGACATAGGTTTGATGAAAATTAGGCAAAACGCTTTAAGTCGTTAAGATCAACTATTAATACGACGTGCTCAACGTAAATCCATGTCATATAAACGTTTTATAACAAGTTTTGAAAAAAAAGACAATAAAAATTTACATCCCTATGTCAGGGGGGGAGGGGAGGTGTTTTTTGTCAATTTTTGACCTTCTCGAAATAGTGCTTGTAGAAATATAAAAAAAAAACATTCATATCTACCTGAAATCATTAATAAAACTTGAAA
Organism: Nematostella vectensis; assembly: GCF_932526225.1. Lineage (NCBI taxonomy): Eukaryota > Metazoa > Cnidaria > Anthozoa > Actiniaria > Edwardsiidae > Nematostella > Nematostella vectensis. Next base: position 11,648,374 of record NC_064035.1, on the reverse strand, counting down.
CGAATATTAAATATTGTCCAGAAGCTTCAGATTTTACCACTCAGTTTTTATTAATTAAAATAAATAACTTTCCTTAAATCCAAGATGGCGGATTCAAGATGGCGGATCCAAGATGGCGGATGTTGATGTCACATAATTAGCGAAAAATTGTGTTTTTTTTTTTAAACTAACATCTAAATTTGGAAAAATCCTCTTTATATTCCTCTATTTTTAATAAAAAGTAGAAAAAAAACATTATTTGGGAAATATTTTTAAATTATTACTTTAACCCATTAACTCCTGGCTTTTTTGGAGCTGAATTTACAAAAAACAGACTGAAAACAGATACCCCCCCACACTATCCTGAGTTTTATACAGCCCGTCAAAGTCAAACACAGCTGCACCTAGTCAGCAGTATCCAAGCTTTCCAACAGTGCTTTGCGGTTCCCAATTTTAATCCCTCGTCGTTGTGCTGAAGCCAGCACAAGTTGATGGTTGCTTGTATTTTTCATAAAAAAATACAGCTATGAGCATATTAGGAGAGTGTCTCAGGACATCATGAAGTCTTTTGGGGCATAATTGAGTGCTTTGCTTATGGATATTTGCAAGCAAAGGTGGATTCATGATGATTTTTTCTTGTTTGGCTTTGCCCGGATGAGAAAATAGTTTTCTAATGAATCACCACAGCTCTCCTAAATGCTGTCTTGTCTGAAACCAAATTGATATCAAAATTGTTTACACTGCTATTTTGGGTCTGTATGAGCTGGAATTGATTTGTTTGGCTTCGGGGTGAAAAGAATTATAAAAAAAACATCTGACTTTGGGGAGAGGAGTGTTGACTGGCCCTCCCCTCGTGAATTTTCCCCTGGATCTCCCAGAATGCTTTGCAATACGTAAAGATATTTTCGTGGTTGTACAATCCTTCAAGGAATGGACATTGTGTTTTGAGGCCAAGGAAATGTACCTGGAGGATCAGAATAAAGGTATCTATTTGTGTCTTGAGCTGTGTTTGCTGATCTCTCTCCCTTGTGTGGTATTTTGAGCGTTTTATTGAGAGGGGTGATTCTGCTTTTCTCTCCTTGTTCGATTTGAGATTTGTCAAAGAACCTGTGCTATTATTTGGCTTAAGAGTAGATGCCAAAACCTTGGTTGGAATCATATCTGCAAGACCATTTATCCCTTAGACTGATGCCTGAGTATCTTCATCTTGTTGTGTTTATTTTGAATTTATGAATTTTTTGGGTTGTGGGTACTTCCCAAAGCCGGCACAGGCCGGTTGAGGGGTCAATGTGTTTATTAAGAGTCCAGTTGCAAAATTATGCTATACCAGGGGCTCATAAGTAGGTGCAATCAACTTCCCCATGTTCTGGTACTATATAGGTGTCACGGCGTTTCCTAGAATCAGGCGATCAGGCGGATCAGGCTATTTTTATACGCGCGGATGAGCCTATCAGATTCAAATTTTGTGTTGACGTTTTGGCTGAGCTCAACTGCACGCGTAGTCTCAGACAAAAAGCTATGTTCTCTCTTCGGTACTTTGACTTTTTGTTGCTCTCTTCTTTAATATGAATCCAACCCTACCTATGACTTTGAATTCTAGCTTGCAATTCTTTTGATAAACAAACAAAACCGACGGATGATCGATAAAAATATATTCTTCCCAACTGCAATTTGCGCGTGCAGCCTCACGTCACTCGCGCGCGCGACCAACGTCAACGTAACTGATTGGCCCGTTCGTGCGCGCGCGTCTAAAAATAGCCTGATCCTAGGAAACGCTGTGACATTTATATACATATCAATATTTGGGTGACCTTCATACCCACTCGGCCGACCTCTTGGAGGCCTGGGTCTAAGGGCTTTTCAAGATCATTGAGAAAAAGATTTGACCAAGCGATCTAACAAATTTTGGCCGCGAGTCTCAAATTGACAGGAATCCAGCATTTTTCACCATGTTTTTTGGAGAACCGGGAACGGGAAAACTTTAGCTTTTCTAAATATGGGCATCAATGCCCATATAAGGCAATACATACGAAGGACACTATATGTGGGGAATATGTTTGATATGTACAGATGATTGCCCCTACTTATGAGCCCCTGGCTATACTAAAGGTAGCATGCCAATCAATGACGTCACAGGTGTCATATATTGTTGTCATAGAAACAGTGTCACTAATAATATATGTCTACTGCAAGATAATAAGATTATCGAAAAAAGACATACAGAAATACACATCTAAAAAACAGAAATATTGCCCGTTTCTGCTTATTACTTAAGTGACGCCATCGTGACGTCACAAGACATTTTTTTCTAAGAATATCAGTCGCTTTTTGAATACGAACTGATTATAATGACTTATTTGGATTTTGGATGTTCTATGCAAAGTTTTCGAAAGATAGATTATTTATAACAATATGTCCTTAAATGACGTCATATTGTATTGCTATGGCAACACAATATATCATTTTGGTCCTTTTTGTCAGATAGTGATTTATTGAAAATAATAACTCCAATAGTTCAAAAGTTACGGATGCGGGGCCGAAAAAGCCCCCCCCACCCCCCCCCCCCCCCCCCACCCCCCCCCCAGGTCAGAGGAAGCCTCCAAAAGCCCGGTCTGAATAGGGTGAAGACCCTTCCCCACGTATCCGTTTTCGTTTGAAAACGCAACCCTTTTGTTCCCTTTTTAAAAAAATTCCGCGTCCACACGAAGCGTTCGAGACATGTAGCGGACGACATGAAGCGTGCGACATGTAGCGGACGACATGTAGCGGACGACATGAAGCGTGCGACATGTAGCGGACGACATGAAGCGTGCGACATGTAGCGGACGACATGTAGCGGACGACATGTAGCGGACGACATGTAGCGGACGACATGTAGCGGACGACATGTAGCGGACGACATGTAGCGGACGACATGAAGCGGACGACATGTAGCGGACGACATGTAGCGGACGACATGTAGCGGACGACATGTAGCGGACGACATGTAGCGTGCGACATGTAGCGGACGACATGTAGCGGACGACATGTAGCGGACGACATGTAGCGGACGACATGTAGCGGACGACATGTAGCGGACGACATGTAGCGGACGACATGTAGCGGACGACATGTAGCGGACGACGTGAAGCGGACGACATGCAGCGGACGACATGCAGCGGACGACATGTAGCGGACGACATGTAGCGGACGACATGTAGCGGACGACATGTAGCGGACGACATGTAGCGGACGACATGTAGCGGACGACATGTAGCGCACGACATGAAGCGGACGACATGTAGCGGACGACATGAAGCGGACGACATGTAGCGGACGACATGTAGCGGACGACATGTAGCGGACGACATGTAGCGGACGACATGTAGCGGACGACATGTAGCGGACGACATGTAGAGGACGACATGTAGCGGACGACATGTAGCGGACGACGTGAAGCGGACGACATGTAGCGGACGACGTGAAGCGGACGACGTGTAGCGGACGACGTGAAGCGGACGACATGTAGCGGACGACGTGAAGCGGACGACGTGTAGCGGACGACGTGAAGCGGACGACGTGTAGCGGACGACGTGAAGCGGACGACGTGTAGCGGACGACGTGAAGCGTGCGACGTGAAGCGTGCGACGTGTAGCGGACGACATGTAGCGGACGACGTGAAGCGTGCGACGTGAAGCGTGCGACGTGAAGCGTGCGACGTGAAGCGTGCGACTTGTTTAGCCACCTCGAATTGTGGCACGCGCCAAATCTTGTTCTCGGATACTTGAAAAGCATTTTCGTGTCGCGCCCTACAAAAATTGTCGCGCGAACTTTTTTGAAACTTTATATTGGTGGCCACGGAAACGGAAGCTCCTGTCGCACTATATAAACGAGCAAATTTGCTTAGACTTTCAGCTTTTATTTTTCCTAAACGAATTTGTATTTTAAACTCACTCGCGATCTATCTTGGTTTATAGATTTTTATATTGAATATAATGTATAATCCTTCAGATATTCTCTATCAAGCTATAACCATCTTTTCGAACGTTGGACTTTTAGATATACCTCCACATCCATAGTTACACGTACAGGCGATGTCCGCAGTTTCCGAGCAAGTTCGTTACAACGGCTTTCCATTCTAACAACAATTCCCATTATTTTCATATTAAAGCGATAATTATCCATTTTGTAATAGTGTATGTCATCCTACTCATACTTCGATGTGTATACCATTTTGGATAAGAACTTGGTTGAACAAATCTTCATAAAATAGTATATGTATATCGTTATTGTTTCAACTTCCTCTCTCTCCGAATTCTGATTCTGATTTTAGTGGTCTATAATTATGCATTATTTACTGACACCCCCTACATAGCGCCACTATGCTAATAAAACATGGGGAGTACAATCTCATCTAAATTCTTTGTGCCATCTTTCCTCAAGCAGTGAATGAAGTTTTTATTTATTATTTTTTCACGTTTAGCCAAACTTTTATGTGTGTACTAAGGTGTCCTTTACCACATCGCATGGAAAGCTTTTTCCTTATTACATAAAATATTATGAGCAATTTTCCACTCCTTGGAATTGTTATGAAATGCGGTTTTGAAAAAAAACACCGCGAAAACAACCTTATTGGCTCGAAAATGTTTGACTTATCTTAACAAGTAAAATTAGGATCGCAAATCCTATTCCGCGCCAACACAATAATCAACGTTTTTAGCCGGGAGCCTGCGTGCGTGTCTTACGCCGTATCTCATTTAGGATCTCTTTGTGCTCGAAGGTTTGTGAATCTTTATTATTTTTCTTATCACAAAAACCTGCTTGATAAAAACAATACTGAGAAGCAGATGTCATAGTAGCATTCAAACAACTGAACAGTTTTCCTTTACAAAAAAATTCCTACACAAAAGCTATGCTTTATTGTAAGTTATTTAACTTGTGTTCCACTTTTAACCCGTGAATGCTTGCAAGTCATTTACGGGTTATCTGGGGGACTTCTGTGTGTTAACGCTATAATTCTTCTCATAAGGTGGGAGGCCCTTGTTAGCGGTTCATCTTGCCATTATTTTAATTGAAAAAAAAAATACAGTACGTTATATTGAACCCGCATTTTATTTTCATCTATTTTATTATCCACAAGCGGGTTAAACTATATCCTTCAACTTCTCTTTCTCCGTTTTTTTTTATTTCCAGGCCTGTTGCTGGTATGTAGCACGAGACGACTTCCGATTACTGTTAAAAGGGTCACGCTAGTTTTCTGAAGATTAACCTTTGCTTTAAAGGGCTGAATGACAAATTCCTGGGCTTAAAAAGGTTTATGTTCAAGGACTGTATTAAGTTTCGATGGTACGATTTACCAAAACCACAAAGTCGAAAGAGTGTTCCATGAATATCGGGTGCGTTTACTTCCAAAACCTGTATGTTACTATAAACATTTTTTGTATGTGCTTTGTATGTGTTTGTCGTCTTTGTACGTAACAACCAATTACGACTTTTTTGTTAAAAAAAAAATGTATTTACTGGCAAAACAAAATTATAAATTTCGGTTTATCAAGAATTAAAGTATGTTTATATTGGATACATTTTTTAAATTGAATTATTATTTTGAAGTGTACCGTTTTAGAGCTTATGAAAAGCCACTTAATGATATTAGCGTTAACGTTTTAATTCCATTAGGCGGTCCAGGTACCGATACGATAACGTCACCCTGTTAGATTGTTTGCCAACCTAATTGTCCACATCCGCCAGTTATCACATAATTTCAATTTACTTTTTACCAACAGATTTACAGCTTAAATGATATACGGCAAAATAAACAGCTATTGAACTAAATAGCGCTGGTGAATATTGTATCTATATAAATGGTTGTCTTGTGTTTATTTACAACCCCGAGTAATCCAGGAGGTCCGAGGCGTTGTGAATTATTAAAAAATGGTCAATTCTTCCACCCATTGCGGCTTCATAAAAGTAAACCTGCCAATTTTAAGTGCAAAGTGCTGTTTATCACCTCCACACGTTTCTCTGTTGGCGGCTTGTTACTTGTCGTCTTATAAAGTTCAAGGAAAATCGCAAGGCAGCTCGCAAACCCACAGTCATGGCTTGCCGTATGTCAAAAACACGTTATTTCTTGCAGGAATGGATTTTTAAAGGCGACAAAATGAAATTAATCCTACTCCTTGGATTGTTCTATATGGTGGAATGCTACAGTAATCCTAGTCCAAAGTAAGTTGTACACAGCATTTATCATAACTATTTAGTAGTGCATTAAATTCTGACAAAATCAAAATAGGATCATGAAGAAATAAGATTTTTTAGACAGGAATTTGTTTTGACCACCGTTGCTAAAATATGAAAAATATTCTAGGTTTACGATTATCAAGATTTTAGCCCAACTAAATTTTAAATGTAGGCTTTCACTGTGTCGTGTTACTAAGAAATGTTCTGCCGAAATATTTACAGTCACCTGTTTGGTTATCATTTGTTTTGACAAAGTTGCCATATTGAGTTTGAAGGATAAGTGGAGATCCTGATTGTGAAGATTAAACAATATAGTTCAGTTTTTTTAGAACTTATATGACTAATTATATTGTGTTAAGTATTCATATAAAAGATGCACTATTAGCAAACTAAGACGTCTCATCAGTCTCATCACGCACCAGTAAACTAAATATTATCTCTTAGAACCCCCTCTTGATAACAACCCCTCGTTAGTGAGGACATAGATCGTCATTTAGTCTATTGACCTTGAGGTTAAAGAAGTACCAATCGTACTTACAAAAACACCTTTCTCCCTCCCCCTACCACTCGTCGCTAGACGAGCCACTAGCGTAAAAGCTCTTACAAGCTTCCGGGGCTTATTTCTTTTTTGTGTGCCTCGAAAAAATCTTTTACCTTAAAAATGTTTGGCCCGTAAGGACATGACAAGATGCTATAAGAAATGTGTATTACGTTTTTATCTATACTACAATAATAAACCCGAAATCTTTGTAGCGCGACCTTTTATTGTCTTAGGATGACATCCCTATCATCTTAGGATGATATCCGTCCATCTTATGATATAACCCTATCATCTTAGGATGACATTACTAGCACCTTAGGATGACATGTCTATCATCTCAGCATGACAACCCTATCATCTTAGGACGATAACCCTATCATCTTAGGATGATATCCCTATCATCTTAGGATGATATCCCTATCATCTTAGGATGATATCCGTCCATCTTATGATATAACCCTATCATCTTAGGATGACATTACTAGCACCTTAGGATGACATGTCTATCATCTCAGGATGACAACCCTATCATCTTAGGATGACAACCCTATCATCTTAGGATGACAACCCTATCATCTTAGGATGACATCACTATCATCTTAGGATGACATCCCTATCATCTTAGGATGACATCCCTATCATCTTAGGATGAAATCCCTATCATCTTAGGATGACATCCCTATCATCTTAGGATGACATCCCTATCATCTTAGGATGACATCACTAGCATCTTAGGATGACATCCCTATCATCTTAGGATGATATCCCTATCATCTTAGGATGACATCACTAGCATCTTAGGATGACATCCCTATCATCTTAGGATGACATCCCTATCATCTTAGGATGATATCCCTATCATCTTGGGATGACATCCCTATCATTTAGGATGATATCCCTATCATCTTAGGATGACATCCCTATCATTTAGGATGATATCCCTATCATCTTAGGATGACATCACTAGCATCTTAGGATGACATCCCTATCATCTTAGGATGACATCCCTATCATCTTAGGATGATATCCCTATCATCTTAGGATGACATCCCTATCATCTTAGGATGATATCCCTATCATCTTAGGATGACATCCCTATCATTTAGGATGATATCCCTATCATCTTAGGATGACATCCCTATCATCTTAGGATGATATCCCTAGCATCTTAGGATGACATCACTAGCATCTTAGGATGACATCCCTATCATCTTAGGATGACATCCCTATCATCTTGGGATGACATCCCTATCATCTTAGGATGACATCCCTATCATCTTAGGATGACATCCCTATCATCTTGGGATGACATCCCTATCATCTTAGGATGGTATCCCTATCATCTTAGGATGATATCCCAACCAGCTTAGGATGACATCCCTATCATCTTAGGATGACATCTCTATCATCTTAGGATGACATCCCTATCATCTTAGGATGACATTACTAGCATCTTAGGATGACATGCCTATCATCTTAGGATGACATCACTAGCATCTTAGGATGATATCCCTATCATCTTAGGATGAAATCAGTAGCATCTTAGGATGACATCCCTATCATCTTAGGATGACAACCCTATCATCTTAGGATGATATCTCTATCATCTGAGGATGACATCCCTAGCATCTTAGGATGACATCCCTATCATCTTAGGATGACATCCCTATCATCTTAGGATGACATCCCTATCATCTTAGGATGACATCCCTATTATCTTAGGATGACATTACTAGCATCTTAGGATGACATGCCTATCATCTTAGGATGACATCACTAGCATCTTAGGATGATATCCCTATCATCTTAGGATGACATCAGAAGCATCTTAGGATGACATCCCTATCATCTTAGGATGACAACCCTATCATCTTAGGATGATATCTCTTTCAACTTGGGATGATATCCCTATCATCTGAGGATGATATCCCTATCATCTTAGGATGACATCCCTATCATCTTAGGATGACATCCCTATCATCTTAGGATAATATCCCTATCATCTTAGGATGATACCCTATCATCTTAGGATGACATCCCTATCATCTTAGGATGACATCCCTTTCATCTTAGGATGACATCCCTTTCATCTTAGGATGACATCACTATCATCTTAGGATGACATCACTATCATCTTGGGATGACAAACCTATCATCTTAGGATGATATCCCAACCAGCTTAGGATGAAATCCCTATCATCTTAGGATGACATCCCTATCATCTTAGGATGATATCCGTCCATCTTATGATATAACCCTATCATCTTAGGATAATATCCCTATCATCTTAGGATGATACCCTATCATCTTAGGATGAAATCCCTATCATCTTAGGATGACATCCCTATCATCTTAGGATGACATCCCTATCATCTTAGGATGACATCAGTAGCATCTTAGGATGACATCCCTAGCATCTCAGGATATCCTTCCAGCGCTCAGAATCAAGTAGGTTTTATAGATTTCCAATCAGACTTGTCCCCTTCCTCAGCAAACCATGTCTACGGGCCTGTCCTAGACTAATAAGATCTGTTCTTTACTCATTTGCCTACTTTTGATTTTTTGTCTAGTAGCAGTAATCAAACAGTATCAAGGATTCTCGATAGCATCTTAACAGCTGAAAAGTATGACAAACGCCTTCGCCCTAATTACGGAGGTAGGATCATTGATTACTTTAACGGCCACCTCCAGATCTCATAACTACACTTCATAATATGCCAACCCCCATCAGACGTATCCCAGATAACCTCAGTCCATTTTGCTAATGTGTTCTTACCGTGATAAGACAGGGTATCTTTTAAACATCTGCTAATGATTTTGTTTCCCAAACAAAAATACGTGAAAATAAATACAAATTCTCTATTTTGTTAGGTATTTGGTTTTAATCAGATGAGATAGCACAAAATAAATGTTTATTATGTGTCCTTCATGTTTTCAAGCCGGTCCAGTGATCGTGACGGTTGGATTCTGGGTTTTATCCATTGATACTATCAATGTCGTCGATATGGTGGGTATAACCGCATCGTTTTACTTTTGCTTACATAAAAGAAATACATTAAAGCCAATGCATCTGAAGTTTTGCCTTTATAATTTCAATGATAAAAATACAGTTTAGCTACGTTAAACTCCAACCCTCTGTTGTAAGCTGCTCTTGTATCGCCCCATGACAGGTAATCGGAATCCATGAAAAAATGAGACTTAGAATCAGGAATCCTTGCTACTGGAATCCGGGATCCACTCACTAGGATCCGGGAATCCAAGACTTAAGCTGGAATCCGGAATACAAAAATGATTATAAAATTTATTAGAACAAAAATGGAATTCGGAATCAACGGGTAAAAACCCACTTTTATCTGGAATCCACACACTTTCCGGAATCAGAACCCTATTGGAGAACCTGTCATGGGGCGACTTGTAACTTGAGGTCACACAAAGGGGCTTCATATTTCTTTCTTTATTTATGTATTTTAATGGCTCGCTCATTTGCAAGACTACACCCTGGATATTTTTCTTCGTTAACCGTGGTGTTAAAGTAGGGTTTATTTATTTCTGTTATGTGTTCTCATGGCTCGTGTGTCAAAGTGGGCTTTTATGCATAGCCGTAGAAGACCTCGTATTATTTGTGCGGTACGACACAGCAACATCGCAAGAAAACATTATTATTAGGGGACACAGCCACGCCCCTCCTTATATACATTTTTTAATATTTGGGAGTGAGGGGGGGGGGGGGGTTGGAGGGCACGTGCCCCCATTGCCCTACCCCCTGCTATGGCCCTGTTATAATATGTATGTTCTGTGTTTTAATGGCTCGTTCATTGCAGGACTACACTCTGGATATCTTTCTTCGTCAGTCGTGGGTCGATGAGAGGCTAAGCCATGACCTTAACACCACCATGTTCCTGAGTAACACCGTCATGGACAAGATTTGGCTTCCAGATTCTTACTTTGTCAACGCAAAACAAGGAAGCTTCCACAAGGTTACCAAGGACAACATGATGGTGATGATACAGCCGGACGGGCAAGTTCAGTACAATGCCAGGTACAGTAATGTTTGTAGTGGGCAGGGGGAGGTGATGCAGTCAGATGGGCGAGTACTATACAATATCAAGAACAAGAGGGCACACAGGGAAAAAGGGGGGAGCTGATACTGTCGGATGGGCGTGTACAATACAATGGCTCCATATACAGGGGAAAAGGTGAGAGGTTTACAGCACAATGCCAGGTAGAGGGGTACAGGAGAAGGGAGGAGGTTGTGTTTATTACCTTGATAGGCCTGCATCAAATCTCTGCCCGTTTTGCAAAGTGTTATCAGAGTATTTCAACTCCCCCTGAACGTCTTAAATGCATCCCTTATATCTAAATGTTGTCTCAGTTACATTTGTGTCATTATTTTAGGGTTACAATACGCGCCTCGTGCCCCATGAATTTACGCAAGTTCCCGATGGACACTCAACATTGTCCTCTTACATTGGAAAGCTGTAAGTTCAACCAGTACTCGTATACTCGTATTACTGGCGTATTTATAACATATCTTATGTCTAGAAAGCGAAAAAAATTAAACCATCTCCGAAACCCTCATTCCTCTCCCATCCAAAGCATTGTCCTAGGCATTGCGAATTTCCCCTCACATAACTTCCCCCTCCCTTGGAAACAGTCAATAACAAGCCATACGAATCTGAAAAGCTGTAACTACAAGCAAGAGTTGTCCAATAAGCTACCACAGAGAGTTTGTATGCTCTAGCAAATAGACCTATGTATTTCTTGGGCGTGAAAACCACGCCGAGAGAGCAATTGTGATGTCACCTAGTCTTCGAGGGTCAGGTTTTATGCAGTTTTCTTTTAAAGAAGGCCAATCATTCTACGCTCCCGCGCGATACCGAGTCAGAAACACCAAAAAATAAAATACATTTTCAATCAAATATCCGACCGTTGTATTTTCCAATATTAGCAATAACAATTACTTTTTTATTGAGAAGTGTAGAAGCCGGCTCGTAAGGCTTAAAACAAGATTGGCTAGATTACCGTATTGTTCTATTGTATCCTATATTCAACAGACGGTTACAGTTCAGACCATATCGTGTTTAAATGGGAGATTGAGGACGGGGATGGCCTGGGCTTCGTCCCCGAAAGCTTGAAAATGCTGCCACAGTACAAGCTCGCTCGTGTGCACTTGAGTACCCTTCACAACGAATATGTAGTAGGTAAAGGGCATAGAAACAATTGCAAGTCTATTGCGTAAGCTTATCCTTGTGTATGGAACCATCCTCGGGGACCCAGGGCGTCGCGGAGATCGGGCACCCAGGGAGCGCGCGAGAAAGAGTATTTCCGTCCGATCTCTGCGACGCCCTGGGTCCCCGAGGATGGTATGGAATAAAAAGGCCAGACGTGAAATGTACTCTGAAATGGACTTTGTCTGATACAGCATTTTTTCTCTAAAACACGAGGTGAAAACTCCAAGTTAAGACTGGCCATAAACTAGACTCATCATCACTAGAATACCATTGTTTGCTATGGCAGAATTAAGGTTCTAGGGTTATCTTGCATTGGTAGAAAAGGTCCTCAGCTCTCAACTACACAGGGCTAAGCGATCACCGAGATGGCTTATCTTAGTAATCACGTGGCCTTTACCTTTCTTCGCGATAAATTACTATTTTCAACTGATCGAGAGAGCCGGTTTGAAACTTTATGCATGCAAGGAGCCGCTTTTAGAATCCTTGTTACCTATTTATTTTATCGGATGTTGGAGTCGTGTGTGTGTATGTGCCCTATGGCGAAGGGGAAGCAGGGTCGGGGTAAAGAAGAGAACGAGTTGTCTACGCTGACCAACATTACGGAGCTAATGAACCTCGCAGTGAGTTGTGTTTTGTGATTCCAGGGAACTGGTCTGGCATCAAAGCGTTGTTCACGTTCGAGCGCATGTACAGTTACTTCGTTATCCACGTGTACGGCCCGTGCGCGCTCATCGTAGTAGTGTCGTGGGTGTCGTTCCTGTTGCCAAAGGAACAGGCGCCTGCGCGTATTACACTGGGAGTGACCTCTGTCCTGACCGTCGTCACTATTCTCAACATGCTCAATAACTCCATGCCCAAGGTAACACCGATGATAACAAATGGTTACACGCTGAAAGCCAAAGATTGGTTGTTTCAAGGAACACGTTGTCAGCTGGTCTCTTATTTATCAGATGCTCGCTTTCAGCATTAATGTAAATCCTTTTAAACAGTAAGGCATTACATTAAATTCATGCTTTGTATTGTTTTTTCACAGGTAAACTACGTAAAGACTATCGATAAATATTTGATTGGCTGCTTTCTTTTCGTGTTTGCTACGTTGGTTGAATATTCCCTGGTGCTATGGCTTACAAAGTCCTACAAAAAGTATAACAAGGCAAAGGAAGAGCTGAGCAAATCCCGGGGGAAATCCCACCCCTTCGATGAGCAGGTGAGAGATTGTCTCTGTCTGTCCATTCCTGTCTATCTTTCTGTCCGCATCTCTGTCTGTCCGTCTGTATATCTCTCTGTCTGTCCTTCCCTGTCTGACCACTCTTTATTCCTCCCTCTGTCTGCCCGTCTGTTCCCCCGTTTATCTGTCTGCCTGTCAATCTGTCCGTCCATTCCTGTCTGCCTGCCCGTCTATCTGTCCGTCCATTCCTGTCTGTCTGCCCGTCTATCTGTCCGTCCATTCCTGTCTGTCCGTCTATCTGTCCGTCCATTCCTGTCTGTCTGCCCGTCTATCTGTCCGTCCATTCCTGTCTGTCTGCCCGTCTATCTGTCCGTCCATTCCTGTCTGTCTGCCCGTCTATCTGTCCGTCTATTCCTGTCTTTCTGCCCGTCTATCTGTCCGTCCATTCCTGTCTGTCTGCCCGTCTATCTGTCCGTCCATTCCTGTCTATCTGTCCGTCCATTCCTGTCTGTCTGCCTGTCAATCTGTCTGATCTCATCCCTCTAGCTAGTCCCTCTAACATAGTTTTTTTTTTTTGGTCACCGCCTAATGTCCATGTCCATTCCATTGTACCAGTACGACGGGGATCGAAATACCCAAATCGCGCTGATGGATATGCCCCACGAGAATGACGTCGTTGTTGAGATGAATGGACGGCACGCGGCACCAAGGCACCGTAAAATCAGATGTCAATCACCGCAGGAACCCAGCATTCGCTGCGAGCCCATCAAGCGCACTCTCCTCAACGAAGCGTTCGTCCAACACGTAGACGAGTATGCTCTCGTGCTATTTCCTGGGTCGTTTGTAATATTTAATGCTGTCTATTGGTTTTCGGTCATGTCATTTGATCAAATTTTTGGGTCTTGATTTTAAGGGGCTATATTTACATTATAATCTGCGCATCCAGTCTGCGCATGGAATTTAAAACTCTTCGTGGATCCCTTAGAGGTTTGAGATCAGGAGAACCGTGCGCAAACAGGAGATTCGTGTGGTATTCTTCAGGCTAGCCGTCACTCCTTTAATGGTGGATTTGCAGTTAACTGCATTCCCGAGGATCCAGCGTCTTTGCTGGCGCTCCCAAAGGTCAACTGAAAACGCTGTCAATTTTTTGCATGCAAACGGCCTGCATACGTTGTGCCTGATGTTTCTGTATGGCGTGTCTCATACTGAAACATAAGCCGTTTAGGACAAGGTTTGGTGATTCATCTGGATACAGACCCTAGTTTTTAGACAAATAGCAAAAGCGTGATACACCTATTCCAAAAGGTTGCACTCGAATAACCCGTCGTAACCCGCATTGCTTAATGGGAATTAAATTATTAAGAAAATAAACGTAAAAAAATGCTCATCAGACCCCACAAAAGGTGTTGGTTGCTCTAGACAGCAGGACGGTGGCCATGGAAGTTGGAATCCGATAATGGGCCTGTATTACATTCAGTGAGAAGATTTTAGCCATTTATACTCTACACATGAACCACTGCCGGCTACGACACATGAATTGTCATGAGCAACCTTTTTTATTCCTAAAAGAGATGGATATTTAAAAAAATTGCACATCCTCGGGGAGCGCGGAGCGATAAAGAAACAGGCTGAAAGAAGCCCTGGGCAACTGCTCTGTAAAAGCTATTTCTAAAAACTGCAGCTAACTCGCTCTCTGATTGGTCTCATTATAATTCAATTAAAATTAGACCAATCAGAGCGCTCCTTGTTAACCAGAAAAACAACAGACCTCGCGCGTAGTAACACTTTACAAACACCTTAATAACAAATCCTACTCGGTTTGGTAAAAGTCACACGATCAGATTTTGCCTTGAGTCTGCGAAGGGTTACGCGAGCAGGGAGAAACTTGGGCACAATATCAGATCATGTCTTTGCTCGCTCAGCTTTCACTCCTTTTTTCCTTCTCGCGCGTTCCCTGTTTGCCCGATCTCCGCGACGCCTTGGGTCCCCGAGGATGAAAACTGCACGGTGGTGGTACAATGCACCAACGCCTTTTTGTCAAAAAATTGTTAGTAAAAACGCAACGCGAGATTAAAGTTCATTTTGTCGACGCAATCGTTTCATACCTACGTCAAGTATTTAAAACTAGTGTGTATCGGTGTAACATTTACTTTATGCATAAAAGTCACGCCAAAGTTTTACCCCTTAACCCCTTACTTGTACCCCTCCCCGACCCCCTACCACACCCTTTGTCGGCCTTTTTGAGAAACCGGATCCATTGGATCCTCCGAAGGTACACGCACAGACAGGAGAGAAAACACAAAAAGATATTTTTATAAATTTACCACTTTCTCCACAATTACGAAGTCGTGCGTGCCCGAGAAAGGCAGTTTAATTTGGGCTCCAAGTGGATTTGGTAGAAAAGAGTGTCACACGCTCCAAAATATTTAACATTTTTCTGGTGAAAGTCAGTTTGTAAATATAATTGGCTTGTCGAAAGATGTTGTTTAATGTACAAAAAATTTAAACATCTGGAAATGTATGAGATGGCTATCCATAGCTGGTTATCAAAAATTCGGAAAAGGTTCTTAGTCAAGAATTTTTTTTACTGATGTGATCTTTGCAATAACATGTAACGTGAAAAATCTACTTTTCTTCCTGAGGAAATAAATTATTTTTTAGGTAGCCTCATAAAAAAAAAACAGTTTTGTGATTCAAGCAAATAAGGATGCGAGAAACGTGCTGATTGACATCAACGTCACTAGCTTACCAGCGTTGCAAAGAAATGGCGTGTACATCAAAACACGATGGAATCCCCTTCAGAGTGCCAATTAAAACTGCAAACCAGGCAAGCTAATTCACCTTCTCCATGTTTTCCCAAAACTCCTTGCGACGCGCGCAGGTCAGGAGAAAAAACAAGATAGCGACGTTTGTCGCCGGACCTCGATTTCACGCGCGCATCGCAAAGAGTTATGGGCCCGGAGGGTCGCACTATAAAGATGTTTGCTTGAAATTGGGAAGAAGAGCATGCACGCCCGAGGAGCGAAAGCGGTGTTTTTTTTTTTAATAAAAAAATAGTTCTTTACCAATTAGTAGCACCAAGCAAGGACAAAAACGTTTATTTATTTATTTTGAAGTTCAAGAAGGAAGCAGTTTCCTCTCACGTTGGGAATTATTTAGGGGATCCCAATTCCAAAAATTCCCAGGTTTGCCCTATAAAAATACCAAAATATGGTGCCAGGATGGATAATTCTTTTTAATGTAATGATCAAGATATTAAAAAACAAAGACACTCTAAACATATCAGGCTTGGCCTTCAAACATATTTAAGTAATCATCCATACAAGAACTAGGCAAAGTCCTATTGTCATGCGGCAAAAAGCAACCATAGGTTTTAATACTAAATATGCAGCAGGCGCGTACACAGGGTGCGCGCACCTTCCCCCCCCCCCCCCCCCCCCCTTGGCGGCCAAAAAGTGGGTCATTTCTTATTAACACATTGATCCCTCAACTGGCCTGTACCGGCTTTGGGAAGTATCCACAACCCAAAAAATTCATATATGCAAACTAAACACAACAAGATGAAGATACTCAGGCATCAGTCTAAGGGATAAATGGTCTTGAAGATATGCATCCAACCAAGGTGTTGGCAACTACTCTTAAGCCAAATAATAGCACAGGTTCTTTGACAAATTTCAAATCGAACAAGGAAAGAAAAGCAGAATCACCCCTCTCAATAAAACGCTCAAAATACAACACAAGGGAGAGAGATCAGCTTATTTTCTCATCCAGGCAAAGCCAAACAAGAAAAAATCATCATGAATCCACCTTTGCTTGCAAATATCCATAAGCAAAGCACTCAATTATGCCCCAAAAGACTTCATGATTTCCTGAGACACTCTCCTAATATGCTCATAGCTGTATTTATGATGAAAAATACAAGCAACCATCAACTTGTGCTCGCTTCAGCACAACGACGAGGGATTAAAAGTGGGGACCGCAAAGCACTGCTGGAAAGCTTGGATACCGCTGACTAGGTGCAGCTGTGTTTGACTTTGACGGGCTGTATAAAACTCAGAATAGGGGGGGAGGTATCTGTTTTCAGTCTGTTTTTTGTAAATTCAGCTCAAAAATAGCCAGGAGTCAATGGGTTAAGGAATCTTCAAATTTTGCCATATTGTACCTATAACTGCGCAACTCTCCTCAGCCAATCCTGAGTACGCGCCTAGGCAAGAAAAACACATTGAAGGCAGGCTTAAAATACTCAAGATACGTAAGATTTTGAACAAATTGTGTAAAACGTGCATATCGTTTACTTATAAAGCTTACTAGTGGAAGCAAGCAAAAACAATAGCTTGAAGAAGTCATTATATTCCCCACATAAAAAAGCTGTAACCTATAAACCTATAACCAAAATTATCAAAATATCCCTTGTCATGTTGTGCACATACTGTTTGGTTGCCTAGTTCTTACACGGAGCATTTCATTAAATATTAATCATATTACATGGCTTTTCCTTCCACGAGATTTTTTTCATTTTAGTTAGAAGCCGAAATGCGCTGAACCATACTGTTGTCTTTAGCGAAAATGTTAGTACCTTAACCGCGGGCCTAGAATAACGCAAAAAGCCCTATTTACATCAGCGTTGTAATTCATCAAAATGGTATTACGTTTTATCCATATCATATTCCATTAAAGAGCTATTTTATTTCAAATGTGTATGCAAAATTGTATGCAAAATTTTTCTTTATAGGGTGAACATGAACCGTAACTTAAGCTTATTTAGCACTGAAACACCCTAATCCTTTAACTATGGTGTCAGTTTTTTTTTCATGACATCATTACATGTTTTAGTTTTTAGCCTAAATTCTGAAAATAAACAACGAACTTTCCTCTTATTTGGTTGTAATATGCCTTCTTTAATCTCCGATGCGCGTAATAAATAGTCTTCGTAGCCGCTCGTGTCGGAGTCACCCAAAGTTCCCACTACGAGCGGCTGTAAAGAAGACTACGTAATAAAGCGTCTGCCAAAATCTGCTTTTATGGTTTAATATGCCAAACAAGCATATCTCTCCTGGAAAATCGCATGTAGTAAACTCCGCCCAAGAGCAGAAAAAGCGTTTCATCGTGCAAAAAATGGAATACTACACAGTAAAACCTCTTTAAAGAAACCTGTTCAATAAGGACATCTCGTTTTTAAGGACAGTTTCTGGGGCAAAATAAATGCGAAAAAGTATCATACGTTTTCTATAAAAATTTTAGCTTGCCTAAAAGAGGCCTAATTAAAGGGTCCGAACTTTGTCTCTATCAAGGTTCACTGATAAAATATTATGTAACTTTTATGTTTCTTATTTGTTCATTGCAATGTGGTACAAATGTATATTATTGAGCTTTCTGTAACAACGACAGAGACGAGATGTGGGGACAGGACCGGGTTTACTTGATCGCTGTTACAATAGCTACTTTACACAAGTAAATTTTAAGATAAAGTGGGGTATCGTACCGCATCCCTTTTGTATGCTCTCTTATGACGGCAAGCCCAATCGAGAGACCTTCACTGGCACCCCGAAAAACGTTTAGTTACTGGGATACCTGTGGTAGCCCAGTCATAAAATGCAACAACGTCGTCCCCAGGGTCTTCTGGGTAATTTTCAATATGGCGTCTAGCTGACGAAGACCCTGGCGGAGGCTGGCCCATTTCCACAGGTAGACCGACACTAGAGTATTTACCGAATCTAATTTGGCCGACAGATTGCCAAATTTGAGCGTGAAGGCAACTTATATATCTATCAACTGATTTATTTAAGCAAACTTCACTGGCAACTTCGGAAAACAGCAAATCGCCGTATGAAATTCGAACCACAATTCGACAAGATTCCAGAACTCCTGTACGCTGTACGAAGTTCAATAAGTGACTCAACCGAAGTATGTCTTGATCCCAATAAGACTGACATTACTCTGTGAGTCAGGTTCACAAAGAAATAGAACACGACTCTGCCAACACGAATAACTGGTTATTTGGATTGATTACTCTAAGTCACATCTCCATATTTTATCTGTGCAGCCTAAACACTTCTTTTAGAACCAGGAAAATGATGGTTGCTTCTCTCAAAAAGGAACTTCAAAAATAATAATTTCGTCCTTTCTGTTTGATTTATGCTTATATGGTTTTACATAATATAATCTTTGTCATTGAAACCCCCACGGTCCTTTGGAAGGGTGGGGGGATTAGACTTCGACCCTGTACAAAACAGAGAAAAGCCCCCACCCCTCGAGTCAAATGCCCCTACCCCTCAGGATGCTATGGGCAACTATCCGACAACAAGTCATCTAAAATAAGCCTTTATCTTTCAAAGCCAGTACACTTCAGCGAGTACATTTGTACCAATAACTATGAAAATAACAGTTACCTAAAAGATGGAAAAAATAAATCATGTTCATCTCGCATTAGTTATCATTCATAAGCGTTTTTGCACATTTCGCCGTGCAGCTGGCCACACGCTGATACATGGAATTGCTTGCTACAAAAGATAAAAAAGTTCAAGCCAGAAACTTACATGACATTTGTGACACTATTCACTTTTCCCAAACCCCCAGGGTGGGGACAAATTAAAAAACTGTCAATTGCCCCACCCCCTCGGGACAGCTTCTTGTTCAAAAGTGTTCTAAACCCCCACGTTAACCCCATGGGGGTGGGGGGTTTCAAATGACTAGTGCATAAGTTCCCAAAAAGGGATGTCTCTACCTTATTTCTGGGGGTTTGACAGAAATTATTATAAAATCTCTAGTAAAAAGGCACTCTAGAAATACTCCCCTGTACTTATAAAGATCAACCAACAAAACATTAGTAACCAGCCATTTGGATATTCTAAATAAATAAATGTTGTTGTTTACTTGTTACTTACATTTCAATAAAATTACATTGTTAATACAATAGGACTCACTTTGGGTGTTAAAATAAATTTAACCCTGATGTGATAGCACATTGAGGGCAAGATCTCAGGTATCCCAGTCAACCCTGCGTGCAAGATCTAGTTTCGTTTAAATAGGTTCTCAGCCAATGGGTGTTCGAAGGAGGACCTTCCAGCGCAGGCATGCCAGTGGGTTACTCTTGGACTTGCCGTGACCTTCATGATGATTATACGATTATTATTGACTTCGGAGGTAACGCACTACATGCTTGCCGTGCTAGTGCGCATGACAATCTTTATGCGTGACCACAATGATTGACAACATTCCAATCATTTTTGCACTTCCTTTCACTAGACCTAGACGATACCTAGAGTTACCTTCTCCCAAAGTATCCTGAAAACAATATGGACCCGCCTACAATTGGGGAGGGGCCAATTCCTGTTGACTCATAACTAAACAAAACACATCATTAACTCCCGGCATAAGTTGGCGGTAAATTGACTAAAATGCTAAAGTTCTGCTGACAACCTGCAATACATTTCACTTCAATTCCTATTAACTTTAAGATATCGCTGCGCCAGCCTTTTAGGTTGACTCACATGGGCTTGGGAGACAGAGCAAAAAAATGGCATGAAATTTTCGAGTTCTCAATATATAAGCTCAAATTTCCGCATACAAGGATTTCCTCTGACCAAAAGCTAAATTTCAAATTTTAAAGAAATTTAGAAGATATTAAATTTAGATATTATAGCGAGCAAAGTTGGCTTTATTTCTGATCAGAGACCGACTTCTCCCTAAAAACGAATACATACTTTAAACATTTGAAAATTGCACTTTAAGTCTCATATCTCGAAGATGAATCCATAAGAAAAAAAACACTTTTTGATATGTTGGTTTACATAACAAGGAACCTCTATGCAAAAATTCAAGCTTGTCAAAGTTAACCAGACCTTATTTTGGGAAAACTTGCCTTTTTTTGCTCTGTCGCTTGGGCAGGCTTTGGGTCAGTGGGAGGAGGCTACAATTTCAGTCGTCACTGTACCTAGGTTCTGGCGGTGCTGAGGGTAAAGGTCGACGAGAAACAGTGTCATCGACAGCTGCAGTGTCTTTCTCATCTCTGCTTGTTCTATCTTCAGACGATGACCTTTGATGATCACAATATAGCACAATATCAGCAGGATATAAGGTAGCACTGTACCTAAAATACAGCCCCTACTTCGGTATCCTCTCTGTTTTCAGACCCATAACAGTAGAATGTGGAGGGAAGCCCTTCCTCGCAGTACAAGTACAACATGTAATGAGTCCAGTTATGGCAGCCATGGTCTCCTGCCACAAGCCCCTTACCCCCTCTAGTAAATTTACAGTAATCTAGTAGATTAACCACTATTTGAAAATTTGGGAAATGCCATCTTTTGAAACACTCATGGAATGAGACAGTTTTTTTTTTGGACGAGAGTGTAAGTTTCCTTCCCATCAAAAGTACAAAGCCAACAAATATAAAAAAGATGTCTCATAGACACCTTTCTTTAAGCAAAAACCGTCCTTCTTTATAATCTCGCCAATGAGGGACAATAGCACAGAAGTAGGCAATAGGATCCATTCGATGATCATAGAATGTATGACACGCTGACATGTACAGAAAAAGACAATAGAATCCATTTGATTCTCATATAATGTATGACACACTAGCATGCACAGGAACAGACAATAGGATCCATTTGATGATCATGCAATGTATGACACGCTAGCATGCACAGAGAAAGACAATAAGATTCATTTGATGATCATATAATGTATGACACGCTGGCATGCATAGAAAAAGACAATAGGGTCCATTTGATGATCATACAATGTATGACACACTAGCATGCACAGGAACAGACAATAGGATCCATTTGATGATCATACAATGTATGACATGCTGGCATGCACAGAGAAAGACAATAAGATTCATTTGATGATCATATAATGTATGACACACTGGCATGCACAGAAAAAGACAATAGGATCCATTTGATGATCATACAATGTATGGCATGCTGGCATGCACAGGAACAGACAATAGGGCCCATTTGATGATCATACAATGTATAACACGCTTCATGCATAGAAAAAGACAATAGGATCCATTTGATAACCATACAATGTATGACACGCTAACATGCACAGAAAAAGACAATAGAATCCATTTGATGATCATACAATGTATGACACGCTGGCATGTACAGAAAAAAGACAATAGGATCCATTTGATGATCATACAATGAAGAGACAATAAGCGCCACCACCCCCTAATAAGCACCGTACAGGAAAGCTAAAGAAGGAGTATTGAAGACAAAAGAGGAATTCTCCTACTTACATGCTGACACTGGCGTTAGCTCCGATAGCTGCTGTAGCATTGCCCGTCACAGTAATGTAGATGACTGTACCAGGGGCTATTGCTGCAGCAATATAAAATGTAAAGGAATTCCCTTAAATTATTAATGTTTGTTGGATAAATTTGAACTTTTTTAATGGTCAGTGAAGGAGTAACCTTGTGGGTATAGTACCAAAGATATACTCAGTCACTAACGAACCAATGGGTTTAGGTGAGGACTAGTCAAACTAGTGAGGGGTTTACCCTTGGTTCTATTGGCATGCTACACAGCATAAAGTACAGTACTGACGGAAAGTAATGCAAAAGAAATTGGCCGAAGTTCGCTGAATTACCTACACCCGAACTTCGGCAAATTTCGGCACGGCCGAAATTCTTTTGTTTTACACGCTCCCGATCTTCGGCGATTTTCGACTGAGCGACGATTCTAAGGCAAACGCATTCTAGCCGAATTTCTCCGTATTTCACCTTCCCAAATTTCGGATGGGCTAATATGTACAGCAGAAAATCTAGAGAATGTACAGATACTAAATGTTTGTTGGCAGAGCGACACAGGGTTTTATCATTATTAGCAGGGAGGGATACCGTACATTGAACGAAGGGAAATCAAAACACGTAATCACACCAGAGTGAAGTTAGTTCCTTATTCGCAGTTCCTTTTTCGTCTGTTTCCTTGTTCGCTCAGTTCCTTATTCAAATCCGGGGGGTTACTTACATGATACCTTTTACTTCGAGTTGAAACAGTATTTAGGCATAACAGTTTATTCAGAACAAGTCCAACAGCATTTTCGTCGGGTAAATTTGGATGCTTTAACGTGCTCGCTGCTAAGCGGAGCTGTGAACATGAGACTCTATCTGCTACAAAAGGTCAAATTACGCTATGCGTGCAATCGCTTTCACAAATGAATCTAGCAAAAGAGAGGAAATCTACCTCTCATCTAATAAATGTATTTATATCTTGGGCTCTCTTTCCAAACGCATTAATATATTTAGAGGAGAAATATTCACGCTTTACTTGACTACGTAAGCGTGCAGAAGGAAACCACAATTTGACAGATAGTGCTTGTTGTCAATTAACACCTTGGCTACCAGATAAGGCTCTGTCAAAACAAATAGATTAGTGCAGTGACACGAATAGGGAACTGTTCCTTATTTAAGTTAGTTTTCGCGAATAAGGAAATGGAATCTCCCAACGTCCGATTTCGTTTTACCACTTATCAGAATAAGGAATAGACTATGAAGAGGATTGTCAGTGTTTGCTCATCATTTCTCAATAAAGGAAATGAAATTTCATAACGCCCGATTTCGCTTTAACGACTCCTTTCGAAAGAGTTCTCGAAAAAGGAAATGGTATTTCATAACTCCCGATCTCGTTTTAACTACTTATCCGAATAAGGAATAGACTAAAAAGAGGGTCGTTAGTGTTTTCTAAACATTTCTCGAATAAAGAAATGGAATTTTAAAGCGCCCGATCTCGTTTTAACTACTTATCCGAATAAGGAATAGACTAAAAAGAGGGTCGTTAGTGTTTTCTAAACATTTCTCGGATAAGGAAATGGTATTTCATAACGCCTGATTTCGTTTTAACTACTTATCCGAATAAGGAATAGACTAAAAAGAGGGTCGTTTGTGTTTCCTAAACATTTCTCGAATAAGGAAATGGAATCTCCCAACGTCCGATTTCGTTTTACCACTTATCAGAATAAGGAATAGACTATGAAGAGGATTGTCAGTGTTTGCTCATCATTTCTCAATAAAGGAAATGAAATTTCATAACGCCCGATTTCGCTTTAACGACTCCTTTCGAAAGAGTTCTCGAAAAAGGAAATGGTATTTCATAACTCCCGATCTCGTTTTAACTACTTATCCGAATAAGGAATAGACTAAAAAGAGGGTCGTTAGTGTTTTCTAAACATTTCTCGAATAAAGAAATGGAATTTTAAAGCGCCCGATCTCGTTTTAACTACTTATCCGAATAAGGAATAGACTAAAAAGAGGGTCGTTAGTGTTTTCTAAACATTTCTCGGATAAGGAAATGGTATTTCATAACGCCTGATTTCGTTTTAACTACTTATCCGAATAAGGAATAGACTAAAAAGAGGGTCGTTTGTGTTTCCTAAACATTTCTCGAATAAGGAAATGGAATCTCCCAACGTCCGATTTCGTTTTACCACTTATCCGAATAAGGAATAAACTATGAAGAGGATTGTCAGTGTTTGCTCATCATTTCTCAATAAAGGAAATGAAATTTCATAACTCCCGATTTCGCTTTAACTACTCCTTTCGAAAGAGTTCTCGAAAAAGGAAATGGTTATTCATAACTCCCGATCTCGTTTTAACTACTTATCCGAATAAGGAATAGACTAAAAAGAGGGTTTTTTATATTTTCTAAACATTTCTCGAATAAGGAAATGGAATCTCATAACGCCCGATCTCGTTTTAACTACTTATCCGAATAAGGAATATACTAAAAAGAGGGTCGTTAGTGTTTTCTAAACATTTCTCGAAAAAGGAAATGGTATTTCATAACGCCTGATTTCTTTTTAAATATTTATTCGAATAAGGAATCTACTTTAAAGAGGATTGTTAGTATTTTCTCACAATTTGTTTAGAGGAGTATATTCGCGCTTTAGAAAAAAGGAAATCAGGCGTTATGAAATACCTTTTTCCTTTTCGAGAAATGTTTAGAAAACACAAACGGCCCTCTTTTTAGTCTATTCCTTATTCGGATAAGTAGTTAAAACGAAATCAGGCGTTATGAAATACCATTTCCTTATTCGAGAAATGTTTAGAAAACACTAACGACCCTCTTTTTAGTCTATTCCTTATTCGGATAAGTAGTTAAAACGAGATCGGGAGTTATGAAATACCATTTCCTTTTTCGAGAACTTTTTCGAAAGGAGTCGTTAAAGCGAAAAAGGGCGTTATGAAAATTCATTTCCTTTATTGAGAAATGATGAGCAAACACTGACAATCCTCTTCATAGTCTATTCCTTATTCGGATAAGTGGTAAAACGAAATCGGACGTTGGGAGATTCCATTTCCTTATTCGCGAAAACTAACTTGAATAAGGAACAGTTCCCTATTCGTGTCACTGCACTAATCTATTTGTTTTGTCAGAGCCTTATCTAGTAGCCAAGGTGTTAATTGACAACAAGCACTATCTATCAAATTGTGGTTTTGTTAGCAAGGTCAAATTCACACGACATACTTACGTAGTCAACTAAAGCGCGAATATACTCCTCTAAACAAATTGTGAGAAAATACTAACAATCCTCTTTAAAGTAGATTCCTTATTCGAATAAATATTTAAAAAGAAATCAGGCGTTATGAAATACCATTTCCTTTTTCGAGAAATGTTTAGAAAACACTAACGACCCTCTTTTTAGTATATTCCTTATTCGGATAAGTAGTTAAAACGAGATCGGGCGTTATGAGATTCCATTTCCTTATTCGAGAAATGTTTAGAAAATATAAAAAACCCTCTTTTTAGTCTATTCCTTATTCGGATAAGTAGTTAAAACGAGATCGGGAGTTATGAAATACCATTTCCTTTTTCGAGAACTCTTTCGAAAGGAGTAGTTAAAGCGAAATCGGGAGTTATGAAATTTCATTTCCTTTATTGAGAAATGATGAGCAAACACTGACAATCCTCTTCATAGTTTATTCCTTATTCGGATAAGTGGTAAAACGAAATCGGACAATGGGAGATTCCATTTCCTTATTCGAGAAATGTTTAGGAAACACAAACGACCCTCTTTTTAGTCTATTCCTTATTCGGATAAGTAGTTAAAACGAAATCAGGCGTTATGAAATACCATTTCCTTATCCGAGAAATGTTTAGAAAACACTAACGACCATCTTTTTAGTCTATTCCTTATTCGGATAAGTAGTTAAAACGAGATCGGGCGCTATGAAATTCCATTTCTTTATTCGAGAAATGTTTAGAAAACACTAACGACCCTCTTTTTAGTCTATTCCTTATTCGGATAAGTAGTTAAAACGAGATCGGGAGTTATGAAATACCATTTGCTTTTTCGAGAACTCTTTCGAAAGGAGTCGTTAAAGCGAAATCGGGCGTTATGAAATTTCATTTCCTTTATTGAGAAATGATGAGCAAACACTGACAATCCTCTTCATAGTCTATTCTTTATTCGGATAAGTGGTAAAACGAAATCGGACGTTGGGAGATTCCATTTCCTTATTCGCGAAAACTAACTTGAATAAGGAACAGTTCCCTATTCGTGTCTCGGCCCTAATCTATTTGTTTTGACAGGGCCTTATCTGGTAGCCAAGGTGTTAATTGACAACAAGCACTATCTGTCAAATTGTGGTTTCCTTCTACACGCGTACGTAGTCAAGTAAAGCGTGAATATTTATCCTCTAAATATATTAATGCGTTTGGAAAGAGAGCCCAAGATATAAATACATTTATTAGATGAGAGGTAGATTTCCTCTTTTTTGCTAGATTCATTTGTGAAAGCGATTGCACGCATAGCGTAATTTGACCTTTTGTAGCAGATAGAGTCTCATGTTCACAGCTCCGCTTAGCAGCGAGCACGTTAAAGCATCCAAATTTACCCGAAGAAAATGCTGTTGGACTTGTTCTGAATAAACTGTTATGCCTAAATACTGTTTCAACTCGAATTAAAAGGTATCATGTAAGTACCCCCCCCCGGATTTGAATAAGGAACTGAGCGAATAAGGAAACAGACGAAAAAGGAACTGCGAATAAGGAACTAACTTCACTCTGGTCGTAATGACTTGAGAATACCGTTGTTCTTGTATATTTGCGGGTATATTTCTTTATGAAGAAACTAACAGGACCGAACACTCCATGACACTTCTTTTTCCAATTCTCAGTTCGAGTTGATCGATTTTATAATCAATAACCCGAAAGCCGCGCGTGAAGCGGAAGATTTATCACCCTTTTACAAAGTATGTATTCAGATGTTAGATCATCAGTTAGCTAGACCAGGGTATAACGCCTTCCTTTTCTTCTTACGTTGGGGTGAAACAGGGATGCAACCTAAGCCCAACCCTTTTCAACATCTTCATCAATGATATTCCAGAAATATTCTCTTCATCGTGCGGCCCAGTAAAACTCGGTAATACATCAAAACTTTACTGTTTCCTCTATGCTGATGATTTGGTTATACTATCCGACTCTTCGACTCGACGAAAATTGCCTCCAGAAACTAAAAATGTACGCAGATAAATGGAAGCTCACAGTTAATATGAAAAAATCTAAAGTATTAGTTTTTGGTCCGCAACAATCGCTTCATGTTCTAGTTGTGTCGAGATGTAGAAAGTTTTCATCACAGAGAAAACCATTCCACTGCCCGGAAAAAGTGGGCCAATCAAGGCTTACATCATTTTATCGGATTTCCTTCCAACCAATCAGGTTTCATCTCTGTCAAATGATTTGACATTTAGCTGTCACAGTGCGCCTAAAAATATAAACAGCTTTGCGAAATTATTACAAGTTTTTTTTACGAAATGATACTTTATTTACTTGTTCTTTGTCTTTCTTTCGAAAAATGTCGATGCCACAGCAATTTTTGGGGTGCAAGTTGTCTACAGACAACTTAAACTTTGGAAATTATGTCGGGAACCCGTATCGGCACGCTACGCAAAAGCTTTGTTTTGATAAACGCTCTTCCTCGCCAGGGAGTTCGAAAACTTCTCTGGGGGCATTTTTCTAAATAACCGGTAATTGCCGGGTCTGTTAGGTTACCGGGAGAGTTTTGGGGATAATTTTTCGGGCAAAGGAGCGTGTCTGAAAAATGAGTGCAACTACAATTTTTAATGGGACAAATAATAAACGACGATTAAAATTGTTCATTGACATTGGCGCGCACATGAGAATATTTCCTCCATGAAAAGCACAACAAAATTTGCTGAATTACCTCATTAGGATCACTGATTCCATATGAACCTTTCGCGCTGTGTAGCCATTTGGGAAACAAAAGGTAGACTAAATAATAACTGAATTTGGGGGGGGGGGGGTCGTAGCTTTAGGGGTCGTAGCTTTTGGGGTCACAGGTTTTAGGTATTAGGTTTTAGGTCTTCGTTTTGTAGACACCCTTTCGAAAAACTACAACTGAAGTTTTTCAAGCGTATACTAGGAGTCCACTCAAAAACTACAAATTTAACTATATATGGAGAACTGGGAAAAGCCCCACTAATAGTACAAATTTCTTCCCTGGTGGCAAAATATTGGTGCCGAATAAAAAGTAGGATATATGAAAACACCTTAGTGGGGGAAACGGCGAAGATCAGCCTTTCTTCAACATCTAATGTCCCTGTAAGGTTTATCAATTCCCTATTTGCTTGGTGTGATTTAAAGACACTACAGGAAATAGATGTTGAAGGCCAACAAATTCATACCCTAGGAAAATATATTAAGAAAGTACTATATAAAAGTTATGCAACATTTTGGAAAACACAGGCACAGTTAAATCAAAATAGTGGAAAGCTACGCACTTATTGCAAGATCAAGACAAATTTTAAACTAGAAAAAAAATTATCAGAAGCTAACGTTAGACGCCATTGCATGACGCATGACTGTAATTAAATATTATGAATAGTGGATAGGCATATAAGCCAACCTACTTTAAATATTATCCTAATATACCTGTATTGGTATTTATTGGAATAAAGTTATTATTATTATTGTTCCCCGGGTCTTCCCGCGAGTTCTAAAAATATCATGAAAATATCAAGCCGCGTTTTGCAAATATCATCGAGCTGTATGATAGCTTTTAGAATAGGGGAAACCAAAATACTTTAGGCTAACATTACATGATTGTTATAATAAAGCTTTAGAACAGCGAGATGAATGTAAAGATCTTGAGATGCGTGACATTTCCATTGTCTGGACTACGCAAAAGCGACATGCTTTCCGCGGTCACATACACATGTAAACATCAAACTCCGAACAATTTTTATACGAATGAAATCTATTTTCCATGCTTAACACATTGACCCCTCAACCGGCCTGTACCGGCTTTGGGAAGTACCCACAACCCAAAAAATTCATAAATGCAAAATAAACACAACAAGATAAAGATACTCAGGCATCAGTCTAAGGGATAAATGGTCTTGCAGATATGCATACAACCAAGGTGTTGGCATCTACTCTTAAGCCAAATAATAGCACAGGTTCTTTGACAAATCTCAAATCGAACAAGGAGAGAAAAGCAGAATCACCCCTCTCAATAAAACGCTCAAAATACCACACAAGGGAGAGAGATCAGCAAACACAGCTCAAGACACAAATAGATACCTTTATTCTGATCCTCCAGGTACATTCCCATGGCCTCAAAACACAATGTCCACTACTTGAAGGCTTGTACAACCACGAAGATGTCTTTACGGATTGCAAAGCATTCTGGGAGATCCAGGGGAAAATTCACGAGGGGAGGGCCAGTCAACACTTCTCTCCCCAAAGTCAGATGGTCTTTTCACCCCAAAGCCAAACAAATCAATTCCAGGTCATACAGACCCAGAATAGCAGTGTAAACAATTTTGGAATCAATTTGGTTTCAGAAAAGACATCATTTAGGAGAGCTGTGGTGATTCATTAGAAAATTATTTTCTCATCCAGGCAAAGCCAAACAAGAAAAAATCATCATGAATCCACCTTTGCTTGCAAATATCCATAAGCAAAGCACTCAATTATGCCCCAAAAGACTTCATGATGTCCTGAGACGCTCTCCTAATATGCTCATAGCTGTATTTTTATGAAAAATACAAGCAACCATCAACTTGTGCTCGCTTCAGCACAACGACGAGGGATTAAAAGTGGGGACCGCAAAGCACTGTTGGAAAGCTTGGATACCGCTGACTAGGTGCAGCTGTGTTTGACTTTGACGGGCTGTATAAAACTCAGAATAGGGGGGGAGGTATCTGTTTTCAGTCTGTTTTTTGAAAATTCAGCTCAAAAAAAGCCAGGAGTCAATGGGTTAACATATTTCTTATGTCACATGTGTTGTTCGATGATCGCGTGTGTGTGGAGCTTCGATGATAAAGCTAACATTAACGATACGAAGAAGTAAATTTTCCACGCTTAAACGTTTTTAGCCTTTTTGACCTGCGTTAAGTTAAATTTACTTGCCTTGAAGCGCAAATCGTGTGTTGTTCGATGATCCCATGTGTCTGTTCTCCTAAATAACATAGAGCCTTCGAATGCTGTCTCGGCCTTAGGAAAGTACGGTGTACAGATTAAGAGCTCACTTCAAACGAAAATCGAAAACAATAGCCCTAAAACTTCGCCGAAATTCGTATGCCGAAATTTCGGCTGGTTTAAACAGCCAAAAATACCGTAACCGAACTTCGGCGAAAACATCCGAAATTACGGATTGAAAACAAAAGGACGTAATTCGGTGAACTTCGGCCAATTTCTTTTGCATTACTTTCCGTCAGTACTGTATACACCTATTGCAAAATACATACAAAACACATACACCTTTTTAAAAAAAAAACGTTGTCACTGCAAACGGCAAATGGTGACTGACAAATGGTAGTTCTAAGATCGAAAGGACCGATGGACATCATAATATTTGTTCCGAATTCAGAAACATATTAAATGAAACATACAGTACAACTATCAGTTTAACATAATTAAAATATTGTTCTGATATCGCTTCAGACCTTTACTTTTACAAATGATTACTTCCAATAAACACCTTTCGGCCATAGAACTGCCATTTGGCAATAATTGGAATTCACACTGACAACCTATAGGTCACATAAAGATAACCCTAACTATTCTAGTTTACCTTATCTAACCAATATTTTACAAAATGTAGAGAATTTTAAAGCATGCTGTAGAAAAATCAACAACCACTCTTTGAAGGCTCTAGTCCATTTCAGCATTTCCCCACCCAGGATTGTCATTATTTTACCTCCATACAATACAGGCAGCCAAAGGGACACTTACCCCCCCCCCCCCCCCTTCTAAGCCCCCCCCCCCCCCCCTTAGATCCGCTACTGCCACCCTGTTCTGCACTCTGCCTTTTAAGTGGTGATTTTTCCATAAGACTAGTTTGGAATCTTACATACCTGGGTCAATGGCCACAGGTCCTTGATAAACTGGATTCTGTAAATAAAAATCATTTCATCTAGAATAAAGAAACCTGTTTATTAATAGTAACAAAGTATTAAGACTCAATGCTCTTTTACTATAAGAGACTTATCTCTGATGTCTTTTTCTAGATCAGCCAAAAATGTAAAAAATGCAGGTAACATACAGTACAATGGAAAAAAACAAATACCTGAATTGTCTGCTGAGGAGGTGGTGGGGACTCAAGGATCTCCGTGATATCCTGCCTGTTTTCAGTTTTTGCTTTCAACAGAGACTATGAGAGAAATATGTTAAAAATTAAATGCACTTGAATAAAAATTACAACATGCATAAAAGGCAAATAACACACATTCACCTCTTTTACTATAAGAGACTTATCTCTGATGTCTTTTTCTAGATCAGCCAAAAATGTAAAAAATGCAGGTAACATACAGTACAATGGAAAAAAACAAATACCTGAATTGTCTGCCGAGGGGGTGGTGGGGACTTAAGGATCTCCGTGATATCCTGCCTGTTTTCAGTTTTTGCTTTCAACAGAGACTATGAGAGAAATATGTAAATAATTTAATGCACTTGAATAAAAATTACAACATGCATAAAAGGCAAATAACACACATTCACCTATTTCAAATAATGCACTCAGAGAATCCATGAGTCGCAGCCCACAGTGCTTCATGAACCATGGGTATCAAATAAATGAGGATACATGTGAGGGTAAATAAAAACAAATCCAGGTCATGAAATTTGTAGCATTCTTGTTTTTGTGTCTGTAAACAATGGCATGGTTCAAGAAGACCAGGATTCAGCCATTTAACATTTCCCATGAGCCATTAAGGGTTATAACACATAGATGCTCAAATGCAACCTTATTTGAAATAGGTATATAACACTTACTTTTTTATCTGCATTTGCATCATAACTTCTTAATATCCTGACACTTTCTTTATTCAGGGACTTGACAGCCCAAAACATAGGTGTTTCACTATCCTGAAATTTCCAAAAAATACCAAATAGGTGTTAGCAACTAAAATTAATATTTTCCAGATAAGATGACCAGACTGACCAGATAACATCAAGAAAAAAAAAAGATGCAATTTTCTGAATATTTGAAGTTTTATACTGGATATATATATATATATATTTATATATATATATATATATATATATATAAAATGATGGTTGAAGGCTTTCATAGAAAGTGCTCAATACTCGAAAGTAGAGCGGTGTATAGTGTTGGTTTGAGAAAAATACAAACTACATAGGTTTCCCTACAGGTCTGTTTCGTGGTTGCCCACTCATCAGGGGATTTGCAAAAAAACTTTGCCCCTGATGAGTGGGCAACCACGAAACAGACCTGTAGGGAAACCTATGTAGTTTGTATTTTTCTCAAACCAACACTATATATATATATATATATATATATATATATATATATATATATATATATATATATATAGTCAGCCAACAGCCAGTCTATCTAAAAGGATCCAAGATACCAGGGCTCAGTAGCGAAAATATAAATATAGTAGTGTGAAGAAAGATGCTACGATTCCCAACATTATTAAAAATTTCTAAACGTTTCGGCCCTTCGGCCTTTTTCAGTATAAAATAAGTTAAAAAGCTAAAAAATACAATGGGCTAAAAATTACAACCTTACATACTTACAACTTGTGAATTCTTTAAAGATAGTGTACTTAAATTACATCATTTTAATGGCGATTACAAATTGTTGATAAAGCTATGTGTTATTGAAATGAATTCGATTCTTCGACTTATACTCCCTGCGTTTATTTAGACCATGGGGAGCCAAAGTAAATAATTGCATCATCCAGTATGCTTCTCTATTGAGAAGAACACTGTCTAGACCAATCAGATCCTGCCTAGCTATTGTTTTAATTACAATGAAATCAAAATCACTCAAATTATGCTTGCTGCAGTTGAAGTGCTTGGCGACTTCACATGTTTTCTTGTTGGTTCTCATACTGGACTTATGATTGCGAAAGCATAGGTATATATATATATATATATCGTTCGTATCGATTGTTATCGTTCAAAGGTTTTGTAAGCTCTCATGATAATAACACAAACTTTGGATTCTGGTAAATTGATGCAGATATATTTATATTCACTCCCAGGAAAAGTGGTATTGAGAAAACCGGGACTAAGGCTGGAAAATACTGTACCAGCTGACAGGCTGAGCTGATTTATAACCCTGACCATAACACATTGACCCCTCATGGTCTGTACCAGCCTTGAGAAGTACCCACAACCCAAAAAATTCATAAATACAAAATAAAGACACACAAGAAGAAGATACAGTACTCAGGCATCAGTCTAAGGGATAAATCGTCATCCAAAAAATAGCCCAGGTTTTTGACAAATTTCAAATCATACAAGGAAAAAAAAGCAGAATAACCTCTCTGAAAAACATGAAAAATACAAGCAGTCATCAATTTGTGCTCGTATCAGCACAGCAAAAAAGGGATTAAAAATGGGACTGCAAAGCACTGTTGGAAAGCTAGAATACCGCTGGCTGGGAAAAGCAGTGTTTGGGGGTGGTATCTGTTTTCTGTCTGTTTTTTGTAAATTCAGCTAAAAAATAGCCAGGAGTCAATGGGTTAAACAGGTTTAAACAAGGTATAAACCACTGATCACTGTCAAAGATGCAAGGTTTTCATTCCCACTAGATTTTGTTGTGTTTAATATCAAGTTTGAAATAATGTATAAAAACAACAAAATTGCAAAAGCATTAACAGTGCAAAATCATCTCTGAGAACTGGACAGAAGGTTGTTCAATCATGTCATTTCATTTTCTCATTCAAACAAGTGAAGACTGGTTTTGAACTATATCTCATCATAAAACGTGTGCGCAAACTTTTCTTCTGGGTTTGGGTGCTTTCTGTTACGCCAGCGCATATTTTCCGTTACACCAGCACAATTTTTCATTTATATTCTGTGAAACAGCAAACTCGCGAGTTTGGTTTTCGTGTGAAATGTCACATATTTGTTGTTGTTGTTGTTGTTGCTGTTGTTGTTGTTTTTGTTGTTGTTGTTGTTGTTGTTGGAGAAAATGAATTCCATACACCCTAGCTCTCTGTCATGCCCCATGCTTACATAACACTCTTTTTAACTAAGGAATGATTAAAGCAATCTTGGGCTCTAGTTTTTCTATGTTTACAGAGATTTGTAATTGTCTAGGGCTAATGACGACTCCAACCAGGTTACCCCTTTTATACTGCAGGTCCTTCTTTTAAACTTATGAACCATTTGCCTGGCATTGATAAACACATCCTTGCCTATGGCAGAGGATACAGCCCACACACACCTACCCATAAAACCAAATAGAATAAAATAAATTTTTGTTACTATACAGCAAAGCAAAGATTATGTCTGATATGGGGGCTTAATATAAAAAAAATACTTTTTTTATCAGCACATGAGACCTTGACAAAGACAAATGTTCAACAATGAAATGAAATACCTCATTTGTTGTATTGACTTGATGATGACATTTGATTAAGAGTTCGCATAGAACTTTTGCTTCACCACTCTTTGCAGCAAAATGCAAGGCATTGTTACCATACTCCTATAACATAAGAGAAGAAACTGGTAAATAACACAACTGTGCAACAGCTAGATTTTGGTAAAAGATGGTAGGAGATGTGGTAAATAGTGTGGTTAATGTGTTAAGATATAACAAACAGCTGCTTGGTATAATTGCAAAATAATGTTATATTATCCCACTGTAATCAGAAGCTTACATCAGTTTTATTCACATCAGCACATTTTTGCAATAATTGCATCACCATTTCTGTATTCCCAGACTCTGCTGCTAAATGCAAGGATGTTTTACCCTTCTGTTAATAAACAAACACAACATAATGACAAGTTAAAAAAGGCGAAAATAATATTTAGAGAAGGGAACAAATATGCAGATAAAAGAGAGAGATGAAACAAGAAATACATTCTTCTATCTACACAGTATACATTACGGGAAGGTCTTGCACTAAGAATACTGTGGCAGTCACATCAGAGAGCCACCCCAAAATTTACATAATTTTAGGCCTAGATAAATCATTAATCCTGAAATTTTTATATTAAAATCCTAATATAACAGGGATTTGTTACTTGTGAGGTTAAACTGCCAATCGATTGGCTTGAAAATGAGCAGTATTTCTTCTGAATTAATTCCTTAAAATCTTCCATAAATCTTTTCATTTCCAAAAAATTGTTTTCTCATCTATCAAATGCTTTGCTACTCAATATATATATCCTATTCAATGAGTGATTAAGTAGCAAAATCAATTTGAGTATAATTTTATGGGGCTCCAAGACAATTTTTCAAAGAAAGAAGCTACAGAGCTACACACCAGGTAAAATATTAATAATAAAAGATGGGAAAAGTGCTGAGTACATTTTTACTAAAACCATCCCCTCTGGAATACATATGCCATGGTTACACTTGGATGCCAACCGAGGTCTCAGTTAACTCTGAACCCAGGTTGATCCTGGTTCATATTGTACCCTCACTTTAGATACCATAGTTGAGATGTCAAAACCCAATAGGCAATTCCAGCCGAAATGCACACGCACACAGCATGTCTGTTACTGTATTAGATTCGTCAAACTATACAATCTGGTAGGTGTGGTAGCCGGCCTCAGCATTTCTGAATAAAAACAAGTGTGTGTACTTATAGCAGGAATATCCTATTAGCAAGGAGTCAATTGTCATCCTTATTTGTTTGAGAATCATTTTAGATCCCATGACAATTGCAACCTGCGACACAAGGATTGACTCCTTGATTATTTGCTATTGACATCAAAGGTAGAGTGTGCTTGTGCAACTGCACAAAAAGTCAACCAAGATCAAGCTGGGTTCAGTTGACTGAAACTTTAACCATAGCCTAACCATGGCAACAGTGAACTGAACACCTGGGAACGTAGCAGGGGGAAGGGTACTGGGGGTACATGCCCCCCCCCA
Organism: Nematostella vectensis; assembly: GCF_932526225.1. Classification (NCBI taxonomy): domain Eukaryota; kingdom Metazoa; phylum Cnidaria; class Anthozoa; order Actiniaria; family Edwardsiidae; genus Nematostella; species Nematostella vectensis. The sequence goes on along the minus strand of NC_064035.1, from coordinate 11,611,905 downwards.
CCCCCCTACCCCAATATTTTGAAAAACCACAAGGAAATGACCAGTAGGGGCGTGGCTGTGCCTCAAATATTTTCTTAATGTTTAAATATTGTGCCCCTCCTATATTTTAAAGGTTGCTTCGGGACTGAAACCTCAAAACTTCAAGTTTTAGTGACTGTTTAAAAAAGAACAGTGTCAATGAAATAATTTAAATTGAACTTACTTTAGTGCTTGCATTGATATCACAGCCCTTGTCGCAAAGCCACTCAAATACCTCTGGACTAAATTTTTTCCCCTCCGCCAAAAAATGCAATGCACGGAATCCAAGCTGCGAAACAAAAAAATATATGATTGTCACAACTTCGGACATTGCTTGTTTCTATATGTTATATACAATAAGAAAAAAAATGGCATGTGTAGTTTCTGGTCTGCTGGACAATACTTGGAGTCTATCTACTATCTTACCGTATTCAATGCTCCTGTAACATCTCCCTGACATGCTTCTTGGACACTATTCAAATCACCTTCTTGGATAGCAGCTATAAAACCTTTTTGCCATTCGCGATTACTGGCTATAAAGGAATAGGAAAAAGAAAATCATTAAGAATATATTCGACTTAAGAAAATACCTATCATCTGGAAAATAAATACCCATGAGTTTAGTTTCTAGGAGACTAACTTCTTCTTTATGATTTATGCCGGGAAATGAAGGTAATTTCGATTTTTTTTGGGTCAGCGGTGTGCTCATACCCAGGCCTTATCATGTTTTCATACAGGAGCCCCGTGTCGCAGATGGCTGGGACGGACATATTTCTCTGGTATTTGATTTCGTGATTTATGTTTCAGTTTGGTTTTAAGGCTAAGTCTGGGCAAATTCAAATGCGGCAAATAATTCCTGATAAAAGTGATCCAAAATGCAAAGATTGGGGGTTTGTCTAGTTGGCAAGGCAGTTGTCTAGATAGCCGTTCTGGATTCGTCACCCTAGACGAGTCTAGACGCTAGACTAGACATAATTTTTTTTTCAGACTACACCTATGTACATTATATTTCTTTGTACAAATTGAGATGTGCTAAACGGTGCTAATTTCTTTCGACCACACCTAATGTGCTATCTTCAAGGGGCATGAATTGCTGTTGACCACATCCAAGGTGCTATTCCTTAAACAAAATTAGTTAAAATTGATTTGCCGACGATAGCCCTCGTTTGTTTTTATGGATACCCCCACTTCCTCACCCTGCATTGATTCGCATGAAATAGTGGGACACCGTAAAGCTATCACAAATTCTCATTAATACAACACATGCCAGGGACACAGGGGTTATGGGATTCACCCTAAACTTAGACAAGGAAGCGGGATTTGGGTCACTAGGAGAGGCGGGAGCGGGGAACAAAAGTTGACAAAAACGCCCCCCCCCCCCCCACCCATTTGGGCTTCAGAACCCTTGCTTCTTCTTATCCTTCAGTCTCATTTGATTAGTGAAAGAAAATGTCAGACACGGCGAGTGGGGAAGGTAGGGGGTGAGAAGGTCGGTCAATGTCCCAGCGTCCTTTGATATTCCAGTAAAAAATAGAAATGTTTTTTTTATTCTTATCTACTTTATTTCACTATAATACACACATAGCTATGCTCCCTTCACCTTAAAAAGCGCCCATAGATAAATAAAATATAAACAGTCTAATCTCGTAAAAAGTAAGAAGCAACGAGAAAAATAAGGGAACGAATACAGTACACCAGACACCAAAAACTGGAGTTCCACTCTACCAAGTTTTCTTCTTTAATAAGACTTCTTCAGTCTGCCCTGAAGAAATCTTATTAAAGGTGAAAATTTGGCAGAGTCGAATTCCAGTTTTTGGTGTATTATATTATATATTTTCCGTTTGTACGAACGTAGGTAAGGCGTAGGTAGAAATGACAAAAAAGAAACTTAAAAGGAAATCTAAAAAAGTTCATTAGTATAATATTTGCCATTCTTACTTTGAATGGGGGATTGGGTCGAGTTGATTAGCGAACAGCACGCTGGGACAAGTTTGGTGGAGCGTCGTAAACAAGTTGATGTGATGCTGAATAAAAGCATCACAACATCAACATTGGCATATCGTTCGACGCCATGTTGAATTTTCGTCCCCTAAAAGAGGGTCCTGAAGGAGTAAAACGGGAGCCGGGATTCGGCTTATTTTGGCCTGGAAAAACGGGATTAGGGTTACCGGGAAGGGGATTTGTCTACCGGGAAGGGGATTTGTCTACCGGGAAGGGGATTTGTCTACCGGGAAGGTGATTTGTCTACCGGGAAGGGGATTTGTCTACCGGGAAGGGGATTTGTCTACCGGGAACGGGAATCAACATGCTTCAACGTGAACGGGATTTTTCAAATCTCTTCTTTCTTATGCTATAGAAATTTGTTAATCTATATTATTTTTCGCATTTTAAGAGCTTTATAATAGCATCAATCCTCAAACCTTACTACTGAGCGGATTTCACTTCCTAAAACTCCCAATCTCTTCTAATTTAGGCCCTCTTTTAAGGGAAATTTTGCTGCATATACAGTGTATAATATAACCAAACATTGTAATACAGTATAGCCACCGGAATTTTACATATCAGGACCGGGATTTTGCCAAAATAACGGCCGGAAAATGGGATTTGGACCCCCCCCCCCCCCTTCACTGAAGTGTCAGGACCCTGCTAAAATCATCCCAGCATGCTGTTCGTTTATCGACTCGACCCAATCCCCCGCGCAACGTAAAAATGGCGAATAGGCAGTGAGGGACAATAACCTACTCCTGCCTGCAGTTACACAACTTATTAGTTATTTGCGCCAAAGATGGCCTCCATAGCGTATGGAATTGTACATTATTAAATACGTTTTAAAGTTTAAGGGATCCCTCTTACATACAAGTATATTGAAGCATGTTTTGGGACGCTTTTACAATCGCCCCTAAGGGCTCTTGGTTATGTGCGATTACATTAAAATTGCATTAAACAATACGCCATCTAAATACAGGAGATGTGTGATCGTAGAGGAACAGGAGGAAAAGGGAGAAAAAGGTGGTTTGGTACTTTACATTCCTTATTTTCTCTTTGCCCTTTGTCCTTTCGAGAGAAAATCCACTAATAAATAAAGAAAAGAAAACTCTAAGCTCAAAAACCACTACCCGTGCAACATGCTGCGTAAATAAGTTTTATGTTATAAATTTTTTTAAAGGGGGCAAGCTCGTCCTTTCCAGAATGCATTGTATGGTTGAGTGAAACGAGATTGATTGATATTAAAACAAGATTGATTGGTATAAAAACAAGATTGGTTGATATAGAAACAAGATAAATTGATGTAAAAAAAGATGGATTGATATAAAAACTAGATCGATGGATATGAAAACAAGATTGATTGTTATAGAAACAGGATTGATTGATATAAAAACAAGATGGATTGATGTAAAAACTAGATCGATTGATATAAAAACAAGATTGATTGATATAGAAAAGTAGAAACATAATTGATTTATATAAAAATAAGATGGATTGATATAAAAACTAGATCGATTGATATGAAACAAAGATTGATTGATATAGAAACAAGATTGATCGATATAAAAACAAGTTTGATTGATGTAAATACCATACAAAATGCTCGGCAAGCAATGCATTATGGGCAACGCGAGTTGTCCTCCTTTTGCTGCCTACAAGTCATCTTCCCCAGACCCCCCGTTGAGTCTACCTAACGGTAAACTATTCCTATGTTCCTCTTTAGGAGAGTAGTAGGGCAAAAATGGGATGTACTTGGCAAACGTGTACTTGCTAAGATACTTGAGGCAAAATGGTAGATCGTAGATGTGAATGGAAGCCAGTTCAAGGGCTTTCTCTGCGTCTTTCGCCTCGGTCTCTGTGTCCTGCACCGCGCGCCACACCAGTAAGCCTCGCTCCTCGGGTGTGCCAGGAATGATGTTGTCTAGGAGAAGGGCGGTGAGCCCACCCACGGCCATGCTGGTCTTGAGGAGTACAGTGATGATCTGGTCCAACTCATTCACACCTGTCGGGGGATATGTCCAGTTATAAATAAATACACAATAGAACACATAGTACAAGATTGCTCAAATACGTTTCTTTGATTTAGTTGTTTTATTAGTACTTTTAACAATATTGTGATCAAGGTTAATTACCTCTCGACACTTTTAGGGCCTATACAAAAAAAATGCACAGGTGATTTTTTTGGAATAAAAACTTAGAGCCATAAGCCTAATAACCAAAATAATGCTATGTACCGGTGTCTATGGCGCCTGGATGATTGTTGAGATAATACGGTAGGGCCATGCCAAGCAGCAACGAGAAACCGACGACAAACAGATTCCTTGATGAGTTGAGATCAACAAACTGCAGGTTGGAGATTCCGACACATGCAATCATTCCAAACATGACTACAAAGAGACCTCCGACAATAGGATCGGGAACAGTTGTAAAGAGAGCTCCCACTTTACCGACAACTCCAACCAACATCATGACAAGCCCACCGTATTGGATGACGCGTAGACTTCCAACCTAGGTAATTACCACACATAAGCGGTAGATAATAAGAGAGGGAGAAGTTGTAGTGGCGTAATAAAACAATCAAGAGCACGAGTAAACGAGGAAGTGACGCGTGGTTATGCTGCCAGCCTAGAGCATGGCGAGACATCAGCGATGGGAAATAAGGCAGCACCTAGCGTGCCCTAACATTACATAAAAAATATGATTCATTTTTTAAGCAATTTTCTCCAAACGCTCATATTTCACTGAATACATAAGTTGCAGTAGGTTTGGCCACTTATGTGATGGAGAAAAACAGCTGAAAGTCTCAGCAACATTTTGTCATACCTTTGTGATACCAATGGCCCCAATATTTTCACTGTATGACGTAGTTCCGTTACCACTCCCCCACAGTCCGGTGATAAGACACCCAATGCCCTCCACACCGATCCCGCGATTGATGGCATGCTTAGGGGGAGGGGGTGCGCCGGATAATCTAGCGCATGCGTAGTAGTCACCCACGGACTCGATGATTGATGCCAAGACACCGGCCAGCATCCCAAACACCCCTGCGGCACTGACGGTGGGCGTTCCCCATTGCGCTGTCAATAACAAACGGAGTCAGTAATTTAATATTGATAGAATACCAGGATTTACAAAATCTGTCTGAATCCTGTAAGACCTTTTTCAAATAAGGATGTACTCTTAAAATCTATATGTTGTTACACGAGTTGCATGATGAATACCATACACCTATTCCAAATGAGGTTGCAAGAGGAGAGAATCTGTGTCCGCGTAACCCGCAGTGCTTCATGGGTATCAAATAAACAATAAAATAAGCGTAAATAAAAACAAACACAGGCTTAGAAAGTTTCAGCATTCTTGGTTATGTACCTCTTAACTTTCACACGGCATTCAGAGACCAGGATTCAGAATTTTATACGTTACCCAAGAACCATCGCGGGTTATAATACACTGATTCGCGGGTGCAACAGGTGTATCAATGCTAAAATCCGTGTCCTGAAAACCATGTGTTAGAGGCACATTGTAAGACTATCCTACTTGAATTCGTTTTAACTACGAGTGTCAACTCATTTTTTATACCCATAAAGCAATGTTCGTATAGTTGACTCAAAGTAATGAATATGATATAACACAAACTAGTAGTCGGCCCTGACAAATTGTCATCCTCTATTATGACTTCATCAGACCTCTTTCCATGGTCTTCGCTTACTCGAATTTTTTTTTACTTCAGGCAAGTTTGTCGGGTTTCGTTAAACATTCACACATTACACCATATATGTCGAAAATCAACCCATATGTTTGAGCAACAAATGACAATGTTAGGTCGATTGTTCAGGGGTGAGGGTTTTTCGGAAGTGTGGAATTGCTAGCTCCCATATATATCTATTTTAAAAATCTTTCTGTCAATAAAAGGATTCTTCCACTACTATGTTTATTGCGCAGGCTCGTGTTATTATCATGCTGTTATCGTGTTATTATCGCGCTTTGAGGTTTTAATCTCGTACGATGACGCCCTCACCTGGAAGAGGGAATCGGAACCATTCGGCTTGAGACAGCACGATGGTTCGCGCGTCTGTGCGTGCCTTATAGCCCGGATTAGAAGGATCGTCGGGGAAACCGCCAGCAACCGTGATAATAGCGCAGATGATCCATGATACAGCAATAGCTAAGATGATCTATAAAGATAATATATAGATTTAGGCATTGCCTAAAAGCGCAGCTCCAAACGACCAATTCTTTGCTTATTTTCGCTTAATAATTTTAATTATTATTATCATATTTCTGTTTTTGACGATTTCAACGATTTCACAGATCACGCGCCCAGTTTGTTAAACCCCGTTCCCCCCACATAACACACACCACACAAGTTTAGCTGAAATACGATGCTTCGGCGTCAGGGTAGTTTTACTTTTAGTGACGTCATCGACGACGTCACGTGACCATCTCATTGCACCCCACTTAAAACATACGTGACACCTTCCGAGGTTGGTTGTCATACGATGTTAAATATAGATATTTTTTTCTATTTTGATGACGTCAGCATATTTTTGCTTCTAGTTACGTCACTGATAGCGTCACAATCACGTGACCATATTGGTGCAACCCACTAGACACCTTCATGAAACATACCAAGATTGTTTGTCATATGATGTTTCGTTGATTAGATATGAATATTTTTGTTTAATAGTTTAAGAATAGTTGTGCTTTTAGTGACGTCATCGATGACGTAACACAACACGTGACCATATTGTTGCATCCTCCTTAATACCAACATGACACCTACCGAGTTTGGTTGCAATACTATGTTTCCTTCGTGAAATACAAATATGTTTTATTTGATGACGTTAGCATAGTTTTTCTTCTAGTGACGTCATTGAAGACGTCACAATCACGTGACTAAATTGATGCACCTCCCTTGACACATACATGACACATACCAAGTTTGGTTGTCATATGATGTTTCGTTTAGGAGATATGAATATAGATATGACATCGGGATAGTTTTGCTTAAAGTGACGTAATCGATGACGTCGCGCATCACCTGACCATATCTTGGCACCCCCCTTGACACATACATGACACCTACCAAGTTTGGTTGTTACACAATGTTTCTTTCACGAGATATGAATGTTTTCATAACACCAAAACTCGAGTCGATGGGTTACCAATGTTTGTTACCATATTTTCTTATATACCACTTTTTCTTAGGTAATATGGGGCTCCGCTCACGCAGCGCGTGGGAGCTCCGCTAAAAAGGCAGATGACCCATAATACAGCAAAAGCTAAAGATGACCTCGAACGATCATAGTGCAAGTGATTCATGATACAACGATGGCTAAGGTGATTTACAACAATAGCAGATGATCGATGATTTAGAGCGCACAAGTAAGATTCAGGCGAGATATGCCCGCTCTTGTCGTCGGTACACTATTTAACACTCCAATGTCCTCCAAAACATTGGTTGCCATAGCAGCTCGAAGTGTATAGATCTGGGTTATGTGAGAAGTATTGTGCACTTACTGGGAAAAGTCGAAAGACGGGGTACTTTCCCAATCGAAAGCCTGCTGTAGGACTGTATGACGGGAATGGAATCTTGGTGTTGGAGAGGAACTGGGAGAAGAGGGTGATAAGTGCTATCGTCCTGTAGAAAAGGGGCGTGGTTATTACAACAAGTTCCTGTTTCCGAACGCGTCAGAGAAAAAGAATAAAAAAAAAATGCAAACTCAAACTCACATTATAGATATTCCCCAGTGGCTTCCTATTAAAAAACAAGTGAAGCATTTTATTATGCCAGCAAATTGATAACTTCACATGGTAAGAGAGCCTTGGACACGTGACAAGTTTGTCATCAATGTATGACTCGTGGCGCCTAGACACGTGAAATATGCATGTCCTTATATGTATTACGTGACGCTAAGACACGTGAAATATGCATGTCCTTATATGTATTACGTGACGCTAAGACACGTGAAAACTATGTCCTTACATGATTGTATTACGCGACGCTTAGACACGTGAAAAGTATGTCCTTACATGTATCACGTGACGCTTAGACACATGAAATGCTTGTCTTTACATGTATTACGTGACGCCTAGACACGTGAAATATGCATGTCCTTATATGTTTTACGTGACGCTAAGACACGTGAAAAGTATGTCCTTACATGTATCACGTGACGCCTAGACACGTGAAATATGCATGTCCTTACGTGACGCTTAACCCGTTACTTGTATTACGACATGTGACACTACAAGTATGTGCTTGCATCACGTAGGATATTCTTACCAGCATGTTCAGCGGCAACGTGGAAAAGGGACAAGCCAATTAGAGCTATTGTAGGGGCGATCGTGATTGGTCCTATGAACTTGAGCAAAACCCCCAGCACTCCCGAGAAGCCAATCACGATTTGGAACAAGGAAGACACCATAATAGCTCCTTGGATCTGCAAATGCAAAAGGCATATCGCAAAATAGAAGTGCAAGACCGGGCATATAGGAGTAGTAACTAGTAGTTCAAGAGAGCGAGTCGTAAACTAGAAGTGCGAGAGGACAAGTCGTTTACTAGAAGGGAAAGAGAGCGAGTCGTAAACTAGTAGTGCAAGAGAGCGAGTCGTAAACTAGTAGTGCGAGAGGACAAGTCGTTTACTAGAAGGGAAAGAGGGCGAGTCGTAAACTAGTAGTGCAAGAGAGTGAGTCGTAAACTAGTAGTGCGAGAGGACAAGTCGTTTACTAGAAGGGAAAGAGGGCGAGTCGTAAACTGGTAGTGCAAAAGAGCGAGTCGTAAACTAGTAGTGCGAGAGGACAAGTCGTTTACTAGAAGGGAAAGAGGGCGAGTCGTAAACAAGTAGTGCAAGAGAGTGAGTCGTATAAGAAGGCGAGTCGTAGTAGTGTAAGAGGAGGGCATATCGTAAACTAGATGTGCAAGAGAGCAAGTCGTATAACTATTAGAGCAAGAGGGCAAAGGGGCAAGTCGTATAACTATTAGAGCAAGAGGGCAAAGGGGCAAGTCGTATAACTATTAGAGCAAGAGGGCAAAGGGGCAAGTCGTAAACTAGTAGTGTAAGAGCTAGGGCATATCGTCAACTTGTAATGCAAGAGGGCAAGTCGTAAACTAGTGGTCCAAGAGGGCATATCGTCAAGTTGTAATGCAAGACGGCAAGTCGTAAACTAGTGGTCCAAGAGGGCATATCGTCAACTTTGTAGTGCGAGAGGGCAAGTCGTAAACTAGTAGTGTAGAAGGCAAGTCGTAAACTAGGAGTGTAGAAGGCAAGTCGTTTACTAGAAGGGAAAGAGGGCGAGTCGTAAACTAGGAGTGTATAAGGCAAGTCGTAAACTAGGAGTGTAGAAGGCGAGTCGTAAACTAGGAGTGTAGAAGGCAAGTCGTAAACTAGGAGTGTAGAAGACGAGTCGTAAACTAGGAGTGTAGAAGGCAAGTCGTAAACTAGGAGTGTAGAAGGCAAGTCGTAAACTAGTAGGGCAAGTCGAAAAGAAAATGTCTAGCTCACCTCTCTCATCCTGCTTTTCCAGTCAACCTCACCAAATTCCAACGTGCCATTGCTCAGCGTGCTGTTCGTTGGCATAGCAACTGGATGGCATTGCCATTTCGGCAAAGAGAGAATAGCAAAGATAGGAGCAAGAAATGAAAACGTTCCTCCTTGGACAATAGGCAGACTGCAAAAGACACAAAGTACTCGTAAAAATAGATTAAGAGAAAAACACAGAAGCTTTTTTTCTAAATATACGATGGGTAATTAAACATATTATGCCGGTGATTATGAATTTTTACTGAAATATTAGCGTCTCAACATTCGATAGCAGCTTGCAGATTTGCAACACACAAGTTGAATTGTTTCCACATTTGAACCAAGCGTAGGATTTTAAATTTTGCCACAAAAAATCAAGCATCCTCTAGCCGCTGGCGACAAACCACAGGTAGCCCAAGCTGTCAATGAGTAATTTGAACCGACCGGCTTATTGACCGTTAATAGAGAGAACATATGGAGTTGTTACTTTATGCTAGGAGTCTTCCATAAAAATGTAATAAATTCAATCCAACTTGATGTAGTACTTGTAGTTGTCTATTATTTCCACGTTTAAGCGGTTTAGAGCGCATTTGGGGCCACTTTTGCGCTGTTCGGTGAAATTTAGAATTCCCTCTATCACATCCACTATAGAAAGAAATAATTCTAAATTACTCACTGATAGAGCTTGGGCTACCTGTGGACAAACACAATATTGGGGTGTGCGTATTTCAGGCGCGTCAAACATTCCCCCTCGCCCCAACCCCCACTCGATCGCCAGAAAGTGGGTCATTCCTTGATTAAGGATTGCCAAATATTTGACTTTTTCCATATGGTACAGAGCCGTAACAGGCCACGTATGATTGGAGGGACACAATACAGAAACATCAAGAAAATATTAAAGGGCACAGTCACGCCTTTTCTGGTCATTTCCTTTTAATTTTTGGAAATATTGAAGGGGCACATGCCCCCAGTGCCCCACCCCCTGCTAACGGCCCTGTTGTATATATGTTAAGTCTTTCCAACCCACCACCAAGCATACCCTGACTGTAAGATAACTTTTTCCCAGGAGGCGAATCTATTCCCGGTAATCTCGATCTTACCGTACACCAAAGGTAGCTTGAATGATAGTTGCAATCCCCGAGACAAAAAACATGGTGCAAAGAACCTCAGCGATGGCCAGAGGGTTATTGGAGAAACACATGGGAACACTGAGGATAAAAGGCTGAGAGAGTGTTCCGCCCACCATGGTCATATAGTGCTACGAAATAACAAACAAATACACAGAGATCGGATAACCATTATGTTACTGGAGCTGGCATACGGTTGTAGAAGGGGGAGAGAGGGCGAAGGAGCGGAAAGGGGAGAGAAGGAGGGATGAAGAACGAGGGATAAGGTGGAAATGTGGGATCTAGCAGTGGGGGGATGAGGGAAAGAGAGAGGGACAGAAAGACAAGGGGAAAGGGGTAGGAGGAAGAGGAGCAAGGGGGATGAGGTGGGAAGAGAGGGAGAGATAAAAAGGGGGAGCAGAAGGGCGGGTTGAGCGGGGAAGCAGGCACGTACCCCCTAAAAATGGGTCATTCTTATTGAAGGATCGACAAAAACTATCAATTTTCCATATTACACTGCCCATCCTCCGTGATCGAATCCTGGGTACGCCATGGGAAGGAGGAGGAGGAAGGAAGAGGCAGGGGGAGAGTAGGAAGAACGAGATGGAAACAAGAGGACCAGGCACGTACCCAGTATTGGCTGAGAGGGGGGATGCGCAGTCATATGTTTTATATAGAAAAGTATAAAAATTCAATAGACAGGGGAATCGAAGAATTTGAAGAGTACAAGAGAAAGTGAAAAAGTGCCTGCAAACGACATCAAGGACATAAGAAAGTTTAATTAAGTATAGAAATAAAAGAGGTGGAAGTTGGGGAATGGGGAATAAAGGGAAAAAAGAAGGAAAGTGGGCTGAAGGTGGTCGAAGGGTAAGGGAAGAAGAAGAGGAAGCACGACAAAGTATTAAGAAAACGGATTTCAAAATAAGGCATTGTGGGTTGTTTACCTGGAATCCAAGTATTAAGCAGATGTACCAGGGTGGGTTCTCATCAACGGCGTAGGCCAACCCCAAGGCTTTCCTTCGCTCCTTCGCCAGCTGCTTCTTGGTCTTTCCTTGCGGAACAAGCTCCTCCTTAGCGAGAACATCTTTATTGTCACTGTGGGAAATCTAATGAAAAAAATACAAACAAGGAAAACCTGAACCTGAAGTTTAGATGTTTAATTTTCTATTTTGCTGGTATGGACTATTCACGCATGTGTCTAGAGATATAAATGCAAGAAATGCATTTTCATTATACCCCATTTGAAAACAGATCCAGGTAGCCCGAACTTCGAAAAAGACTTTTATCTTTGATAAAGCCATCAGCTACTGCGGACCGCCGGGTCTACGAATACATAACGGAACAAGGAATTCCTATCCAGTTTGAATTTTACCTGACTTTTTTCCCCAAGAAACGCTTTTGAACTTCTTAGGGCTTTTGTTTATTGTTTAATATGAATAAAACATGCAAGAACGCAAGCAAGAACGCCTACAACTTTCTAAACCTGGAGTTGCTTTTATTTACGTTTTGCGTATTTGTTTGACAGAGCCGTAGCAGGCCACGTAAGATTGTGGGGGGGGGGGGGGGGGGCAAAATATCGAAACATTAAAAAAATATTGGGGGGAGACAGCCACGCCCCTACTGGCATCCAAGGATGCCCTACTGGTCATTTTGAAAAAATGCCCCTGCTACGGCCCTGTTTTGTTACCAATGGAGCATGCGCATTACACAGCTTCTCGGATACATCCTTATTTGGAATAGGTGGTCTCGTACCTTCCCTAGTTTCGATGCCCCAATTGTTTCCTTTGCCATCGCGCAGGGAGCGTCCCCGTTGCAGACTTCGTCAGACACTGGAACTAAAAGGATCTTTAACATACCTTGAGTGAATTAATGAATGAATGGAGAAAACAGGTGGTTTATAGATTGTATATCATAGGTGGTATTATAGGCAGCGCTTGTTAACTTATGAACCAGAACGTTAGATTTTTCTGCCATAAAATGAAGAAAGGCTGCTCATATAATAGGTATATGTGTTTTAAAAAAAATTCATTGTAATACCAATACCATTGTAAAGGTCAGCGTTTAATCTAACTGTTTCATATTCATTAACGCAAATATATACTTGAAATTGTTTTTCTTGGCCCTAGATCAGTCCAGTTATAGTTTGGGAAATAACCGTCACTATTTTAATTCGCGATGTTGAATATTGATATACATGAATAGGTCACAAGAAAAAATCACACATAATGGTAAATCTAAATTTCACTCTCTATTTCTTTGTTATTTATTCTACGCTCGACATTTACGTAATTTTGGTATATAGCAACAATTTATTCAAATATTTATAAATCTTATAAATAGGCAGTCGTAGTTAACTTTTAAGGAGCTAGTATGCAATATTACATTAGCAGGTTACCCAGTTAGGCCCCCCCAAAAAAACACATTAAGACGCACAGCATGACATAGCAAAGATTTTCTATGGATTACCTCTTGACTTCAGAACGATTTATTAGCTGACAAAATGTGGGTTTTTGTATCGTGGTATATCGCAGAGAAACTAAAGATCTAACATTAGCTAACCTTCGTTGCAGATCTCAACGTTGCTCCTTTTCATATGATGTCCGACCGGCAAGGTTTTAAAATAATCTTCGACTTCACTTTTAAAAAGAATAACGTTTAGCATAAAAAGAGTATAATTTTCCCGCGAAACCTTTAACCTTTTAACTGCGGGTTACACCAAAGTTGCCGGCGGGAATGGCTGATTGTGTTCGACAGTTTCTTAAAACTTGAGTTTGCCAATTCAAAAGCATTGGGCTATTAAGAAATCCCGGTTTTGATACGAATAAGCACGAAAATATGGAACAGTCAAAGCTATTGTTATCAAACTTGTACCGCTTCCTTTTTTCTTGGGATACATGTCTCTATAGTAGGATCTAAAAGGATATATTTAGACAGCAAACAAGGCTGATTTTAAGTTGATAGGGATTTTACAAAGGAAGAATAATATGACGTCCCGTCCTCAATATAAGAAAAGATTCTTGTTCAGTACCCCTACACCGCTTGGTCTACCTGAGAAATCAGATATTCTCGTCTGTAGAGCAGGCACTGTGACCAGGAGGGGTGTGTGACAAACCCAAGTTATGCGTGCTAAATTAGACAATTACAACCTTAGTTTTATAAGAACGTCAAATTTTCAGTTGAGGCTGGGCCGTTCTTATATTTTTGGAGCATTTTAAGGATGAATATGTTCTTAACGATGTTCTTAAATTTTAGGGTATAATACCCAATGAAATATTATTAGGAAGAGAATTTTAAAAATGATCAATAGCAATAATATATAAGAGTGTTATTATGAGCACAATTTGATTCTGAATTTTAGAACGCATAAAAAGCAATATTTTTCTGATATCTGAGCCTCGGCATGTTCTTAGCATGTTCTTTAAATTTGGTAAAATCTCAGGCTGGACGTTATTATAAAAAAGGTTCTTATATAAAAAAAAATTCGTGTAGATTTAATCTGATTTACGTGAGAAGGAAATAGTTAACAACCTTAACAGATTGATTAAAAAGGTTAAAAAAAAAAAAGATTTTTCCCTCCCCATATTAAAAAAGCAAAATAACCCTGTAGGTCCGATACCTCAGGAACAATTTAATTCTGCATACCACAGTTACTCAATTAGTCAATGGAAAATGTTTTTAGATCTGGAAGATCTGAAATTTTCGGGCCCAGTAGTCACACGAGGCCACATAGCGTATACATACACGTATTGGTTATATTTACGCGTGTACGGGCCTACAACCTTGCTCTGTCATGTCATTCAGTAGAATATACAACATAAACGTTTTCTTTGCATCGGAACATGAATTCATACGACGACGCAAAGAGGGGGCCTGGTTTTATCCATATCTTTTTTCATATTTTTATTTAATATGAATAAATGTGATGGCATACCAGCATTTGGAACCCATTACAAGAAACTAAACTTAATAGACCTGGGAAATGCGTACAATTTGCTGCAAGCTGACCTTTACTATTTGCGTCTGAGTAGAGGTACGCGCGAGATAAAATACCGCCTAATTTATGATAATGTATAACCGCGCGCGCCAACATATATTTTCGAATGGCCTGCTCATTTACAAATAACACGAGGGTTTCAGCAAGGTCCTTGAGAGTGAAATGGATAGGCAGTTATTTTTGATTGGATTCTCGAGAAAACAGTAAACAAAAAAACATTTAATCGATTTACAAAATGCTCAATGGTTCGATTTAGTGTTAATAACATTTAAACATTTCGGGCGAACGACTGAATTATTGTAAAAAAAAGAAGACGTGCTCACAATAGATAACAAAGTTAAAGCAATCTTTCCGATGGATATTCAACGTTGGACCTAAAGCCATGACCGTACTGCAAGTGGCAAGTTTTAGAGTATTCATTTTTTCAAATGACCAAACTCATTGAAAGCATGCGTGGCATGGTTACTAAATTGCTAGTCAAAACGGCTACTCGTCATCAATCCGGGTTTGTATGCTCGAATCACACCAAAATAAAGACATCGCATGATATGGAAATATGCTAAACAAGTGTAACAGAAAATGCATTTTTTTAAATTGTTTTTTTTTTTGCTCATATAAGCGCAATTCCGCACAGCTTTTTTTCTAGTTTCCAGAAAATTAAGGTGACTCGATAACGAGTGATAAGTTTGAATTTGTTTGTCAATATGACAAAACACAAAGCAATGAAATTGATATGTTCAAAATATTGCCGCCAGCCCGGTTAACTAGTTTATATTGATAATCCAAATAATACTTCATAAAGTGAGGTTGTCTCCTTACTTACCATGCATAGCTGGAGCTGTGGGTCGTCTCGCACGGGCGTCGAGTGGTCACCGTGTGAGTGAAAGAGCCAGGAGGACGGCGGACTTATAAGGCAAACCGGACTGAGTGACGTAATAACTAATAATCAATTACTTGCCAAATTGGGCTGCAAATAATTTTGCCTTATCATATATCGCCTCTTAACAAACTTAGCAGGTGGTTTGCCGTGTAATTGAGGCGGAAATACCAAAAAAACCCTCAACAGCTGCGGTTCTAGAGAACTTTCAAGTTGAGGATAAAGATATGCATCCCCCCCCCCCTTAAGCGCGCGCATCCCTTGTATTTCATAGCTATCACTGATGTGAAAATAATGAAAAGTTCAACGCGCGAGACAAACCCTTCGAGACCGATGGATATGTGACTGGGAGGCTCGTTACATTTTACTGTTTATTTTTCCTCCCTCTGAAATATCGCTTTTCCTTTTAGCCAAAGACTTCTTCACTGTTTTAGAGATTGAGGCTCGCTCGCTCGATTTCTTTTCATTAATTATCATTATTCGGCATTTTATTTATTTAATTTCTATTTTTTAAATATTTATTTATTTTTCATATTTTTCAATTATTTAAAATCTTTTTAGGGGGTGGTAGTGGTGGTGGTGGGGGGAAGGGTTGTTAAGGAACCGTCAGATAGCCGGTCCTTTAATCCCTTACAGTCATCTGGACGATCGAAAGCGATTTCAAGAAAATCCTTTATTCTTCATGGTTGCGTTGGCTAATAATAAAAATCCTTATACTGGGTTTGGAAAAATAGTGAATCACATTTTTTGTACCTCTTTTGTCGCGTTGTTATCTTAAGTAATAAAGGGCGGGTCAATGATTTCTCGAAGAGTGGACCCCCTGCAGTGCCAAGTGGATGCTCCGCCACTACATCTTTAATGTCAATACCGTGCGTTCAGCGCACCTTTGATTCGCATTGCACTGAGCGGCTGATTAGGAATAACCCAAGCAGTAACCTCTTGTATTCCGATCCTAATTATACAGCGGTAATACTGACATACTATCGAAACGTACCTCTAATACCAAAGATTGTTTAACCTTGACAACCAACAGCGCAACGCAACCCCATATAAAAGCTGCCTATTTAACAACTGGGATAATGAGATATGGACCGGGGCAGTGATTATAACGTTCCCTCCACGAAAAACGCATAGTAAAGGGCGGTGAAATTTGGCGGGAAGTGATTATATTATCCGTGCACATCAGGGAGGAAACCGTAAATCCGTTTATTTTGTGTAACTATGTCAATTATCGCTGTTGATATTCACGTTATGATTGCGAATCAAGTACTAACAGAGACCAAACGTGAACTGTTATGTCCGTTACGGTATTTTAACGAGATGTTAGTGGTGAAGTTGGTGTCCTACTCATGTAATTAGTTTCGAACAAAATGTGGTTAGGGTTATTCATCATGATTTTTGCTAAGTAAAAATGGAGAATAAAAAGATTTAAAAAAAAACATCTTATGTACCGGTTTTTACTAAAAGGTTGGAACCATAGGCTATCTAAAGCATTTAAAGCCTTTAAAATGATGCCTTTTAAACTATTCGTAGTCGCTTATTTACTGGGAGTGTTTTTTGGGGACGACTCATTTGCAGCCTTGGCCGTTTTTTATGTCTTAGCTCATTTAGGTTAAAGAAAAAACGTCGTATGTACAGTGGGACCCCCGATATAACGCTATTCTTGTCCGGCGCCGGCAAAATTAAGAAAAATATATCGGTGGAAATCTCGATATTTATGACGATATTCGGTACAACAATACCCTGTTTCTATAGCCTCGAGCTCGCTGGCCACTAAATAGGGAGAAGTTCGAGGCTCTGGAACCAGGGTAGTATAATAATTCACCAAGTGTGAAAAACATCTCGATATACACGCAATTTTGGCAAATATTACAAATATTACAAATAATACCTCTCTTAGTTGTTTAGCTTTTTTTTTATACAAAACATTTAGAATCTTACTGCGTATTTGTCCTATTATTTTCAAACTTGGATAGAGAACTGTGTGAAACACATACATGCAAAACAACAACAAACAATAAATTAGAACACAGGCAGGGGGGGGACTGTGGGAAAAGACAAACTTGTCAAAAACGATTAGATTACTTACAGGAGAACTAACAGGTAGCCCGGGAAAAATTTGCAGCGGCTAAAACAGCTTAAAATGGCAAATAATAGCGGGTTTGAGAAGCAGCAACGTAAAGCTACTGTTTTATTTTCAAATCAGCATATTTATTTCAATGAGATTTGTTCGCTCATACAAACTCTGTACGCTCATACAAACTCTGTTCGCTCATACAAACTCTGTACGCTCATACAAACTCTGTTCGCTCATACAAACTCTGTTCGCTCATACAAACTCTGTTCGCTCATACAAACTCTGTACGCTCATACAAACTCTGTTCGCTCATACAAACTCTGTACGCTCATACAAACTCTGTACGCTCATACAAACTCTGTTCGCTCATACAAACTCTGTACGCTCATACAAACTCTGTACGCTCATACAAACTCTGTTCGCTCATACAAACTCTGTTCGCTCATACAAACTCTGTACGCTCATACAAACTCTGTACGCTCATACAAACTCTGTAATAAACCTACACTTGCCGTGAGCCTGGGCTACTTGTGAAAAAATACGATTAGATTACTTACTAACATGTAAAACAAACTATCACACATGTAAAAACGATTAGATTACTTACAGGAGAACTGTGTGAAAATTTATACATGCAAAAAATACGATTAGATTACTTAAAGGGGAGAACTGTGTAAACAGTAACATGTAAAACAAACTATGATTTTATAACAAAGGAAAAATAAGTGTTGCTGAAGAAGGAATAGCGATAGTTTAATTAGAGAATATAGAATTAGATGGCTGGCGTAATGAGATGATATATACCGAGGGCGAATACAGGGGGTGGATTGGGTAGATATCCACCCTCATTTTTTAGTAAAATAAATGAAAAGTCACTTTGTTTGAAGAAAATAAATGTCTGAGGGACGTGAGGTACTGTCCGTGTGCATCGCCTGCTTAACTTTGCTGACGCGACAAATTGTTAGATCAGTGACCTATCAAGAACAGCTGGATGAGTAATTAGATCCGACCCGGTATACAATCTACCTATGGGGGGGAGGGGCTAACAGTGGCATGACAAATGATTATCCATTTTACCGCTGACATATCAATAGAAAAAACCTTTAATTTTACAAATGTAATAAATATTCTTTTAACATCTCATCATATTATTTTCTATTGTGATTCAAAATAACTATCTTGTTCGAGCTTGTATACAGGTCACCATCTCTTGGAGTTCTGAGATGATTGCATCTTTTGCCTATAAAAGATCGTGAGGTGGTTATTTTAGGTTGTACTGTAAAACCTAATCCATTAAACAAGACAATTACTCACTAAACATGGAGAGAAGAAAAAAATGAAGTTTTAAAAGATTTGAAAGCTCAGAAAGTAGTAGAGAGATCGAATATTGACCAGCTTTAAGTGACTTTTTTCAGCCACTTACTCGAAGTTCTTGTCGGAGTTCATCAAACTGACTTGAAAATTGCTCGGCAAGTTCCGCAACAATCGATCTTTTGATCTAAACATAAGCGAGAAGTATTAGTCCGTAAGGCCAAGCATCATCTGCACTTCTGTCTGTCTGTCTGTCTGTCTGTCTGTCTGTCTGTCTGTCTGTCTGTCTGTCTGTCTGTTTCTGTATCCGTTGTCTGTGTATGTGTCGCCTGTGTAGTGTATGACTGTCTGTTTATGTGTCTTTCTGTCTATCTATGTCTGTCTGTCCGCTATTCTGTTACCTTAGTCACCAATTCCTGTCTCTCTAGCGTCGCTTTCCTTTTGTTTGACTCATGCCCGCTCCAACTGTCACGTACGTCTTTAGATAATTTCATCAGTTGGTCACGTAACGCCGTCTGCTTTGCCAGTAACCTAGTCAGCTGACGTAGAGGAAATGTTAGGCTAACAGTGCAAGCTCTGTTGAGCCTTTGTAGGGGTGGGCCGTCTAACATATTTAAGACGTTTTCAGTTTATCCTCAAAACCTAATCTAAAATGAAAAGACTATTGATTGAATGATTGATCAATTGATTTATGGATTGATTGGTTGACTGATTTGTTGCATGACTAACTAACTGTTCGATCGATCGATTGAATAGCATATCAATCTTACTTGAGATACAACGCCTGATGGTAGCATTTGCTGGGTTAAGTTTTCTATCAAAAGTTGACGCCGTGCTCTGAGTTGAGACTGAATCTCCGAGATCTGCTCTACAATCAACTCTCGCAATTGTCTTACGATTGACACGTCCCAGGCCAACCTAGAGAAACACGTAATAGAGAAAATGAGTGAATGGGGAAGCGAGTGTAGAGAGGGCCAAGATTGAGTAATTGACGGGAAATCTATTTGTTTGACAGTTAAATTTCTTGTATCGTGACCGCTCTAAGAATCCAAAACCTATTGGTCGTCTGGGAATGGTGGATGATCAAGTCGTTTTTAAACGTAGGGGTAGAGCGAGAACTGAGTCGCACATTGCAGTAAACGAGTTGAAGGGTGATGGTGGCGGCGTTTGATCACCCGACATAACCAATCAGTACTTCTTTTCAACAAGAAAAGAAGACTCGATTTTGTTGTCGTTTTACCACCGTAAATCAAATTTGCTTGGAGCAAAACCAACACTTCAATGGTTTGGTCAAGACAGATCAAATTGCGACAAACCGATTTGCTGCAAGGCAAGTTGTTTGATGTGTGGTATAACGCGCAACATCGCTTTTCAACTTATTTTCAAACAATGTTGTGAGTCAAAGTTAGCGTTTTGGTACTTGCGCTACGCCAACTTTGTTTTTTATTCGTAAGGCAATACAGAATAGTTTTTGTTAAATTTGCGGAACTGAAACCGCCCTCATTATCGGGTAGTCAACGTACCGTGCGAGTAATTTTTTGGTGTAGTAATTTCTTTGGATGGTGGAGACAGATTCCATGGCGTTGAACGTCGTGTAATATTTGCAAAGCCGCTCCTCTGTCGCATCTAACTCGTCAAGACTCAAGCGCTGATAACGGCAACATACTTGTAAAGGACTTGTTACCATAACAACATATTTGTAAAGGACTGGTTACCGTATCAACATACTTGTACAGGACTTGTTACCATATCAACATACTTGTACAGGACTGGTTAGCATATCACATACGTGTAAAGGACTGGTTACCATATCAACATACTTGTAAAGGACTGGTCACCATATCAACATACTTGTGAAGGACTGGTCACCATATCAACATACTTGTAAAGGACTGGTTACCATATCAACATACTTGTAAAGGACTGGTTACCATATCAATGCTTGACAAAAGTCACACAGACAAAAGTGTTTTGAAAGTATAAAATTTCTATTTATGCAACCTAACGGTACAACGTAACGGTACGTGAATATCACGTGTGCACTAAGCAAAACTGGCTGCTTTTCTCTGAGCAACACTGGCTCTGTTTCATTAGGATTAACGCTGTTATTCTTGAAGCTAACATTCGGCATTTCGGTCATACGAAGGAGGAAGCATGCCGCGACGTTTGTTTGTATTCTCGTGATCAAGAGTATGGGTGCTGAGGTTTTTGGTTTCACAACAGAATTTCGAATAACAAAAGGTTCGCTTTAATGATGTGGTTATATATTATGTGCATGCTAATAAATCCTTGTTGTGATTTAAACTTTATTTGTTTTCTATCTATGATTTCCTGAACTGATCCGCCTAGATTAGTTCCAGACAATTCAGTAAAGCTTTGAAGTTAAAGCTAAAAAAACTAAAAAAAAATACTGCTTTAAAACAAGTAAATACTAGAATGAAATATCCTGATGTATGTTAAACGAGTGTTCATTATTAAACTTACCAGCCTGTCCCGGGACTCCCCTTTTGAAGACGTTTTCTCAATCGTCCCTGATATATCTGCCACTAATTTACGGTCTTTATCAGAGGGGCGTGTCCCACATGCGTTATCTTCGTGATTTCTCCTATTAAGAAATGCTTTCTTTGGCATTAGACGGGCAAAGAAACTCTTGATGTTGGCGGCCGCGGGTTTATCTGAAATCTCACTTGCCGTACGGTTCTTGGGATCGCTGGTCAAGTCCGGCGAGGGATAGAGGCTGGGCTGCTCAGTCTGGTCACGGGATGACCTCATTACCTGACTCGATAGGGAGATAATCTTTTCCGTATTAACTTCAGCAATGGTGTGTGATTTTGGCCGCAAAATATCGTCTTCGTATGCAGTCTGTCTAGATCCTGACCACGAACGCCGTTTAGCAAAAGACGATCTGCGATCCGTAATTGGATCATTTCTACTACATGAATAATCATCCTTAGAGCTCTGAGTCAAAGTATGTGAATCCACGTTTTTTCTCGAGCATTGTGATTCTATATCTGTCTGAGGTAAAGGCTCATGAAGATCAACTCGTATCTGAGGGATGACAAGATCCGGTTGCTTGCTCCGATCCTGAATATCTTCGTCCTCGAACCCACTACTCTCGCCACTGTCTCCGCGTCTAATCTGTCTAGACCTCGCTTCAACTTTATCACCCTTACGATCCATGCAATCACAATTCTCCTCTGTAGCGATTTCTTCCAGTTCGAAGGATTCTTGCAACGTTCGAGACATTCCGGTATGAAGAGACACGGCCCCAGGCCTACCGCCTGACACAGGAATCCCTTCCTGATCTACTAGACTGGATCCGATCCCAGATTCACTACTTAGGCTCAAAGGAGTGCTCTTAACAACCTCAAAAGGCCTCGCATCGTCAACGCCATTGAAGTCTAATTTGATTTGACAATTTGTACTATCCACACTGGCATCAGCATTTTCACGTGCTCCCTGAGTGCTACCAGGACCGACATGTTTTGTCTCGTGTTTCTCGCAGACGGTGTCCACAGAGTCTTGTTTCCTGGAGATTTTCGTGAGCACAGACGCAGTTCCCAGTGACTCTACAGACTCTTGTTTAGCGGGGGTCTTAGTCCTCTCTGATGCGCTACCGACAGAAGACACCTCCAGCTCCTAAAAGTTATTTGAAAAAATCAGATTTTGACTGAATCCGAGTCTTATGATTGTATACCATAGATGTAAAATGCTTTGGTCTCTTGAAAGAATCAAGCACACGCAATGATTAAAAAACTGTTCTACTTTTTATATGATTTTATGACAAAGCTGAAATTGTGGCAGATGAATCCAAGCAGATGTTTGTGTTATCGTAAACGTTAAGGGAGTATTTTTTGCCCTTTCCATTCGTGATTTTAAGTTCTGTAGGGGTGCTCCCGATAAAATTGCTCTTCTTTAAAAAATTATTTCCCTTGTACATGCCCGATAATTTTTTGAAGGCCTGCTTTTTCTCGTGATTTGGGTCTAGTCCACTACTTTGAATCTAGTCCAATTCTGAAAGTCCTAATATCTGAAAGACATCTCAGTAATCCCTTGTATTTCCCCTTCTTCTCATATGAGAACTTCTGATAAAACTATCCCCCTTTTAATCCCAGCCTAAATACCTCAGTTAAGGGTTCGAGGTAAATCCCATCCTTTAGAGTCCTTTGCTGATTCCGGTTCAGCCTTAAATGCCTCATCAGATCGAACGAATCGTCAGCGACTTCCGGTCCCACGATAACGGGAATAATACCAGGCGTGGTCTTGTCAAGTTCCTGTTCGGAGTCCGTGAGGTCACTAAGGGATTCGGACCGAGAGCTGCTGAAGCGCGCCGGAATACGATCGT
Source organism: Nematostella vectensis (assembly GCF_932526225.1). Classification (NCBI taxonomy): domain Eukaryota; kingdom Metazoa; phylum Cnidaria; class Anthozoa; order Actiniaria; family Edwardsiidae; genus Nematostella; species Nematostella vectensis. The sequence goes on along the minus strand of NC_064035.1, from coordinate 11,588,668 downwards.
AGAGGCTCGCACGGTCTGACCACGTGGACGGGTAGGAAAGCAAGGACTACGACGAAAGTGACATTACTGTGAGTTAAATAAATTTAAATAAATTTGGCTAGCTTATCACTCCCATTGCAGCTAGATGCTGAATTACGAGAGCGCAGATTCAGACGTGGTCGAGTTGAAGGCATGGAAAGGTGCCTTAACGAGGCCGCAATACAATTCATGTCTGACCATGGATCACAGCTAAGGTAGAAATTGTTGGTTTTATGGAGGGAGGAAAACCGGAGAACCCGGAGAAAAACCCTCGGAGCAAAGACGAGATCAGCCAACTAAACTCACGTGGGAACCAGGAATCGAACCCGGGACTCAGTGGTGGAAGGCACAGGCACTACCGAGCGACGCTCTGCCAACCGCGCCACCTAGGCTCCCCAAAAGAGTTGCGATAAGAGGAAGGCGGAATCGGAGCAAAATAGAAAAAGAATAAAGGGAAGAAATCACGTGACCCGCACCGGCTATTAGCGGTAAAATAACAACAACAATAAGCAACGTATTCGGCCCTTGCAAATCTGCCAGAAAATTAATTCGACAGAAAGGGCTTTTTTTTTTCAGAAAGATTTTAATCTTTTCGTCGCTCTCTGGCGTGTAATTCATAGTTTTAGTCCGAGGAAACCTACCCCCTAACCCCACCACCACCCCCCACCCCCTATACTTACGGCAGATGCACTACCAGGGCAATTGTCATCATCGTCGTCGTCGCTCGTCGCCTGAGAGGGTTTGTCGATGCTGAGGACTGACGGTGCCTGGAGGAAGCGCAAAGGGACGCTGAATGAGGTTTCTGTCTGTCCAAAGCCGAGGTCGAGCAGAAGTTCCGACGCATCAAACTCACGTGACTTCAAGTACGAATTCAAGCTGACAGAACTAGGGACAGTTAGAACGGCTCATGTTAGTCACAGGGAACTAACAACCTCAGCTTTGAAACCGAAGGCAAAGGGCAAATTCAACAACACTTCAAAGCTCGGAAAGTCAAACTCCCTGTGTGTTAGTGAAGTTCCGACGCATCAAACTCACGTGACTTCAAGTACGAATTCAAGCTGACAGAACTAGGGACACTTAGAACGGCTCATGTTAGTCACAGGGAACTAATAACCTCAGCTTTGAAACCGAAGGCAAAAGGCAAATTCAACAACACTTCAAAGCTCGGAAAGTCAAACTCCCTGTGTGTTAGTGATAGTGATAGTCTGGGACAGTTAAAAGACACATGTTAGCACAGTACATGTCTCGCTATAAAAATGATATCTGGGTAAGGATTCTAGGCAGAACGTGACCCCCTTACAGTAATAATATCATTCTAAACAGATTTGAACCTTTTTAAAGGCTTGTTAAGCCCCTATCGCCGTGCATCGGTAAATACTCATATTCATTATTTCTTGGTTCGAAGTAAACACCATGAACGACAAAACCAAAAAAAAAGGACTATCTGCCAGGATTGGCTAAGGGGGGTGCGCAGTCATATGAATCATATGAAAAAAGCAGGGTATTTGAAGATTCCATTATAAGAAATGACCCACTTTTTGGTCGCCAAGGGGGGTGCGTGCACCATGCATACCCCCCTGTGTACGCGCCTGTCTACAAACCCATTCATGGAAGAGACGTCTGAATCAATACTGCGGCTTGACCCATCTGTGAACAGTTTACGTCTGGCCTTCCATTCAGGAGAGTCTGCGGTGCCGCTGTCCTGCGGCTGACTTGACTCTGCCTCAGCCACGAATACATTATTGGGAGAGGGTGACGTATAACTCCTAAAAACGGATGATGCGATATAACACAGGTTAGAAAGAGGTGTTACCCATTCCCAAAACTCAACTAGCCGCACAATCCTCAAATTGTTTTTTCTTAAAGACAATTTCAGAGCTTCAGAATGCTGCGATTATTGACATGGTGCAAAGCCACAGACGCGATCGAACGAGGCAAAATAAGGCTGGCGGCCGGGAAGGGAGTAAGGGGTGGGATTGACCCCCCTCCCCACTCCGTCGCTTCGTTGCTGCACCTTGTTACACTGTCCTTGATGCTCTAGATACCCGAGCATGATGCTACAATTGCTTTAAACGCAAGCATACAAGCGCTAACATAGCCAGCTATATGCCGATCAAGTCTCGCTATGTGGCAAACTAGTTTTAGCACTTCCCAAATGGCATACAAACAACGCCAGCTTTCCATTGTTAGCGTTTCACCAACAATACTGGCGTTTGCACAGAAGCCTTTATCTGTGTTATCTACAAACAAAGAGTTATTGTGTATAGTGGAACATCGTGATGGCGATACAGATCTCACAAATAAATAAATTTTGCCTGAAAATTTTAATCTAGCGCCAATATCAGTTAAGTATTGCTGCACGTCATCGCTCGGTTTCCTTTGACCGCAAGACATTGGAAATGTTGGCAAACTACATCCACCTCCAAACAAGGTTACATTGTTTTACAGGAATGTTGGCACTGTTTGAATGAGGCTTTACTTACCAATGTACACTTTCCTCCACTTGCTCTCCTACAGGGCACAACTCCACATAAGCTTCACTGACAGTATGTATATCTGTCTCAACAGTTGTTTTGGCCAAGGAGTTGTTAGTAAAAGCTTCTTCTATACTTTTCTGGGTGATGTGGGTTTCCTGTGAACATTCAAGATGTTCCCTCACTTTCTGGGTATCTATTGGACCACAAAGGAGAGACTGTATCAGGCTGTTTTGGTTATTTCCATTATTGGCTGCTGTGGCCTCCTTGTAATGTTCTGGATCTGGTGACTCTGCATTTCTTGAAGGGTGTTCTGTGAAATAAAGATTAGTTATAATATGCTATTATATTATTTTTTTTATTAAAAATAGAATAATAAAACTGATTTCCTTAAGCCCTTAGCCAGGACTTTAAGAGGGAGAGGGGGAGAGGAGGGGGGGAGGTATAGGATGGTCTTCTTTACACCTCCCTGGCTACATGCCAGCACAAGGAACACTTACCAGTGACATGGGAAGCCTTTGAGTATTTTTCCACAGTTGGAGGTTCATCAAATCTGACACACCGTTTTGGGGTTGGAGATATTGTTTTGCCTTCTTCTAAAAAAAGGCATGGAAATAAAACAAAAACTTTGTTTTGATTTCCCACCTTAAAATCACAAGTCTGCCTTTTTTATCAGTATCTAGAGCCAATAAAATAAGTAGAAATGTCAGACAAAATATCAAATGCTAACAATACCTTTGCATGCAGGCTGAAGATTTCCAGAAGATGCTGCTACTTGTCCCATAACATCACAAGCTAAACAATAAAATTAGATAATAGATATCTAAGTCTACAAATCCAGTCAAAATACAGTCAAAGCTCTTCTAAGCAGCCCAATAACATATCCTATAGCCTGTCAGAATACCATAAAGTAAGATAATATAGATATCAAAGTCTACAAAGCCAGTCAGAATACAGTGAAAGCTTTTCTAAGCAGCGCAATAACATAATTTTCTAAGCTAGTCAGAATACCATAATAAAGTAAGATAATATAGATATCAAAGTCTACAAAGCCTGTCAGAATACAGTGAAAGCTTTTCTAAGCAGCGCAATAACATAATTTTCTAAGCTAGTCAGAATACCATAATAAAGTAAGATAATATAGATATCAAAGTCTACAAAGCCTGTCAGAATACAGTGAAAGCTTTTCTAAGCAGCGCAATAACATAATTTTCTAGGCTAGTCAGAATACCATAATAAAGTAAGATAATATAGATATCAAAGTCTACAAAGCCTGTCAGAATACAGTGAAAGCTTTTCTAAGCAGCGCAATAACATAATTTTCTAAGCTAGTCAGAATACCATAATAAAGTAAGATAATATAGATATCAAAGTCTACAAAGCCTGTCAGAATACAGTGAAAGCTTTTCTAAGCAGCGCAATAACATAATTTTCTAAGCTAGTCAGAATACCATAATAAAGTAAGATAATATAGATATCAAAGTCTACAAAGCCTGTCAGAATACAGTGAAAGCTCTTGTAAGCGACCCCATAACATCCTGAACAATACAATAAAATAATAGATACCCAAATCAACAAATCCATTCAGAATACCGTCAAAACTCTTAAGCAGCCAACATCACAAGCTAAACAATAAAATAATGTATATCTAAGTCTACAAAGCCAGTCAACAAGTGTCCACAATCAGAATTTTATACAGTGAGTAGCTAGTCCTAACTGGGAATGTTTGTTTATAAAATTGGGCTTTCATAAGCAGCCGCTACTTAAGGAATTAATAATGGTCGTTTAGAACAGGTTTGCTTATGCATATCAAGTGTAGCCAAAATATTGTTGGTTGCTACAGTAATTATTCAAATAAGCGCCCTCTTTCAAATAAGCGCCCCCTCCCCAATAAGCACCCCTCCTTAAAACGATACTTGAATTGTGTAAATCTTAATTTTATTTTTCTGTTTAACTTCTATTTCCATATGAGCGCATTTTTTGTTCCCAATCGATTCAGAAGCTGGTATTTTCCGCAGAAATTAAATAAGCACCCCTACCCTATAAGCGCACCCTCTCTGATAAGTGCTCCCCCAAAGACCCAAAAAAATAAATAAACGCCCCATGGTATATGCCCTTGTCAAATGATACAATGGCCAGGTGACATGACATGCAAGGATATCTTAATTAAAAATCATCTCTTGGTAATCTGTGTGCTAAATTAGGGTTCCTATCCCACCTCTGAACCCCACCCATCCATCTGCACCGCCTAGCTATCCTAAGATTGGACCATTGATTAATTTCTCAACTTCTTTATACTTATAGTTGAGCTCCACAAAGCGCCACGTGAGCGGAGCCCCATACCTTAGAAAAAGTGGTATATAAGAAAAATATGGTAACAAATATTGGTAACCCATCAACTCGAGTTTTGGTGACGATGCGTCCGTCCAACAGTCCCCAAAAAGCATTGTATGACAAACAAACTTGGCAGGTGTCATGTGTGTCAAGGAAGGTGCAAAACTGTGGTCGCATTGTTTCTGACGTCATTGATGACTTCACTAGAAGCAAAAATATGACATCATCCAAAAAAAAAAAATTCACGAAGAAAACATTGTATGGCAACCAAACTCGGTAGGTGTCATGTAGGTGTCAAGGGGGATGCAACAATATGGCCAGGTGTAGTGTTACGTCATTGATGTTGTCACTTAAAGGAAAAAACGTAATTAGAAGCAAAAGCATAATTATCTTTTAAAATAAACATTGTTTCACAACCAAACTTGGCAGGTGGTATGTTTGTGTCAAGGGGGTGCAAAAATATTGTCATGTGATTTGTGACGTCTTCGATGACATCACTAAAAGTCACTAAAATTTTCTGATTTCATTAAGAAAAAAAATATTCATATCTCATGAATGAAAAATCATATGACAAACAATCTTGGTATGTTTCATGAAGGTAACAAGTGCGGTGCACCGACAGAGAAAAAAAAATGGCATGAAATTGTATAATTCTCCATATATAAGCTCAAAATTCCGCATACAAGGAGTTCCTCTGGTCAAAAGCTTAATTCCAAATTTTAAAGAAATTTGGAAGATATGAAATTTAGATCATTAGCGAGCAAAGGCTCAATTTCTGATCAGAGCCGGACATCTGAAAATTGCGCTTCAAGCCTCAATCTCGAAGACAAATCCATTAGAAAAAAATACTTTTTGATATGTTTGTTTACACAACATAAGGAACCTCTATGCAAAAATTCAAGCTTACCAAAGTTAACTAGACCTTATTTTGGGAAAACTTGCCGTTTTTTTCCTATGTCCAGTGCACCAATATAGTCATGTGATTGTGATGTCATCAATGACGTCACTAGAAGCAAAAATATGCTGACGTCATCAAAATAAAAAAAATATCTATATTTCATTAAAGAAAGACCGTATGACAACCAAACATACAAGGTGTCATGTATGTTTCAAGTGGGGTGCAATGAGATGGTCATGTAGTTATCGATGACGTCACTAAAAGTAAAAATTGTTATGTGTGTGTTATGTGGGGGGGAAGGGGGTTTAACAAATTGGGTGCGTGATCTGTGAAACCATCGAAATCGTAAAAAATTATTAAGCGAAAAAAAAACAAAGATTTGGTCGTTTGGAGCTCCTCTTTTATGCAATGCCTAAATTTATATATTATAATTAACCAGTGGTAAGGGGTATAAATTTGGATTTATTTTATTTTTTTAAAGGTTGCAAGGGTGTGAGAGAGGAAGGAGGTAGCAATTTTTTCGTAGCAAATGATTCAGATATTTATTATATATGTATTTTAATAAAAGTTTTTATGCTATCACGATTACAAGATAGGCAAGCTGTCATTTCGGCATAAAAACCTCTCTTTCATATGGAAATTACATTCCACAAGAATAAATAGCAACAGGTCACACGCCAAAACACCCCATGCTGACGTGACATTGTATATATTGAAGAGATTAATAAATACCTTTAGTTCACTTTTGTTGAGCAAACCAAACAAATAAAGCTATTTTCGTATCCAATATTCTATAGTGAACCGTTTATCTATCTTGTCTAGCATTCTAATAGTTTTGTCAAAGCGCACTGAGTTGGAGAAAAATATTTCAAGAACCCCGTACTCGTTTATAACTCTGCCCTACGCAATAATAAATTTCTTATTATGGACTGACTACCTACGGGAAATATTCGAAACGAAGGTTAGTTTAATTTCAAATGAACACAAGGTAGATTCCTTTTAAAGACGATGTCTACTGTCCTGGTATAATTCCACAAATGACAAAGGATGAATCCTTGATGCAAAACCAGAGATGCGAAAAAAAGAATTCAATATTACGAAAAGACTACGTTTTGTTAGTTTTGTTAGTGTCATCAAACGTATTAAAAGCTGCAGAAATTATCAATTCGACGGATTATTCTATTAATCTTGTATTGACTTGTTTGCTGATGACTGCGTCTATGTATTGGAATGGCATATCGCTTCAAAAATTGAAAAAATATCCCAAAGTGATCAAAACACAAAACTGATATGTTACCGATTACATTGGTAGTGGTAAATTTGCTGTAGAAGAGGTTAAGAATTCTACGGAATAGTAAATCAACTCGTGAAAGCACGAGAATTGACTCCGTGCTTACCTTGGTATGGTTCTTGTGACTTGGATTCCACTCAGTAACACAGATAATAGATGCATATTAAATGCATTTATACTTTCAAAAGTAGGCTTTGTAGTATTCACATCCAGAGGAGAAAACTATCTCGCTTGAATTTATTAGTCATACAGCTTTCGAGAACGCGAACATGAATGTTCACGTTTAGGTATACACATCCAAGCCAACCAAGCGATTGCTTCTGTAAAACGCGTGACAGCCGCGTGACATCAAACGCCAAGCTGTAACTGAGAAAGTCACGCCTGCTCCCCCCACCCCGTCCACAATAAAAACAAAAACACATAGAATCCTCGCGATAAACAAGTACTCATATTGGATGAGGATCCCATTGTCATAAGTGCCGCTGTGGAGGAAGCCTAGGCTACTTGGAAGGGGTGTTTTCTTGAGTCATTTAAAAATCTATGTTCCCTATGCAAACTACGAAAATACTTCACGCCTCCGTGGATTGACAATGAGGTCACCCACGCTATCAACAAGAAAAACACGGCACGAAAAAGAGCAATACAAAAGGACAGCGAGGTGTTATGGGAAACATTTCGACGTCTACGCCGTGAACGAAAATATCTAGTTCTCGCAAAATGCATCGCATACCTCCAGGGCATATCCGATAACTCTTTCGCCAACCCGCAAGCTTCTGGTCATATTTTAATAGACTTGCCAAGCGCCCATCAAATACCTGACTCGGTTGACCTGGAGGGTTGTTCCTGCTCATTACAAACATTACAAAACTCTTTGTTCCGCCGTACTATAAAGACTCGCGTGACAAACTTTTGTTTCGATCATACTATACATAAACTCTTGCCTCTGCATCATTATATATAAACTTGCGTGACGAACTCTCGCCTCCATCATACTATACATAGTCTTGCGTGACGAACTCTCGTCCCCACCAGTATATAGTCTCGCCCCCGCCTGTGAAGAAAATCGCGTGACAAACTGTCGTCCCCGCGTGTACATAGCCTTGCGTGACGAACTCTTGTCCCGCCTGTACATAGACTCGCGTGACAAACTCTTGTCCCGCCTGTACATAGACTCGCGTGACGAACTCTTGTCCCGCCTGTACATAGACTCGCGTGACGAACTCTCGTCCCCGCCTGTACATAGACTCGCGTGACGAACTCTCGTCCCCGCCTTTACATAGCCTCGCGTGACGAACTCTCGTCCCCGCCTGTACATAACCTTGCGTGACGAACTCTCTTTCCCGCCTGTACATAGCCTTGCGTGACGAACTCTCGTCCCCGCCTGTACATAGACTCGCGTGACGAACTCTCGTCCCCGCCTGTACATAGACTCGCGTGACGAACTCTCGTTCCCGCCTATACATAGCCTTGCGTGACGAACTCTCGTCCCCGCCTGTACATAGACTCGCGTGACGAACTCTCGTCCCCGCCTGTACATAAACTCGCGTGACGAACTCTAGTCCCAGCATGTGCATAGACTCGCGTGACGAACTCTCGTCCCCGCCTGTACATAGACTCGCGTGACGAACTCTCGTACCCGCCTGTACATAGACTCGCGTGACGAACTCTTGTCCCTCCTGTACATAGACTCGCGTGATAAACTCTTGTCCCGCCTGTACATAGACTCGCGTGATGAGCTCTTGTCCCGCCTGTACATAGACTCGCGTGACGAACTCTTGTCCCACCTGTACATAGGCTTACGTGACGAACTCTCGTCCCTGCAATACAATACATAGATTTACGTAGCAAATTTCTTGTCTCCTCACAAAGGCTTGCAACACGAGCTGTCGTCCATGGTTCCCGTTCACCTGGTCTAATAATAAAGTATAATACGACAACAAAACTAGCCCTCAGACACAAAAAGAAAGAAAAATTGATGTCGTAATACACTTGTCATATAAAACGTTTACAGGAGAAAATTAATATCGAAGGAGGCACGATTAAGTACACACGGCGACTGAGTCCATAAGATAACCGTGCTTGAAAATTTCTAAAAACACAAACGCAGAACGAAAAAAAGAGAAACCAACTTATATCACCTCCAAATCCTTCGGTTATTCTTACGACCTAGGCCTTTGGCCGCCTTGCGGGTGGTCTTGTTTCTTCTACTATCCGAGCACATGGGCTACCGGCTCCTCGCCCGGAACAACATCAACATCAGCTACCGCTTCTAGATATTAGACTTCAGCCATCTAAATAAAACAGTATTCATAGAAACAAGAAAATGATAATGGTAGACGAGTTAAAACAAAATTAATCAAAACGGTACAACAACGATATAAATTTAGAGCAGACCAAGCATTTACCGTTCACCTCGCTGCAGTTAAGCAATTCGATAATTTATTCATATTCAGTAATCTTATATACTCTGCTCTAATGTATTCAGCGTGATTAGCGAAATATGGGCCCCTCAGTCTTACATTTCTTACTTACGTCTGTGTGAGGGTATGCAGAGGCGCTCGACCCGTTTTATCCTTTCCTGCCACCCGAATCCTGACCGGAGACCCAACTATAAATCACGCCTTCTTACTTTGAATTTACTGCCCCATTCATACTGGCTAGAATGCAAAGAACTGTGTTTCTTCTTTAAAACAATTACCGACGACCATTATCTCTTAGACAAATTTGTCACAGTTAATCGCGGGCGCGCTAGGGCTGCGTCCGCTACATTAAATTTCCGCCCTAATCGCTTCCATATAACACTTTTCAGGGATTCCTATTTTAACTATGAAACAGTCTAACAGAATCTATTAAATCTTCTCTTTCAGTTGAATTTAAAAACAACAAAAACCTCTGTTCGTTTTAATGGGTGCAGGATATTTTATTAGTTTTCAGGGCCGTACCAGGGGGTGAGGCACTGGGGGTACGTCCCCCCAACACAATATTTCAACAAACTGAAATCTGACTTTGACCCCTATCGGGTCCGTACCTGGAAAACAGTGTGCCATAAATGCCGCTCCTTCAGGCTGAAATGCTGTTAGATTAGTCTCTGTGTTTTTGTATTTTATCGATAAGTGCTCAAGTATCCGTAGTGTCGGGGCAGGCCTCGGCGGGACCTCGTGTCCGTTTGCCTTCTCCTCTCTGCACTTATTCTTGTCTGTTATTTTTAATGTATTTTGTTGTTGTATATCTTTATATATAAGCGTGGAGGAAGCCTCTAAATAAATAAAATAAATAAAGGTGGCGCAAACTTCTTAGACGTAAGTGGCTTTTAGAGGGGGCCATCGAATCATTTTTTTGTTTCAATCACCTGCAAAATTTGGCTCCTACGCAGCTAGTAAAAAGTAGCCTGCGAAGCATGTGTCAATTTTCTTCTGATCTTAGAGCTGTTAATGCACATCTCATCACATTTTTTTATAAGAAAGTCTAGCCTACATGCTGAAAACATGCCGTGTCACAGATAACACCAAAGGGTTAGCCACCCTTCCCCCCCCCCCAAAAAAAAAACAGCAACTTATTACATAAGTACATCATTATTTGGCCATGCCGCTCTCTCCGGAGACGCTATTAACAATTAAGCTAGTTTGGCTCTGTTCTAATGTTTAAAAATATAAACTTGAATATAACATTTTACAATAATTAAAAAATAAAAATCTGAACGACCATCAGTATAAAGGAAAGTAAAATTACCATTATCTGATGGAAGAGTTCACTAAATCATTCCCTGCTTTATAATTTTGCTACTAATGGTTTAACCATTAGTCCTTGGAGACCTAGTTTTTAACAAAGAATTACTCCGACCTGTCAAATATCAAAAACTTTTTTTAAAGATTTTTTTCCCAGTCATTCCCTTCAGCACTAAAATGGTCTTGCTTAAAACCCTTTTGAGGGCATTAGAACTAAATCGAACCGATTTACTTTCTTCCTAGATTTCGAACTTGAATTGGTAACATAAATATTTTTCAGTATTATATAATTGCTATAAATTAAATAAATCATTTTAACGTTTTAAAAAAACTGTTAAAAAGGAAAACAAATGAACGATTAATCGTGTGCATTGCTTATTTAAATTACGTGATATCTGCCATCAGCTAAATCACCGTTTTCTGACAATAATTTGTTTTTCTCATCATTTGAATTTGCTGTTTTCTCTGGAGGCCTGTGAAAAAATAAAATAGCAAAATGAGCAATGAAAGGAAAAAATATAAATTAATATATATGAAATCGAATGGAACCATAAAAATATTTTTGTAATAGCTAAAAAATACGTCCATAGTGTAGTTTTGATGTAATGGACATGACATTTCGAAAAAGGCTGATAATTTGCGAGATTTAGGCATACCAAACGGCACACAGGTAAGAATTGGCATTTTCTTCGATGTGCGTTGGATGTTCCCCCTTACTCGAGAGATGTGTCTGTGGAAATTCAAGGGATGTAGCTTGTGCTACATCCGAGGGAGTTGCTTATTTTACACCCGGGGGGGTGGCTTATTCTTTACCCGAGTTGTGATTTTTTTCTATACCGCCGTAGGGTTTGGCTTTTCCTATTGCCGATAGAGGGGTATAGAACAAACAAGTACTCGTATGCTTGCGAAATTTTTAGACGTAAGTGGCTTTTAAAGAGGGCCATCGAATGTTCAAAATTTGTCTCCTACGCAGCTACAGGGATCTGAGACAAGCGCAAGATGTGCAGTAATAAGTAGCCTGCGACGAAGCATGTGTCAATTTTCTCTCTGATCTTAGAGCTCTAAATACACATCTCATCACATTTTTTTTATAAAAAAGTCTAGTCTACACCAAATTTTTAGAACATGCTGAAAACATGCTGCGTCGTGCCGTGTTAACTGGCAGCTAACACCAGGGGTTAGCCACACCCCTTTTTCGAGAGGTATGACTGTGGAAATCCAAGGGGTGTAGCTTATTCTACACCCTAGGGTTATGTGGCTTATTCTACACCCGAAGGGTGTGGGTTATTCTATACCCGAGGGGTGTGGCTTTGTCTATTCCCGAGGGGTGTGGCTTATTCTATACCCGATTCGATAGCAGCTATCAGCAGAGCCTTTTTCTGCAGACACAAACAAATTAGCCGTAAGGTGTGGCTTATTCTATACCGCCGTGGGGTATGGTTAATTCCATACCGCCGTGGGGTATGGTTAATTCTATACCCGAGGGGCATGTACTTACCCTGTGTTGTACAGGTATATGGACGGCACCATGATGAACAGGCCTACAATGTTAAACCACGTAGTGACGCTGACGGCCGGGCCCCAGTGAAAACTGGGCTGCTCTTTAAACAGTGTCCAGAAAAAGAACCCTAGCGGCGTGACAACGGACTGCAACCACAGAGAACAGAGGGCTCAAACAACTAATAGCTAATTTCTCCTTCCTCCTCTTCCACAAAAACCAACAATTTCGATCCTAAGCTGTGGTCAGGTGGTCAGGCATGAGTCGTACGGCGGCTGACTGACTGTATCTTACGAGGGTGATAAACTTAAAAATATATATTTTAGTAATTAATGTATTTTATATATCTTATCTCACTTGCACGATGACAAGGTACGTAGCGCCTTCGTGGTTAATCATGTAGTTAGCGCCAGCGATGTACAGGGCGAATAAAGAGATAAACAGGGCTCCCAAAAGACCAGTTCTAGAAGAACATCCACCCCCGCCAAAGAAGCACTTGATACCAAACACGAGGCTGTGGAAAAAAGAAAATTCTATACCGTATTCCACATATGAAAACGCGCGAACTCTAGACCGTTTACGAATTGAGCAAGTTAGTCCCATATACGAGAGTTTTTAGTAACGTAAGGATGGAATATACGGGACTTATTACTTGTTTGCTAAGGAGGTTTTTGTGTGTGTGTGTGGGGGGGGGGGGGGGGGGGAGGGGAACAGCGAAAATACCGGTATAAATAATGTAAAATGAATGTCTACGCCATTCAGTGTATAAGTATGTCGGTTCGGGGCCCCCACGTAGATCGAACTTCATGTTATCTCTACCGCACCCTCCTTTGAGCGAAGCCAATGAAGGCTATTTATTTCTTAACAAAATGTTACAGTTAGAACTTACTTTTGACCGACATGCGAGATGCTACTGACGTTTCCGAACCCAGGAATGGCGTCAATCCAAAAGCACAGGAGTAGAAATACAAACATGAAGAACTCAACCCAGCACACAGCGTGAATAATATCGGGAGGCTTATCACCATCTGGGGTCTTTGCAGTGAATGCACGTTCCTCCAAAATATTGGCCACAGAAGAACAGACCTGGCGAAGAGAAAGAAACACATAAACATCATTAGTATTAATCTACTCACATACTATCACAAATCCTGCAATTTGATTGGCTCCCGTACTCACTATCTATTGAGCGATAGATAGCGAGTAGCGAAAAAAAACGGCGTTTTTCACAAAAACAACATAAATTTATATTAAAATCGTCAGCTACGCGCCTCGTTGACTATCTATTGACTCATAGAAAACTCGAACTCGTAGTCTAATTGTTAAATAGACGACTCAGATGCCTTGAAATAATCGTAGAAAATATGTTTTCTTTCTAGAAATCCATATGGCACATATGATCCAGACACATTTTTCTTGTAAATATGCCCCTCTTAACAGCTTAAAAAGAACCATAGATTTACATCTTTTTAAACCTCCAGTAATTATGCACGTTTAAACAATCGTGGAAATAGCTCTATACACAAAGAAATCCCCCCCCCCCCAAAAAAAAAAAAGGCAAATAAATAAAAGTTCTGGGCGGGTGAAGTTTCCGCTGTCCTGCGCTTTTTCGTGAAGCTCGTTGTAGGTGGTAAAGCTTATTCGAGGCTGTAACATACTGTGTTCGGGTGAATACGGCTAAAAAAATAATTTCCAGATTTAGACGTTATCTTTACGACGTAGCCTACAGTACGGGTCCTCACCAACGTTAGGTGAAGGAGTTAGTACTTCAGACAGCAATATGGTTAGGGCCGGTTAGGGTTTGGTCTGACACTATATTGCAGGCTACATGAAGTACCAGACCGCAACTCTCGTCGCAGCTGGAAAAAGAGCCTTCGTTCTCGGTTACTGGTTGTTAGACGGTAGAAATTACAGAATCAATCCAAAAGTAATCAAATCACGATTTCACTCTGTAAAATCAATCTAATATAAATTTTGACCGCAATCGTGCAAGTAAAATTTTGATGAGGGGCAAACGCCTAAAGGTCGAACGCGCTTTTTATCTGAGACACCAAAAAACCGCAGAACTCGTTTGTTGTCAAACTCCACCATAATACTTACAAAACCAAGCATAAAACAGAGGGGCCAGAGCACTCCTGCCACGCCTTCTGCACCCCCTTTTGCCTTGCTCTTCACCGGGTCGATGCTTGGGACGATAGACGGAAAAAGGCAGATGAACAGCGAGAGGGACGTTGTTAGAGCGCATATCAGTTTGCGTCGGGTCGGGATCTTTTTCAAGGCAAAATATCTGAGAATCAAAGAAATCTTTATATAAGGGTGCCAAATGGTCATAGCTTTACATGGACAGTTGCTTTGATTTAGGGACCATTTGACATTTAAGGGGTGGGGGGGGGGATGTTTTTGAAAAAAATATCCTGCACGGCCCAAACGGCCGAAAAAATATCCTGCACAAATTGGTGACAGAAAAAAAAAACCTGCATCGATAAAAAAAAGTTTGATTAAAAAAATATAATATAAGTATTTTGCTACCCCAGAATCACAAAACGCTTACATTGTCCGTTTACGTTTCTTCTCTTCTAACATAAGACCTTCGACGTTATCGGAGTCTGATAAAGTTCTTACTTCAGGAAGCAGGCCTGTACCAGGGGGGAGAGGTGCACCCCTTGCCCCCCCACACACACACACACACACAAACACACAATGGGGAAAGTCACATTTTGTAGACAAAACCATAAAAGCATAATTATTTTCCCGACCACTATATGAAGAACTGAATATTGCACCATATTGTTTATATTGAAGAATAAGAATGATCAAAATAAAAAAGAACTATAAGCGATAATAAATTCACTTAAACCCAGACATCAATATAATCTAGTAGTCAGACACGGTGAACTTGGGTGACCTCCTCAATGGAGAAGTCGAATGGCCCCGCTGCTTTTTACGCATGCCGTAAATATTACAACACTATGAAGTCTTCTTTTACCCACAAGACAACAATTCAATTATATAATAAAAAGTACTAGGATTTGGCATTTATGTTTAAAAATGCTTTTACCTTATGAGTCGATGGAGAGACAACGAGTACATACTAGATAACTTGAGGTCCGAATGTTTATGGTTTGAAGTTCATAGGAATCATATGGAAAAAGCATAAAATTTAAAGAATCCTTTACAATAAATGACCCACTTTTTAGCTGCCAAGAGGGTAGGGGGTAGGGGGGGGGGGGCGCCCCTGTGTACGCGCCTGTGTTAGGGCTTGGAAAGTGTTTTCTTTTTGAAGGCAAAATCGTTGTAGAGTGCTGCTTACGTCTCTTTACCTTATGATCAAAGTTGATGGTATCCCAATATTTGTTAATATCGATTGAAGATAAGGTGCGGTCCTTGTGCCACTAGCTGCAAAAGTGATAAAGGTTCCCCCGGCACCAAACATGCACGCCGCCGGCAGTAGATATATCTTGGGTACTCGCCGGAACTTCTGATGATATTCTTGAGGTTGAATTAAAGTGTTGATTAGCTGAGCGCTTCCAAAGATTAGTGCGTAAGCAAAGGATGGTAGAAGTACATAGAAATATTGATCGGCAAACGGTTTGTAATTATCCGATGTGGAATTAGTGCTATTATGAGTGTCGATAGTTGAGTCGATCCACAAAGGCAGAGTAACATTTTGGCCAGTCAGCCCAAGAATCAACACCACAACGAAGAAAATTGTAAAGCAAGAGGATTTTTGCTTTGTCCTTGTTTCCACAAAAAGAGTGTCGGTCTCTAGGAGAGGCTTCTTCTCCTCGTTTGCGGTAGGTAATGTCTTGCTCATGCTTGGAGAATCCCGCGTGTAATCAATGTAATCAGGAGTCGACGAGCACAGACAAGCAAAACCTAGGGGGAAAGGTCAAGGGGATGTTGTTAGTGTCCAGGTCTCGTGATAGCCCGAGTGTTATTTTTCCTATCCAACCACGGGTAACTCAAGCTTGGTCAATGAGTAATTTCAAGCACTATCACAGGTAGCCTAGGCTCTCTGTCAATGAGTAATTTGAACCGACCGGCTCTTTAGAATTCTCTCTATCACTCCCAATAAAGAAATTTCGACTTTGCAGCGAAAAAATGCAGGGAAATGCTGGCCTTTTGTGTGTTTAGAAATTATTCTTCTATGGCATATAGGATTTTGAAGGGAAAACATAGCCTACTAGTAGGCGTTAGCAAAAGGCAAACGCTGGGGGCTCGGCCAAAAATCCTCAACTTCAAGAAATTGGCTTTATAATACACTAGTCAGTTGAAACCCCCACCCCCATGGTCCCGGGAAAGTGTGGGGGGTTTAGAGCACTTCTGAACGAGAATCTGTCCCGAGGGGGTGGGGAAATTGACAGTGTTCTACTCTAAGACTTATCCCCACCGTGGGGGGTTTGGGACAAGTGAATAGTCACCATGTTAGTTTCTGGCTTGAGACTCTTCTGTAGCAAGCAATTCCATGTATCAGCATGTGGCATGCTGCACGGCGACATGTGCAAAAACGAATATTAAAAAAAATAATGCCAGATGAAGATGATTTATTTTTCCATCTTTTTTTGTAACCGGTATCTTCATAGTAATTGGTTCCTCGTGGTGGTAGGTTTAAATGACTAGTGCATAACAACAGATACTTTTTAAGCATATTAGCTAGTTTAAAAGACGCTTTTTTAGGGTGTCGCTGCTATCGCCGTCGGTAGTTGGTCAAGTCAGGAATAGAAATAACGCTAAACCGTGACGCGTAAGAAAAAAAAAATGACCAGAAATCGAAAATTATCAAGCCACTTCAATTCATAGTCCGTCGAATTCCTGAAAATATAGTTCAGCGTCGGAAACGAAATACTTTCGGGGCCGAAATACTTCTAAACAAAAGAAATCACATAGTTTATGCTGGTGCATAACAAAAGATTAACTTGAGTTTATCCTGACGTTTTTTTTTTTTTTTACGAAAAGGCGCTGTTTTTTAGAATCGACTCAAAACGTTTTCGCCGCGAAGCTTGGAGCCTCTGGTACCCAGGGTAGGCTCATTGCGCTCACTAGTATATTTTCCACTTGTTTTTACTGACTTGAGCACCTGGGTACGAGGCAGAATAATAGAAGTCAACGGAGCTTTCCGTGTTTCACAAAACCCCAACGAGGGGTTAGGATAACAATAGCAACAAAAAACCCTGCGATTCATTCATTTTTTAACAAACTGTTTGGAGTTTCAACTAACTAGAAAAATCAAAACTTTTAAAACTCTGTCTTGGTGGGTCTCGGCCATAAATTTATACGGTCACTCTTCTAAGTAGTGATTTTATTTCTCGCTGTGATATTGTCTCGGTCGTGATCTTGTCTTAAAGATAGATTTTAACTCATTCATAAGTTTTTCTCTGGCTTCGGCTCTGCTAGATAAGATCAAAAATCGAAAAACGGAACGAATTTTCATAGTCGAGACCCACATTATTACCCCTCGTCACACATTATTACCCCTCTCTCAAAACATCTCACAGAAAAAACACGAAATAAAGGTTCAAGTCTTACCAGACACCTTGGTTCTGCTACACTGGGGGTTGAACACGTTAAAAGTTTCTTTTTCTTATATCAGCAGATACACACGATGCCATAAAACAACGTGGAACAGACACACCGCTTTTATGCTGATACTATTATGCTAATTAAAAATTGTCTTTAGAGCTATTGTTCAAATGTCGATTTTAATTATGCCGCTTCTCGCCTGAATTCATTATTTTTATATTACTGTCGTTGTCGTATTCACTCGATAGTACGTTATGATTGCTTATGATGTATTTCGAAAATGACCTAAAAGAATGATGGTAGATCCTAGCCATGGCGGAAGAAAAGACTGTTGGGAACAAGGCCAATCAGTGCATAGTCTCTAGTCTACCGCGAAGCCGTCTTTTTATCCCATGGGAGGGATAGACTAATCAGTACCAGAAGACGCCAGCAGACCATAGCCATCCCTGGTTCGACATTGTCCTTGAAAGTTCTCGAAACTGTGCAAGAAACAAAACAAGTAATCAAACGAGCACAAAACGGAAGTTGTTTTGTCTGGGATGTAGCAGGCCTCGAATATGGGGGGAGAGGGGGGGGGGGGGGGGTCCGGGACGATACAGTAACTGATTAAGAAAATAAATAAAAAAAGAGCACAGCTTACGCCCTCACTACTAGTCACTTACAAAAATTGGGGTCCACGTGCCATGCCCCAGTGTTCAATCCCCCGCTACGGCCATGTTGACCATCGCCATGTAAATAATTACTTATGCCTGTGGGTCCCGAATTTCCAACTAATACAAAAAGTTAGCATAATAAAGTACAGGGCTTTCATTAACTTTCAGAGTAGGCGGCGGAGATTGATAAGTAGGGGGTGGAAGTTATTTTCAATACTTTTTTTTTTTAAATTAGCCGGCGCTCGGTGGAAATAAGCCGCCGGGGCCTAATAAAACCCCTGAAGTATACTCAATGCATGCTCGCGCCGCTATGTTGAGCGTTTAATTAACACAACGGCAACTTGCCTGCTTCCCTGCTAGCAGAGCCCTCTTTTCTTTGTATTTTGATCGCGAACGCCATCCCAGCAAAATACAGAGAAAAGAGGACTCTGCTAGCAGGGAAGTATGCAACCCGCTATGCAAGGGACCCGGGCTCCGTAGGGTCCACAGGCCTGGCGGAAAAGTTTGCTTCTGCGCACTGGATAGCGCGGGAAATTTCAAGATGGCGGCTGTTGGAAACCTTGACTTCCAAACGAAATGTGTGTTGTTTTATGGTCTCTGACATCCGCGATTGCGTAAAAAGCAACATGCCTGCTTGGGTAAAAACGTCAATTGCTCTTTGCGACCTCGAGAAGCTATTGACTTGTACTATATGGTGGGTTTTTCGTCACAATTCGTCTTCATGAGAGCAGTGTTGTACGCATTTCGTCTGGTGAAAGAGAACAATTCACACCTCATGCCTCTGTTTTCAAATTCTAGCAATTGCCTGGTGAACGATCCTTGCTCTCTTGAGGCATGTGATCATTTCTTTTGCAGGTAAGGATATCTTATAAGACGTAGATGTACTTCGATGTAATGTAGCTCTCTCCTGCTGTTTCCTATGCTAGAGGGAATGTCTATTCTATAGTGATGTCCGTTTAATTTATCTTTAGGTTGTGTGCACAGAAGATCGTAGGGAATGATTCCAAGTGTCCTGAATGCGGTGCATTCTCCTGGGTCAAAGACTTGAAGACAAACCGGCAATTGGCTAATACTGTTGCCTTGTTTATGACAATGCAATCTGCTGTAAATCACAGCTCACACACATTAGATCCACCCACATGTGCTCAAGGGCTTGGTCAGTATCTACAACTAGCTTAATAGTTTTTACCCCTTTTTTCAATGGCATTTGAATCATCCAAGTGTGTATCATGTCTGTAGCCAACCATGTGCCATTGTGGTGGAGGAGGGTACAAAATGCATGTTGCAGGTTGGCTGCAGGTTGAGTACAAAATGCAGGTCAAGTGATTTTACTGTTTTTTTTTTTCTTTCTCTTTTTTATTCAATTTCTACGGCTCATGCGACCCGTTAAAATGTTGAATACTCAGATTCTTGTTTATTACTGAGCAATCATGTGAACTTTGGAATCACACACCAACCAAACTTGGGTCAAGTACTGCATAACGGTAGATGGACAAGTTAAAAAAGTTATACAGTAGGTGATGACATCACAGATCACGTGACCATGGGAATAATATGAATATCTCGCCAGAAATTTGCTACACATCAACCAAACTTGGGTCAAGTAATGTATAACGGTATAAATATCTCCATTAAAATTGTATAAGAAATTTTCTTCGCTACATGTTCCCCTTTGAAAATGTCCGGATCCGCCCCTGCTGTCTCTATACTAGAAAGTGAACTATTTATTCAAGAGATATAGTCCGCACATTTTGGAGTTAATTCAATCTACTTTTGATGTTCATGGTCATTATTAATAAAAATAATAATCCTAGTCATGCATTTATAATTGAATGGTTTACATCAATAAAGCAAAATGCAGTCGCTTTAATGATAACACCACCCTATAGTACTTGTCTAATATTATCAAATACAATCTTATTATTTAAATACAAACTTGCTCACGCCATCATAATAATTTATACGTTACACATAACTTGACCCAAGTTTGGTTGATGTGCAGCAAATCACTGAGATAATTGTAATTTTCCCACAGTCACGTGATCTGTGACATCATCACAGATAACTTTTTTTTGCTTGTACATCTACCATTATACATTATTTGACCCAAGTTTGGATGATGTGCAGCATATCACTGGCAAGACATTCGTAACGGTCACATGATTGCTTAGTACTAAACGAGAATCTTAGTATTCAATATTTTCACCCCTCACGTGAGCTATAGAAATTGAATGAATTAGAGAAAAAACAAAAGAAAAAAAAAAACACCAGACCTGCATTTTGTACTCAACCTGCATCCGGCCTGCATTTTGTACCCTCTGTTGTGGTGGCAGTTTATCTTAGATAAATAAAGCATAAAAAATAGACCAGCTCACCAATTCTTTGGTAGAAGGGGGGACAGCCTAGCAGGGTTACGTGACCTGTACCCCATTATCAAATGCTGTGACATGAAGGAAAAAGAATGAGTACAGTACTTCAAAGTCTTGTGCTGTACAACAACTTTTTGTTTCTTAAATTTATCAATTATAAAACCTTGAAAGCAAGCCTATTTAGATGAGATGGTCCCTTCCTAGAATTTTATCCAAAAAGATCTACCCCACAAATCGCAAAAAGAAGGTTTATACCCTGGATGTTTTGCCAAAGACAACAAGAAAAGTTTAAACTTATAGAACTGCCATCTGTTTTAATTTTTCAGGGAAAAGAGAGTTTGATGGTAACATTTGGGAAAATACAGAGCAAATGAGCGATGGAATGACTGACACATACATGTTTCCATCCTCCCTTGAAGAAACCAAAAGCACCACTGTAACAAATACTGTTTTAAAAGAGTCGACCCCTGAAAATGATAAACACAGTGTGGTAAGAAATAAAGAGAAAAATAAAGCTGGGAGCAAATTCACAAAAACTTCTAGTATTCTAAACTACCTAACCTTAAAGTGCAAAGATGGACCTGAAGAAAGAGATTATGGAACAAATACTATGTATGACCCATTGGTAATAAGTGAAGAAAGGAGTAGTTCTAAAGATGGAAACCAAAAACTTGAAAGTACCAGTGAGGTTGCCATTAGCCGAAGTAGAAGAGTAACAAAATGTGAATCTTTCACTGTGATTAAACCAAACCAAATACAAATTATGAATAATGAGAAAAAGAGTCAGAGCAGAGGAGAATGTGATGGCATGACTCCAAATAAAACAAGAACAACTACAAAAAGAAAACTTGCAGATGGTCTTACTTCTAAGCAACAGGTTTCACCACAGTCCCAAGATGAAAGACAGACAATGAGAACTCCCAGAGCAGGCAAAAGGTTGAGAACTAATAGTCAAGCAAGGTCTGAGCAACCAGTTACTCCTATTTCTACCCCTAAAAGTTCCAAACATGTTGTGTCTAAAGTGGGGCAGACTCCAAGAACTCCTGCTGGGAGATGTAATGTAGGAGTTTCACCTCTTATAAAGAAAAATAAACGTGGGGAGACTTTATTGCATATTGCAGTTATTAAGGTTTGTTCACATCAGCATTACGGTACAAATTTATTCAAGCTTGATCTTCAAATAGTTAGAAATAAAATAAGAACAAATAAATGCTTAGTTTAGTAAGAGACTCACAATTTCACCCTGGCTATTCTTACTTAATTTGAAGCAGTGCACTTGTGCTTACAGTATTTGAAGGTGGACACTCAAACAACGTATAACTTTAAAACTTTGTTTTTGAGATGCAGCATTATTTATTTTGTATATTTTTCAAGCATTTATGGTACATTGACTCCAATTTATGGTACATTGACTCCAATTGTGATAGTTGTATATAGACGAACAGTGCATTTCACACACACAAAAAAATATTTTAAAATTGTCAAGCTAGTGCATAATATCTGATGTTGTTTTATTTTCAGGGAAATACAGAGGATGTCAGGAGGCTGTTATACGAAGGTGCAGACCCTAACACTAGGGACAATGCCCGCTGGACTCCACTGGTATAGCCAATAATAAGTATTACACAAAACCAATTGAGATTAGCTTGATTCAGTGATTGATTTCTCTTACTTTCTTTAGCATGAAGCCTGCAACCATGGTCATGTTATAATTGCTGAGCTGTTATTGGATCATGGAGCTTTGATTGACACTCCTGGGGGTTTTGATCATGACACCCCTCTTCATGATGCTGTTACCAACAATCAACTTGAAGTTGTAAAATTGCTGGTGTCTAGAGGAGCCCCCTTAAATATCAGGTAATAAGGTATAATGCCCAGATTGTTAGAAGTTAGGCAGTCAATTTAGTTGTGTCAAGTTGCTGTTGAATATTTTGATTATTGAGGCATTTTGCACCAAAAGTATTTATGAATGTATTTGTAGGAATAAGAAAAAAATAAGCTCATTGTTTAAAGTATAATATTTATGCACCAAAGCTTATCTGTGAAACCATGTACAGCATTCTTTTCTGTGCTACTAAAATCAAAACAAACATATTCATGTACCGTACTTACTCTACCTTGGTTTGTTGTTAAATCACAAAATGTATTTGGTCTCAGGAATAAACAGGGCTTGTTACCCTATGATTATGCCAGAACTGATGCTATGCAATCCATATTAAAAGAATCCTGCAAGAAGAATAACACAGTTGGGCAATTAACACATACATTGGTAGGGGATTACTACATTACATCCTGAATTTTGTTTACTACTTTGATTTTTTTCTCTATATATAAACTTACCAATTAAATGTGTTGTTCAGCCTCAAGTTTCAAGTGAAGGGCCAAAAGTACTTCTTTCTACTGGACTTAGCACCAGTGAAAAGGTACCTGTACTTTAAACAAAGCTTTGAGGTCACTTGGTAGCTAAACCCATATTATCCTTGTATACCTTCTAAATTCTTTATGAAAGATTATATGATGGATTTTGAATTGAGTATTGTTTTGTAGGATATCCTTCAGAAGTGTGCAATCAAACTTGGAGGGGAGGTTGTTGATGAGTTCTCTACCAAAGGTAATACTGTATTTCCTAATCTGTGTGATTTTTTTTTTCACACAGAGTCCATTAAACTTTGAACAGTATTGATTTTTATGGGTTCTTACCAATTTCATGCTACTCCACCACAGAGCTTCCTAAATTTATGATTTAGGAAGCTCTGTGTAGTTGTGTCTCTTATGTAGTTGTTAAAGTGCAATAGTCAAGCCAGAATAAAAGAGCACAAAGACATTCAGTGTACTAGTACTAAATAAACAAAATAGTATTTCAAGGGTTTTTGAAAACCACTCTATTGGATATATTATAGTTAACCTTCCAATTCTCCGTAATTAAGAGGTAGTCTCAAGATTTTGTACCTCTTTTCCCGCTTTTTTCCATAGAAAAAACAATACAGTACTTGGCCTATTTCCTAAAAGTTATTAAAAAAACCCTTTGTTTAGCACCATTCTTTCCTTATTTAAAGGCTGTCTGTAATAAGGGTATACTCTACTACCCGTCCCTTCACAAAAAAATTCTCAAGCCATGAGATTTTCTGGTGTTGGCAGGCATGTAATACTGTACAGTAAAAACCTGCGTGTAAGAATCTAGTGATTTAAGAACCTTTGGCAGAAATTTTGGATTTTATTACCCCAAAATATATGAACCTACTAAGCCTAAAAATTCAAAAGGTTCTTATATAGGGCTTTAAGATATAAATTTGCTAAGCATTTTGCTGTTCCATTAAGATAAGATTACATACTGTATACAACATAAATACAGTAGGATATCTCTATAGCAAAATGGCTATGTACATAATCAGTCACACTTCCGTAATTATGAATCCACTATTGATTCAGCAAAAAATTTAGAACCTAATAAGAACTCATTTTGCTTTAATTCTTAGTAAGCACCCCAAAAAATAAGAACCTGTTTTGCCATGTTGGTTTTTCTGTACTACATACTGTACAATAAACACTCAAATTTGGACAATTTTAACGCCAAATGCATTTGTATGTGGTGACAAGAATATTCTATAATATTACTGAACACCTCACAAGGTGTATACTGAATCTGTGCAGTGAAAATAACTGCATTGAGTAACATGTTTAGTGACATATCTTTTTGTTCTACTGTAGTTACACATATCATCACTTGTGCCAATGAGAATAGAGTATGCGCACGCACTCTAAAATACCTGAGTGGGGTGTTGTGCGGAAAATGGATCGTCACGTTTGATTGTGAGTTTGACTTAAAGTTTGGTTCCATTGAGTTAATATTTGCTTTTCAAAGCAATCAAAGCTGATATATCTTGTGGAAGTTTTGAAATTCATATGCATTGCCGTGTTAAAAAAAAAAAAACTTCACTTGGGTTAATAAGTTGTTAAATTGTTTTAGACTTAATTTACTATGCCCAACCATTAAGCTTTTGATAAATGAATTTTAAAATCAGATTGTGGCTGAACGAGAATAATGTAAAAAAAAGGAGAGGCGGGGGGAGGCAGAGAAGTTTATAAAGGTTTAAAGGTTAATCTGATCATATCCTGCTACTATTTCTTAGGGATCTCGAAGAGCATCAGATGCGGAGATTGGGAGAATGAAGAGCAGTTTGAAGTTAAAGGAACAGCTGATGCTCAGCTTGGGACTCCAAGAATTGCTCGGATCAATGCAATAAAATGTGTATGTATTCTTCTACCTGTTGTACCAGTTTTTTTCAATGCTTAATCCAGGAATTTGTAAAGGGTACAGTAGCTCATATTATGAACACAAAATAAAAGTCTCCAAGCCCTGATATTGTTTGCCCATGAGGGATAATTTTTTTTAACCATGAAACCCAATCAATTTGGACAAAGGTAAGAAAAGTTAATGTAGTGATAGAATTGAAGTCTCTGAAAGGTGTCATTTTCAAAGGTATGATACAATACTTATTGCAGATAATGATTTGTTGTCATATGTTTTGGGACATCTTTATTGAGAAATTTGTGGATTGTTTTTAGGTGCCTGGGTTATTTGAAGGGTGCAGTTTCTATGTCCATGGAACCTATGATCCTGCAGTTCCAAGTAAGGAAGAAATAACACAACTGATTAAGTATGGTGGTGGAAAAGTCTTGTCACGCGAGCCTAGGGCAGATGACTTGGAGCCAAGCATAATGGGCAAGGATACAAACACCCCTTTTCCCACGGTTGCTTACCATGCAAGACCCAACTCCAATCAGTATTGGTGCACTAACTACATCATATTTGATCCATTGTGTGAGAAACAGCCCAAGCATATATTTAGCCGACATGTGTCCACAGCCCCCTTTACCTGGTTGCTAGATTGTATTTCACATTACCAGATCCTGGATGTTGAAAAATGATTATCAGGAATACGATACAAAATGCAAAGTTAACTCTCTTGTAGTTGGACAACCAATATGCATATTGGTACAGTTCACATTCATAAAGGTAAACATCCAGGCTTGATTATTGTACTGTATGTGTCTGCTTACTTAGAGTAATATGTAAGAACAGATGTCAATTGGTATTTGCAAAGGTCACTAAGAGCTTTATGAGGGCAGGTTTCTAAATGATCAGAATAACAGGGGTGGATACAGGGGAGGTGTATTGGGTGGTTATTCACCCCCTTTTTGAGTAAAAAAAAAAAAAATAAAAAGTCACTGTTTGCAGAAAACAAATGTCTGATGGGAGGTACTGTACCTTCTTGCTTCCTTGACTTTGCTGATGCGACAAATCCAATTTAGGGTGAAGTATTATTAGATCTTTGTGACCTAACAAAAACCACTATATCAATTATAAGACGTCTACCTGGCCATTATCCACCCCCCATTTTTAAATCCTGGCTCCGCCCCTGGTATAATCCTAACTCAGTGTGGTGCACTTGAGCAGTATAGTACCCCCTTCCTTTTGTACCATTTACTTACTAATTCAGTAAAAATAAAAACAAATCACAAGATTGAAAAACTTATTTTTATTACAAACTAGTTGATGGCCTTTCAAGCTTTAATACAAACATTAATACAAACATTTGGCGTAGTCATGTATAGTATTTCATTCCCTAAGAATCTTTTCAATTTGTATGATAACAGAGAACAAAAAACAGAACTATAGAGTATGCCTTTATTTTAGTTGGTATACCAAGTGTGAAGGTCTAATTTAGTTTTCTTTTGTAAAATAGTGTACTGAAATTGACATTTAATATTTGCTGAAGCACTGCTTACCTTATGCTGTATTTATGCTATATCATTTTATCTTAATTACTCAGTTTTTGTTTCATACTAAGCACAAAAATGCCTCTTTAAAAGCAAATACAATTTTTAGCTATGTAAAACATTACCATAGTCGCTGTTGGTTTAAATAGTGTACAGTAGGAGTCGACTTGGAGTATGTAGTGTGGGGAATTTTGCTATTTTAATAAAATCCCTAATTGTTTTTATAAAGATGTGGAGCAAGAATATAAAGCTGGTATACATCGTTCCACAAATTTAAGGAGAGTAAAGAAAATCAAGTGAATTAAATCATGATCACGGCTGAGCCTTAGAAATTGACTAAGCATATTTATAGATGTATAACACTTGAGTAACGCCTCAAAAATATCATTTAAACTCAACTTATTGCTGTTTTGAACCATTAAACCATGAAAGACTGTGGGCAGGATAAGAAATGGGGGAGGGTGCAGCGTTTGTCCATTTCCCATACCTTTCCCTTATATCAAGCAATCAACATAAATCAATTCAATTATGCTTACCACGACCTTACACAAAACAGGATCTTTTACTGTATTTAATTAATAATTTAGTTTACCATTCCCTACACAGGCCCGTAGCCAGGGGGAGGGGGGT
Source organism: Nematostella vectensis (assembly GCF_932526225.1). Classification (NCBI taxonomy): domain Eukaryota; kingdom Metazoa; phylum Cnidaria; class Anthozoa; order Actiniaria; family Edwardsiidae; genus Nematostella; species Nematostella vectensis. The sequence goes on along the minus strand of NC_064035.1, from coordinate 11,561,477 downwards.
TCAGAAGAACCACCCCACTTGACTGGTAGGTCGCTCTGATGAAAAAAAATTGGGTACCACTTCGAGCTAGGGCAAGCTACTTAATAAGAGAAAATGGTCTGCTAAATGGGTAAACGAACCCCCCCCCCCCCCCCCCAACTCAAAATCCTGGCTACGGGCCTGCCTACGCTAGTTAGCTCTGATCTAGGTGGGAGAGGAGGAATTATGGCATCCTAACACCCCTGGATAAGGGCCTGAACTACAGTAATCCAGGCTTGAAATCATCATGAAATCATGGCTGTAAAAATATATGTACACCTTTTCTAAGAAAATATTATTATTCTAGTTTATAGCATATGTGCATTTCGCACCTTGGGAATATCACAAGTAAAGCAAAAAATTTATCAAGTCTTTAGCACATGGCTGAACAAATTGCCTAATTTGGGTGGTACACCAGCTGTAGCCAGGGGAGTTGTTAAACCATTTGAGGACAGATCTTGACTTAGACTACAGGTTACTGGAACAATTACTCAAAGCAGTATTTAAACATTCTTTGGGCGAGACAGGTATGCTACAAAGTCTTCATAAGAATTTGTTTTTGTTTAAAAATTATATCTCATGAGCCTATACAATCTGTTTTTCTTGTGCTTATACTAGCATGGTAACACTCATGAGATAGTACTTTAGTAATTCATAATTGTAAAAATGCAGATTCTAAAAACCGGTCTTGTTGCCAATGAATACCCTAGCACCTGGATGTCAACTCATGGTTAGTGCCCTCTGGATCCAATTTATAACCTGCATGCTGTGGCACCTGTAGTAATCAGCTTCTTGAACTCTGATAACAGTCCTGATAGACCGAAGTGCTGCTGTATCCCAGGCTCCATTTCCGGCAAGGCCTTAATCACCCTACTAACAGGGACACTAATTGGGGAAGTGATAATGGGCTAACACATAAATCCACAGACTACTGAGCCTCTGTTAACTCTGTCCATTGACTGTAAATCCAGCATGTCTCCTCACAGTGTCTTTATGTTAGTTGCACAAGTTCTGATGAGCAGAAATTGTAATGTGATAAAAATATTATGATCAAAATATTAGGAATCCGAATTTGCATTCTTCTCTTTCTTCTCAGCTGCAAGTATGGCTTCCATTTCAGCTTCAGTAATATTCCCATCGAACTTCTTGCGCTTGAAGAACCCAAGCTGTGGAATAAAATAGATAGTGAGTATGAAATACCAAAAAAGGATTCCTGTCTAGACAGCACAAAAAAAGCGATATTGATAATCAGAGTTAATGTGAAGAATGTGGATAATCCTGCACAGTGTGTTGTAAGAAAGGGCAATATTTTTTATGAAGTTGGTGTCATAACGAGAAAGGGTCACACTCATACCCAGTCGCCAAAATGAGAAGAAACTAAGAAGGTAGACCACAGGCAACCCGCACGGCAGAGCGCGCCTAATTAATCGCCACAGGCAACCCGCGCATTAATTATGTTTCCCTTCTTCTCATTTTGGCGACTGGGTACGAGTCTGAGAAAGGGTCGTGTCAAGACCCCACCCACCTTCCACAGTATTAGGATTACGATCACCAGAGCAAGTATTGCCCCCACTACGGCAACAGGGATGACCCAGCTTGCCAACTTGTCTGACTTGCGTGGAGGAAAGTCTGGATTGAACTGAGTCTTGACCTAATCGTCACAAACACAACTCGTCAGGTATATGGGCACGAAGTCATGGAAAAAAAGTCAGCCCTAGAAAAGTGGGGTGTTCGTGTTCGGCGAGAGTGAGTTGTACGAAAATGCTTTATTCATTACAAGCTTGCTGGACGATGATCACACTTTACTTGATTTGAATAGCATTTTTTATACTATAAATCTAACATCCTTGCCCAAATCGGTTTAGGGCGGTTAAGGGCTCTATCAACGATATTGATTCCCTGCTAGCAGAGGCCTCTTTTCTCTGTATTTCGCTGGGCTGGAGTTCGCGAGGAAAAGATACCTCTGCCATGGGTCGCAAGTTCGTTTGATCAAACCGCCGTCCACGATCGTGGACGAGATCCAGAGCGCATGCTCCGTTCATTAATTACTGGCCACTATTTGAGCCCACAATGACTAGCGCATGCATGAAACGTATATCTGCTGCCGGATAATAAGCTCGCATTCGAAACGGCGTCCTCCGTAGAAATATCACGCGACGAATTATAAAAAGAAGCCATTCAATGCCTTATCTTCATTCAGAATTTTCTCTCTTTTGACAAACGAGTCAATCTTCCGTTTACAGGTTTTGCATATTCTTCTGGGAATAGCTGATCTAATTTTACCAAAAAGTTTTGTAACATTTTCTTCGAATCCAACTGTGCGATATTTACATCGAAGAAACTCGCCTGCCCAGATGTCTTGAAATTAATCCCACAAACAAGACAAAACTCGTCTTTGCTGCGTTTGTTGTTCAATCTTTTTAGTGACGTTTTAGGTGATTGAAATCGAACAGTTGTTTTTTTTTTTTTCGAGAACTAACCGGAGTTTGATTCATGATTTCCGACTAAACCCATGCAAAGCATATTGACAGCTTTCGCGCGATGGTACGGGTTTTGGCACGTCGGTCGCATATTACCGCTCACGCATGCGCAACAGAAACAGTCTCGACCCATGGCAGAGGTATCTTTTCCTCGCGAACTCCAGCCCAGCGAAATACAGAGAAAAGAAGCCTCTGCTAGCAGGGAACGATATTGAGTGAAATCGCGAAAATAAAGAGTCGCAATATATCGGCATTACAAAATCAGTAACATTTAAAAAGGTACTATTTTGTTCATCTCCTGTATTTATTGTTATTTTCCTTAAGTGTAATTAGGTACTATTTTATTTACTTCTGCATTGTTATTTTCCTTGTTGAGCTCCCTGACGAAGGTGACAGCTGCGCGGAGACTGGCCCTAGAAACAACCGTCACCTCCGACGACTTGTCTGTATTATAATAATCCTACAACACAGTAGACAGAATAAATAATTAACCTTCAACAATATATAAAATAGTTAACAATCCTACAACGAAATAGACAGAAAGAATAATAATCCTACAACAATAGATAAAATGGTTAATAATCCTACAACGCAATAGACAGAATGAATAATAATTCTACAACACAATAGACAGAATGAAGTATAAGTGCTATTGATGGGATTCGAAAAAAGGGCCAAGTCTATTGCAGACAAACAAAACTGTGAAATTCATGGTTCTTTGTTAGGTCTTTTTGAACTTTAAAATTGCAAGTGATGGAGCTTATATTTTCGCGCTACATGCTGGGTTTGCTTTGCACGAATTGGATAAAAAGCATGCTATAAAAAATACTTTTAATTTGAAACTGCAGTTATTAATCAAAACGGCCTAGTGCGCGGGAGCAAATGCAGGCGAGGAGTATAGAAAATGACAAAGGCGACTTTAACTCGCAAAATCGTTTACTGAAATCAAGCCTGTTAGGCCTTGTCAAAAAAAATCCATTGATGCTGTACCTCTATAAGAGTAGCGGCCCAGATCCGGGAGCGTACAACAAAAGACACTTCATTGCCCTTGGCGAAGCGCTTGATAAGGCATCTGATTGGCGTGCACCTGGCCGTGCCAGTCTCGCAGTCCTGGGGAAGAGTTTCATTAGTAACAATCACGCAGGGGCGGGGGGCATAAAGTGTAACCGGAGTTGACGGGCAGCGCCATCATTTTCATGTGGGCCACGCTCGAAAAGGAACTATCATTATACTATTTCAAGGAAAATAGGATGTGTTGAGGAAATGTTTGGCAAATATTTCACCCCAAATTTTCACAACATCCGCCAGCATCTCCCAACTTGGTGTACAAATAACGCTAGCATTGCCGGGTCATCTTTTTGATCCTGCAAAGTGTGCACTGTTTGTTTGCATGGGAGTAGACATACCAGTTTAACACTAGACCCTCTCTCGTCTGCGGTTGCTCGTTTGGTCTTGATGCTGGTTTCCTCTTCCACTGCTCGCCTCACTCGTGTAGTGCGGGTCGATTCACTACTTGATTGCCGTGAAGTGACGTTACGTGCAGGAGATGATTTGGGCTTCACCTAGAAATAGCAATATGTTAGTATTACGCTTGTGTTCCATTATCTAACTTTAACGCAGGTTTCATAATTTGATACATTTCGTTGCTCCCTACCGGATATATAGACTAGTGATGTGCTGACTTAACGTGGCTACTATAGACTAGTGGAGTTGGACTAGTGCTGTACCGACTTGACCTGGCTACTATAGACTAGTGCTGTACTGACTTGACCTGGCTACTATAGACTAGTGCTGTACTGACTTGACCTGGCTACTATAGACTAGTGCTATACTGACTTGACCTGGCTACTATAGACTATTGCTGTACTGACTTGACCTGGCTACTATAGACTAGTGCTGTAATGACTTGACCTGGCTACTATGGACTACTGCTGTACTGACTTGACCTGGCTACTATGGACTACTGCTGTACTGACTTGACCTGGCTACTATAGACTAGTGCTGTACTGACTTGACATAGCTGCTATAGACTACTGCTGTACTGACTTGACGTGGCTACTATAGACTATTGCTGTACTGACTTGACCTGGCTACTATAGACTATTGCTGTACTGACTTGACCTGGCTACTATAGACTAGTGCTATACTGACTTGACCTGGCTACTATGGACTAGTGCTGTACTGACTTGACCTGGCTACTATGGACTAGTGCTGTACTGACTTGACCTGGCTACTATAGACTAGTGCTGTACTGACTTGACCTGGCTACTATAGACTAGTGCTATACTGACTTGACCTGGCTACTATGGACTAGTGCTGTACTGACTTGACCTGGCTACTATGGACTATTGCTGTACTGACTTGGCCTGGCTACTATAGACTAGTGCTGTACTGACTTGACCTGGCTACTATAGACTAGTGCTGTACTGACTTGACCTGGCTACTATAGACTAGTGCTGTACTGACTTGACCTGGCTACTATAGACTAGTGCTGTGCTGACTTGACGTGGCTACTATAGACTATCACTGTACTGACTTGACATGGCTACTATGGACTAGTGCTTTCCTGACTTGACATAGCTACTATAGACTAGTGATGTACTGACTTGACCTGGCTACTATGGACTAGTGCTGTACTGACTTGACCTGGCTACTATAGACTAGTGCTGTACTGACTTGACCTGGCTACTATAGACTAGTGCTATACTGACTTGACCTGGCTACTATGGACTAGTGCTGTACTGACTTGACCTGGCTACTATGGACTAGTTCTGTACTGACTTGACCTGGCTACTTTAGACTAGTGCTGTACTGACTTGACCTTGCTACTACAGACTACTGTTGTACTGACTTGACCTGGCTACTATAGACTAGTGCTGTACTGACTTGACCTGGCTACTATAGACTAGTGCTGTGCTGACTTGACGTGGCTACTATAGACTATCACTGTACTGACTTGACATGGCTACTATGGACTAGTGCTTTCCTGACTTGACATAGCTACTATAGACTAGTGATGTACTGACTTGACCTGGCTACTATAGACTAGTGCTGTGCTGACTTGACCTGGCTACTATAGACTAGTGCTGTACTGACTTGACCTGGCTACTATAGACTAGTGCTATACTGACTTGACCTGGCTACTATGGACTAGTGCTGTACTGACTTGACCTGGCTACTATGGACTACTGCTGTACTGACTTGACCTGGCTACTATAGACTAGTGCTGTACTGACTCGACCTGGCTACTATGGACTAGTGCTGTACTGACTTGACCTGGCTACTATGGACTAGTGCTGTACTGACTTGACCTGGCTACTATGGACTAGTTCTGTACTGACTTGACCTGGCTACTATGGACTAGTTCTGTACTGACTTGACCTGGCTACTTTAGACTAGTGCTGTACTGACTTGACCTGGCTACTACAGACTACTGTTGTACTGACTTGACCTGGCTACTATAGACTAGTGCTGTACTGACTTGACCTGGCTACTATAGACTAGTGCTGTACTGACTTGACCTGGCTACTATAGACTAGTGCTGTGCTGACTTGACGTGGCTACTATAGACTATCACTGTACTGACTTGACATGGCTACTATGGACTAGTGCTTTCCTGACTTGACATAGCTACTATAGACTATTGCTGTACTGACTTGACCTGGCTACTTTAGACTAGTGATGTACTGACTAAACATGGCTACTATAGACTAGTGCTGTACTGACTTGACCTGGCTACTATAGACTAGTGCTGTACTGACTTGACATAGCTGCTATAGACTAGTGCTGTACTGACTTGACATAGCTGCTATAGATTAGTGCTGTACTGACTTGACCTGGCTACTATAGACTAGTGCTGTACTGACTTGACCTGGCTACTATAGACTATTGCTGTACTGACTTGACCTGGCTACTATAGACTAGTGCTGACTGACTTGACGTAGCTACTATAGACTAGTGCTGACTGACTTGACCTGGCTACTATAGACTAGTGCTGACTGACTTGACCTGGCTACTATAGACTAGTGCTGACTGACTTGACCTGGCTACTATAGACTAGTGCTGACTGACTTGACCTGGCTACTATAGACTAGTGCTGACTGACTTGACCTGGCTACTATGGACTAGTGCTGTACTGGCTAATACTTACAATGAGACCTAGCAGGTTGGGTTGATCAGGAGCAAATGTGCACTCAGCATTACCACTTATCTGAAGAAAACAAATCAACAAAGATAAGCACATTAGAATGGTCTCCATCAGGTTTGGGCGTCGGTCACCAACATACCCCCCACTACCAAACTTTATTCTAATATTTTGAGAAGGTCACGTTCAGTGATTCCTTTTTTAATTACACGATCCTGCCACTGACCCGTTTTCTGCGGGACTTTAATTTTCACTGATATGAAATACCAAAGGATTTGAGGCTGGGCTAAAGAAGCCCATGAAACAGCCTGAGAAGCAAACATGTTTTCTCTAGGCCCAGCTCTAAGCACCTTGCTTGTTTGGGCTGCCAGTCTCTTCAATGAGGAGAGCTCTCTATGTAAGCTAGCATGCTAAGTCACCTTGCTTTTGAAAGACAACAAGCCATGAGTTATATACATTCTCACCTCAACATCCATAAGATACAGCAGATGCTTGCCATTGGTTGCCTCAAACGGCCACTGAATGACGACTTCTGCTTCAGGCACGAAGTCTGGGCCCTTGTTTTGAGCCTGAAAAAAAAAGAAGGCACAATAACATAAATATTGTCAAAATAAATTATGAAAACGGAAAAAGATCAACATGTACTCACGATGTAAGTGTGACGAACTTCATTGCCAATCTCGTCTTCAACCCTCATGGCGCTTTCTCCCTTGACCTCGCCACCGTACGACACTTGCTCTTGCTTAAATGAACTGAGTTGGGAAACGTTCTCAAATCAAATAGATTTTCAAAATGACAAAGGGCTGTTTGACCCTTGAGTATAAGATAAAAAAGAAAAGTTGATATAAAGATAGAAAGAAAACCCAATAAAAGCCAATAGCTCATTCATAAAATAGTACATAAACGGGCCATAAGTTGGGCATCTAATGATTAACATCTTGTTGGTCATACCATCCCCATTTCCAAGTTAAAGTGGTACTTCTATTAACACCAGGACAGTGAAAGGCTGCTCCTTATTGGAAGCTCATCGTTTAATAAAGGTCACAAAGTAAATTACTTTTGTAGAAAACTGATAGTGAGTTGGACACTTATAAAAGCCAATCACGCCGCCATTTTACGTTCCCACACTGTGAGTGACTCAAAGTATCCATCTCCATCGGCTGATTCAATCAAGTATCTGAGAAACTTTCAATGAAATATCATCAATAAAGTATCAGACTTTGTTATTGTAAACAATAACAAAGGAATGGTTGATAGACATTCTTTCATAAGTGTCCGTAAAATGAAGGTACCACCTTAGCTGGCACATAACATAAATTCATACCCAGAGAGTTCCAAGTCAGCCTGAGAAACGATAGTTACGTTGAGCTCAATAAGGTTGTCTTTCAACTGCTCGGGTTGTTCTTTGTTCGAGCTGAAAGCGAAGATAGAAAAAGAGTCATTTATATAATATAAAAATTAAACACAGCCACCGCGTTTTGTGGCCATTTTATCTAACACACAAGAATTACAATTTTGCCTCTAGTCTCATTTAATTCTTAAATCATTGTGATTGTAAATTACATTTTTTAAGGGAAGGAGAAAGATAGCGAACTTGAAACCTTCCTCACGCCTCCAAAAATATGTAATAAAAATTAATAATCCTGTCAACGCTGTACATGTTTTTTTATGGCTTCAAAGACGAGTTGGTGTTATCTTTATCAGCTACACTTCGATACGCTCATAAAACGTGAAACAGGTAAAGGTTAACACAGGTTTGAAACGAGCACAGTCAAGGGGCAGGCTCTAAGTGCCATATTAATGTGTAGTCTCCTACCTCGTGACCTCAAGGAGAATGGGAAGGAAGTCCTGGGACTTGCTGAAGCTACCGGTATTTAGAAAAACCTGGACTCTTTTCTAAATAAAAGAAAAAGTAATTCAGCTTCAGGAGAAAACAAAAAAGAAGAACAAACGGCTTCTATGCCCCTTTTCATGGTAATTGAACAGAGATTTTGTTAGCACTTATAATGGCATGTAAACCAAATAGGGAACAAACGCCAAAAAAAAAAAAGAATTCCAGAAAACCACTTCAATGGAGAATAAAGAAAAGAACATTATTAACAACTTCAATGGAGAGAAAACTGATCTCCAGAAAACCACTTTTGCTACAGCGATACTACTTCAATAGAAAGAAATCAGAACTACGGAAAACTACTTTATAATAGGGAACAAAAGAGAAACAGAAGTAAAGAGGAAAATGGCCAATTCATTTTTGTCTAGCTCCCCACCATAGTCCTTGTCTTCATGGGGTTTCCGATGGGAATGCGAAGCCTGGTGCTGTTGTTCTCTGTCTTGTCTGAAACCGCTTGATGGCCAATGGAGAACGCTTCCTGGGCAAGAGAAAAAAATGGATGGATGTAAGAAGCGCAACAATGAGCAAGAGGTGGGGAATAAGGCCACCCATTCGATCTCGTGCCTCATAACGGTGACAATGACGACCTGGTTTCCCTGGGCCAGGGTCTGTTAACAGCCGTCATAACTTTTTGCTTGTTTGACCTAACGAGCTAAAAGGGCTCAGAATGCGATGATTTGGTAGAAAATTTGGAAACAAAATCCAACCAGTCAAAGCGTCACTTTTTTGTCAAATTGCACTGGACTCCTACTTATTTGAAAACGGCTCATTATATACCCCTATTCTATTCATGCTCACAGTACATAAAAAAATGAGTACATCAAAAAGAGTACAAACGAAAAAAGAACGATTATTCAAAGCATTTTTAATATTTTAATAAAAAAGATCTCATTTGCATGTTAAAAAACGAAATCGAAATCATTAAGGAACATTTCTCTAGTGACGGATGCTCAACTTTACCCTTCTTGAAAAGTTGTTCTCACCCATTTATCTGCTTAACCACGCCGGTTGTCGCAGCGATTAAAGTAAAGCTCCTCTATTTCTGGTTGCGTTCCGTTGTCGAGAAATGTGTTGCTGCTTGTGCTCTCTGTTTTCAAACTTTCTTACCTTGTCTGTATCCGAGGCGTCTAGCACCCGACTCTGGGCCACCCCCTCGGGAATGGTAACCAGTAGCTCCGTGTTATAAGCGGATTCGCCAGTGTTCGAGATCGTCACGTCCACTACATAATCCCGCTCACCCACCGCCAGTGTTCTGAGATATAACACATCAGGTTACAACTTTAGAGGTTGCTAAAACAAACCGTGAAACAAATTCTATATCTCAGGTCACTCGTCAGGGTTTGAAAGAGTTTTGAAAACCGTGAAAAGTTGGGTGCGTGGGAGCCCGAGAAAAGTTATAAAAACAGAGCCTCTTCTAAGCAGCCGTATTTGAAGGCACAGTTCAAACCTCACGGCTAATTTAATATGATCTATTATTAGAAAAAAAATTAAATAAATGGATCCACAACAGTTTTTTTTTAATGGGGCGTTGGGAATTCGTGGAACCAGTGTCTTTTTGAGATAGATATATCGCAGGGAATACTGGATTTACGAAACTTTTCTTTCAGGATTCGGGTTTTACGGTACATTTCTATCCGGATTTGTGATAGTGATAGTGATAGTAATAGTAATTGTAATCGAGAACAGCTCGAGAGAACAAGAACACTTCCCGTTAGACTGACATGTGCCGGTACTCGAGAACAGCTCGAGAGGACAAGAACACTTCCCGTTAGACGGACATGTACCGGTACTCGAGAACAGCTCGAGAGGACAAGAACAGTAATAGTAATAGTAATTGTAATCAAGAACAGCTAGAGAGGACAAGAACACTTCCGGTTAGACTGACATGTACCGGTACTCGAGAACAGCTCGAGAGGACAAGAACACTTCCCGTTAGACTGACATGTGCCGGCACTCGAGAACAGCTCGAGAGGACAAGAACACTTCCGGTTAGACGGACATGTACCGGTACTCGAGAACAGCTCGAGAGGACAAGAACACTTCCGGTTAGACTGACATGTACCGGAACTCGAGAACAGCTCGAGAGGACAAGAACACTTCCGGTTAGACTGACATGTACCGGTACTCGAGAACAGCTCGAGAGGACAAGAACACTTCCGGTTAGACTGACATGTGCCGGTACTCGAGAACAGCTCGAGAGGACAAGAACACTTCCGGTTAGACTGACATGTACCGGTACTCGAGAACAGCTCGAGAGGACAAGAACACTTCCCGTTAGACTGACATGTACCGGTACTCGAGAACAGCTCGAGGACAAGAACACTTCCGGTTAGACTGACATGTACCGGTACTCGAGAACAGCTCGAGAGGACAAGAACACTTCTGGTTAGACTGACTTTGAGGCGATTCGAGAGGACAAGAACACTTCCCGTTAGACTGACTTTTGAGGCGATTCAGATTCAGTTGCCGCTAAGGAACAGCGTGTTGGTTTTGTTTCAATAACATTGGTCTTGTTTCAGTAGTCGGTTGACGTCATAATTGAAAAAAAAACGGAAAAAAGGTAACTTGAACCTCCAAATTCGCGAAAGTAAATCCCCTGCAAACATATCTTTCGCCTTGATCGCGCAATGTGCCTAGAAATTTTTCGCGAAATTTAAGTTGCGCGAAAATAAAGAAGAATAAAGTATCTCGTGATTAAGAAGAGCATCAAAACCTTACTACGAATACATAACACAAACGTTTTTATGACAAATGAGTTAAAAATCAGGGCGCGTTATATCCACGGAAGCGCGTCCTACACATGGAGGATCGCTGAAACAAATTTACATTATCACACAATGTAAAAAAAAAACATATATATATTACTTTTCCAACACACGTTTTGATTTTAGTTTGCGTTTCGACGCATGTAGCTCAGTAACACATTCGATTAACATTTGTTATTTTCATTTTCATTTCCCAAAAATATGCAATTAACTCTATTGTCTCATACACCAGGAGTGGACCCAGGAGTTCCAAAAATGGGGGGCCGAGGCAAGGGTCTCAAGAAAGGGGGACGAAGTAAGGGTCTCAAGAAAGGCGGGCCGAAGCAAGGGTCTCGAGGAAGGCGGGCCGAAGCAAGGGTCTCAAGGAAGGCGGGCCGAAGCAAGGGTCTCAAGGAAGGCGGGCCGAAGCAAGGGTCTCAAGGAAGGCGGGCCGAAGCAAGGGTCTCAAGGAAGGCGGGCCGAAGCAAGGGTCTCAAGGAAGGCGGGCCGAAGCAAGGGTCTCAAGGAAGGCGGGAGAAGCGAAGGTTCCAAGAAAAGGGGCCGAAGCAATGGTTTCAAGACTGTTTTTGGAGAAGACAAACCGGCCAGCTGGAATAATGTTTTATGTTAACCGCCTTGGCAGATTGTCAGGAGTACACCAAAAAACAGTACACCGAAAAACGAGTAGAATACTGCTGTTTTCCGCAAATTTCCGTATCCCGAAAGAAAAGTCAGGTAAGCTTTTGCGAAATCTTTTAAGTTTTAAAACTTAAACGCCGGAGTTTTGCATCAATTCGCTAGACTTGAAGAAATTCGATACTGTTTCCCAGTCCCCAACCAACAAGTCAATAACAACTCGTATCTTTTGCTAACTGGATCGGAACGTTAAACTTTTTGGCTGTGTCATGTATCTATGGATGAACTTTATAAAAAATGCAAAGTTTGTTTACATTACTGTTCCCGTGGCAACGGAACGGTCAAATTCCCTTGTTTCACAAATTTACTTCATTTGTAAAGTGCTGTTGGCTGTAGGGAAATTTTCGAAAAACCAACTTTAGGATATTGTACTTTCGACCTTGGACGTCACTTAGAGGAAGTCTTATCAAAATCTATAAGAGGAACTCCGAGATCTTGGCGCCTTTCTTATTTTTAGTCACTCTGTTATTAACCTACTTCAAATTTCGCCCCAGGTATAAATCCATGCGCTAGCAAGAATTTTAATACCATTGTTTAAACAATTAAACGTCATTTATCAAACGCTTAAGGTGAAGTGCTAATTCTTACCTGTCGCTCTTGTCGCTAATTTGGAGGTTCGGCTCACACTTGACGCAGTCACGCTGAAATTTCAGCTGCGGAAAAAAGAACCATCGTTTTATTAATGACAGTCCGCAATTGTGAGTGTCAGCACATCAAAGCCATGCGACGAGATTGCAATAAGAAAAAGAGCCAGGTTTAGAAACGACTGGGCCAATAGACAGCGGAGCGTCAGGAAATACGCACGAAGAACGGGCACACATAAGAGTGAAATTCGCGATGGGAGACGGAACAAAAAAACATCAACAAATAAGTTATGAGGTGAAGCACAATCTTAGGTGCGACAGCTGCGACGGCTAGGACCAAGAAGGAAGCTTGACAATAAATACCATCGATTCTCTTGTGGCTATCTACACTACTGTATCGCTTTCCTAACATCAATCACACGAAAGGTCCATAAATGGATCTTTTTTTTTTTCTGGAGCTTTTGAGTATGCGCTACTATTAAGGTAGTTAAGCACCCTTCGAACGGGAAACTAAAGTATATGCTTAGGAGTTTATTATATGCGTATTTAGTCCCTATACCGCAAGTTGAAGACTAAATCTCGTGTATTGCCGACAAGTTAACAAGCTAACGTTGATCCTAGACTCCTCCGCAAGCGTCTCGAGTGTTTTGGACCTTTAATTGGGTATAAGGGATTTTATTGATTACGGGCTTCCTGTGGTGTGATCAAGAAAGGGATCGATTTTGTCCCCTGCCCCTCTTTTGCCTTCCGGTTACGGTTCAATCACCACAGGAAGCCCAATCAATAAAAGTATTGAAAAAGTACAAATAGATGCCTGCGGGGGAGGCTAACGTTTATCCTACACTATCCCGCCATAATGCGCGCGGAAAGACGAGATACACGTTGTATATCCAGTCAAATATCAAATCATCAGAGCCGTAGCAGGCCACGTAAGATTGGGGGCTTGGCACAATACAGAAACATTAAGAAAACTGTTGGGGGGCACAGCCACGCTCCTACTGGTCATTTCCTTGTAATTTTTTTTTTTTAATATTTGGGGGGGGGGGGGGGGAGGCGTTCCCCCAGTGCCCCATCCTTACTACGGCCCTGGTGATATACAAGCAGCGTACCATGGCAGAAGCGAAGGAGCCTTTCTTGGTCTCTAGCATGGCGTAATCTTTGAGGGATGAAAGAGTTCCTGGTGCTGCCGTGGGTGGGACGGATGGCTCGTGCATTTTATAGTTTATCCTGAATGTGATATCGGGGTAAACATCTTCCACATTCTCCTGGAAAACAACCACAACAGTTATTAGACACATTCTCCTGGAAAACAACAACATGTATTAGTTATGAATAGACGTATTGTTATCATACACACTCTTTTTAATTTTCGGTTGAGGCTAGGCCGTTCTTATTTTTTAGGGCTGAAAATATGATTAACCGATTTTTTTAAAAGCTGTGTTATCATGAACACAATTGGATTTGCAATTTAAAACGCTAACAAACAGTATTTTACTGCTATCTGAGCCTAGGCATATTCTTAACATGCTCTTAAAATTGCGTGAAATCTCAGGCTGCACGTTTTGATATAGAGGATATTATAAATAAGAGTGTCATAGCAAATTCAATAAAATATTGATTAATTGAAGGATTCTGAAGTCAAGCAGTACCGAAAAGTCGAATTATTAGTATAAAGTGTACTAAGCTTGTATTTCAATCGAACTCAGTATAGCACACGAAGGACCTCTTGGATTTGGAGAGATTCTAGATTTCTTTTTTGTTTGTTTGCATTTTCAGGTATTTTGGAAGTCTCTCGAGCTAGAGCTCCCTGTTGTCACACTAAAGAGAAATCACCCATTAGGATTCTAAGAAAAAAAAATGTCCAAGAAGCTTTGAAGCACGTTAAGGTATTGATTTGGTTTATGTATTTATCATAACCGGGTCAGTCATACACACTTTCTCCAAGGTTCATAGTCATTTTTCTTTTTGATGTTTTGCTTTCAGCTGTTTAAAGTCTCTCTGAGTTTTTTACCCTTAGGAACACTCCCTCTAAGAAACATATTGTCTGCGGGCTTGTGCGGTAAGGCGTAAAGGTTTTAAGTCTCTCTGAGGTCCTTACCCTTAGGAAGACTTCCTCTAAGAAACATATTGTCTGGGCTTGTGCGGTAAGGCGTAAAGGTTTTAAGTCTCTCTGAGGTCCTTACCCTTAGGAAGACTTCCTCTAAGAAACATATTGTCTGGGCTTGTGCGGTAAGGCGTAAAGGTTTAAAGTCTCTCTGAATTTCTTACCCTTAGGAACACTTCCTCTAAGAAACATGCTTTTCTGGGCTTGTGCGGTAAGGCGTCAGTCAAGGTTTTATTAAGCGCAGGTCCTTCTGAGGTTGAGAAAACTACACGCGACTGCTTCGACGTCCTTGAGTTCCTAGTATACTCAACATCCGCTTCGATATTAAGATCTATGCCTGAACAAGAGCGGAAACGAATTAATAGTTATATAAGCGAAATATCTATTATACAGGAAGACCTACAAGAAAACTGAAAGGATATTATAAAACTTAAATAGACGACGTTTCGCAGGATATCCCTGCTATTAACTTTTTCTTTCCTTAAACCCTCCCCCCCCACAAAGGGGTGGAAATTCGGAGGTTTTTTAAAGAATCACCTATCTACATTTATAGCCTCTTCCTCAGGCATCTTTTGTGGCGCGTTTTTAGCTATTTTCGTATTTCAAGATTTGGGCTTCCTGTCAAACTGCCAAAAAGTGGGAGAGGCTTGATTTCTACTCGTGCCTAGTCTTCTCGCACCTTTCGGTCGTAGAACCGCCTTTGGCCGTTTTTTTTATTAGGTGTATATAGGCGAAAGAACAAATCCACACTTACTTAACTTATCGTGCGTGCGATTTCTTCTTTCAGAATAACTGAGACAAATTTCGATGTCAATACTGAAAAAAGAAACAGCACATCATCATATGAAGCGTGAGGACGACGTAAAAATAATATTCATCCGGTCAAAAAAGCAATAAAAAGTAAAAATAAATTAATCCGGTCAAAAAAGAAATTCCAACGTCACGAGAAGTGAACCACTCACCAAACTGTCTGGATGAGCTTTCCTTTGAAGGTCTTGGAGCATGTTTTATTGCGGCTGTTAAACGGATTCGGCGTGATATTAACATCAGTGTTTATGTCAATAATTGGTCTAGACCTGTGGACAAAAAGCCATCTTTAAAAGATACTATGCACAAAACATAAAAACGCTTACCGCGCTTATATTCTACCTAAAAAATTGTTCTAAACGTGAAGAGAAAATGCTAAGCGAGAGGAATGTCATGCAAAGCACAGAATCAGCTTATTCTACACCCCAGACCAAAATGCATACCGGCTGGGGTGGGGTTTGTTGTCTGTTCATCGAGTGTGGCTACAACGTTTTTTATTTTCAAATTCAAAAGAAAGATTCCCGCCGATAGTACACCGTCAGACTACTGTTTTTTTTTTTTTTTTTTTTTTTTTTTTTTTTTTTTTTTTGAAGTAGGAATATTTATTTTAACAAGATTTGTTCGCTCATACAAACTCTGAAATAGACCTTCTACACTCGCCGCGAGCCTGGGCTACCTGTGTGCTTAGTGCTTTGCGAAACAACAAAGTACGCAACTAGAAAATTTTACCTTAAGGCTAAGTTCAAACGTCGTACTATCCATAAGCCGTATACAATGCAAATGCATGCAAACGAATCAAGTCTATTGTTTTATCTTTATTTCCATGCATTGCATTGAATACGGATCATGGATAATACGACGTTTAAACTTTTTTAAAGATATTAGGGAGATGATATATGGTTAGCCAGAAATAGAAATTTAATCATGACGGTATACAGACAGGATGCGTTTGTTCGTTTGAGCAGACATGACTTCGCATATATATTAAACAAAAACACCTGCCTTCTGCCGCCCTTAAAGGGGGGAAGGGGGTGGGGTTAAGCGCGCGTCTCCTGTGCCCCCCCCCCCCTAAGCTTCACCTCACGACTGGTATAATTTCACGTAGAAAAACCAGATCTACGAAACATATTCTCAGTATAATGATAGCTCGCAGAGGGAGCAGCAGGTCCTCTAGCAATGTTTCGATTTGAGCTTCGTCTAGCTGTGTCTGGGTCACTTGTCGTGTATTTCTACTGTCGTATTCAGCGTTGGGGCTATGGGTATCTTTATGTGCAGATGCCGCACATGGGCCGACTGGGCACTCTCAGAGTGGGCTTTGCCATAAGCAGCTCTTCCATTTCTCGCCAACTTTTGTGATCGTCGTTTGGTGATCGTCGTTTGGTAATTAGTTGATTTTTCCTTCATTATGACTTTTTTCCTTCTTGTTCATATTCAACTTTTTCGCTGCTCGGCATTTTTCCCCCCAATTTTTGTAATCTTTTTGCCCAACTTTTGGTAATTAGCGGATTTTTCCTAACCTTTATTACCATTTAACTTTTTAGCATATTGACTATTTTGCGTCAACCTTTGTCACCTTCTTCTTTTCAACTTAGGTAATTCGCAGATATTTTCTTACCTACACTTTCATTTAATTTTTTCGCTTGGTCATTTTTTGACATTTTTGTGAACTTCGTACAACTGTGAATTTTACGCCACCCTGGGTACCAGAGGCTCCGAGCTTCGCGGCGACAACAATTTGAGCTTAGCGAAAAAGCAAAATACAAATATTTTGATATGTCATTTTTGCGTGAATGTGAAGTCGGTTTGTCAAGTAATCGAGACGCCGCTAGCACCATACTGAGGCTGGCTTGGTTGCACCAAAGGCTTTTTCGCTTCGCTCAAATCGTTGTCGCCGCGAAGCTCGGAGTCTCTGGTACCCAGGGTATTTTTACCCCTTCTTGTAATACAAACTTTTTCTACGGATATTTCCATTTTGGTTGCGTTTATGGATTAGAATAAAATAGCAAAGACATGGCGAACTATACCTTGGCAACAAAACAGTATTGTAAAAAATAAAATAAAAGTTGGATAACATTTCGGCAACCATTTTCCTTAAACTTTGACTCTTTGTGCTGAAGTATAAAATAGCAAAGACATGGCGAACTATACCTTGGCGACAAAACAGTATTGTAAAAAATAAAATAAAAGTTGGATAACATTTCGGCAACCATTTTCCTTAAACTTTGACTCTTTGTGCTGGAAGAAGTGAAATGGAATTTTTATTCAAGATTCAGAGATTAATTGGTGGTTGACTAAAGTGGGAAAAGAATCAGCTACAGGTGCTGTGCTGATCAGTGAAAATTAATACCCGTGGATCTTAACGAGCGAAGCTAGAAATAATAATAAAAAACAGTGCCGAAAACAAACGAGAACGGACATTAACCGAAGGCATCGATCAATGGGGGTCTTGCTGGCAAGTTGAGTTAACCAGGATGTATTTGAAAACAAAATGCATCGGAATATTTGGCAAATGGAAAAGGAAGGGGAAGAGTCAACGTGGAAGAGTAATGAAATGTCCACGTCATACCTTTGGCATCTACTGAGACTTTGCGAGTTAATTGAAGATGTGTTTGAGGACAGAGAATCCATATAGTCGATATAAACGGTAAAGAACTGGTGAACGATAACAATCTACACGGATCCTTCGGCTGGTCTCAAGAACAACAAACCACACATATGAAGATTGCATTTACAAAGACACACCGGGGAAATGAATCTAGATCAAGCGCAATGGGAAGACAATATTATATTTGTTCATTTTCCTCTTACCTTTATTTGTACTCAGTTGTTTTAACTGAGAAATTGATGTAAACGTTAAGTCGCCTGCTTCCCCCATAACGCGATGTTACCCCATGTAACGGCATAAATCGTGAATGTCTATCTAATACACTATTGGACAACAATGTTTATGTAGATTACCTTAGTAGCACAACGCTATCGGAGGTGTAGGCGCCAATCAGTAAATCTGAAAACACACCGGTACAACAATAAACGAACGCAAGTAAAAATTTCAATAGCAGCGCAGGTATTACACTACACTGGCATTTATATACTTCCCCCCCCCCACCCCTCGTAAAAAACGACCCCCCCCCAAAAAAAAAATAAATAAACGTATCTATCAACCCATCGAATCATTTTAAAACCTACTTTCCTCTTCTAAGCATGTGTAACACTTTAAAACATAATTTTAAAATATTAGAGGGAGTTCTGGGTAAAATTGCTTTATGGGTAGGAACGTGTTTTCAGTATGATAGAGCTTTTTTAAGGTGTACACCCTACCCCACTCACCCTTCTTAAGCAGTCTCCCACCCTGCCAAGGTACAGTCACTCACCTGGATAGCCGTTACCATCCATGTCCAGTTTCCCCGCGATCGAGGAACCAAATGTTTTCAGGTCCTGGTTGATGTCTGTTGGCTTTATAAGCTATGACATGCAAGTAGAGATTCAAACAATAAAGATCGAGCTTGTATGGCCAGGGCCGTAGCCACCAACTTTTGATCGGTCCGGTTCTCAAGTCGGTGTCAGAAGGTAGGTAGTGTCAAAACTCGGATTCTAAACGGAAATGACCAATAGTGGTGTGCCCAATGATTCTGTATCGTGCCCTCCCCCCCTCCCCCTAGTCCCCCAATATTTCGAGGCCTGCTAAAGCACTGCATTGCACTTCGGAGATATGCCTTGATGCGTCGTAGGGCTCTTTCGTTTGTTGCAGGAAGAACATTAAAAAGGCGAAATAACTTGAAACTTTATCTAGGATACCCCTTTGATCTGAAGATAGACAATGAAGGGTTGTGTTGATATTGTGTGTTCTCTAAGTGTTAGTAAAAAAGACAAAAGCTTTCTTATCAAAACATAATTACAAAACGCTCTTCTTTGAAGCAGTTTCCTTGAAAGGCTTTACAGAGGAGCTGCTCCTAATTAGTGAAGGTCTTCAAATCTTTCTGATCGAATCGTGTCCAAATACTCGTTGCGGCATGATCGATTGCTTCACAAATGGGTGTAGAAAACTTTGCTTCTGCATTACATTGTTCAAATCCTTTTGGGGTCTTTCTCTTTGAATCGGATTCGGAGTCTTAGGTGTTTGAGTCAATTTGTCAGTGTGCTGCAAAATCATTTCAGCACTGCAATCACCAATTTCCTGTCAGGTCAATTACCTCGATATCACGCGAAACCGGTTTTATTCTTTTGTCAATTATTTTTCTTTTTTTCTTTTTTTTTTTAACGACTCTGATTTCTTTCCTCTGAAATTTGGTTCGGTTGAAACCGGACCAACCGAACCGGTGGATACGGCCCTGATAGCGGCCACCTTCTAGCATACGTGGTCGTCAACTAGAGTCCCAGACTTTCAATAATCATGTAAAAAACCTACAAACCTATTTGATGAATCTTTCAATCTAAAGAAGGGGAATTGCTCCTAATAGATTAAATATCCTTTCCAAATGGTTCTATCGCAGGTGCCTTCCCAGGATTAGCCGAGGGGGGGTGCGCAGTCATAGATATCATATGGAAAAAGCAGGGTATTTGAAGATTCCTTGATAAGAAATGACCCACTATTTGGCCGCCAAGGGGGGTGCGCGCGCACCCTGCGCACCCCGCTGTGTACGCGCCTGTCTCGTAAACCCCGATAACGAACACGATCTGAGTCAAATCCTGGTTTAATCACCATATAAACGCACTCTCTCCTTGACTCTTGTAGACCCACCCCTGCCGAGGGGGCAGTTCGACTGTAGTCACACTTGGAAGCACCTTCCTTCCTCCCTCCATTTAAAAAACAGAATGGCGAAATCAAGAAATTAATTCGGCACATGGAATCCACGTACCTGTCCAGCTTTCTGTGACACTCCGGTTTCCGAGCCATTGAAGATGTACACGACACCAGTCCCTTCCTCGTATGGGGCACCGACAGCGAAATCTGTCAGAGTGCAACGCATTAAGAGATTAGTGACTGTTGGGCCACACACTTTGTAATGGCTTGTATAGCCTCTTCCTCAGGCATCTCTAGGTTTTTAGTAGCCTACCTGTAGGCTTTGATAGTTTTTCCGGCACGAAAACACGGAGTTCTCATAACCCGGCCGCCATCTTGGATAATGCATTACGCAGGGGAAGGTGTCATTTTTTCTCCCCCTCCCCCTACGGAGCACATTATTCAAAATGGCGGCCATGCTATGCGAATACCGGGTTTTCGGGGTTCTCGTGCCGAAAAAACTTTCAAAGCTTACAGGTAGGCTAGGTTTTCAAGAATCGAAAACAAATAGGAAATCTAGATGTGGGAGTCCTGTGGCGAGCAATCGAGACAATTGGGCAGGCGGGAAGCTGGTCGAAGAACGCATGCGCTCGTCGCTTCGCCACCGGACACCCGGACAGCCTGCAACCGCCCCCGAGAGTTGGAGAACATTGCCTGTGGAGGAAGCTACGAGGCTATGGTTTGTAATGATTAACGTACTTTAAAATACTTACCCTGATATAAGTTACACTAAAACCATTCTTTTTTATAAACGATGACTGACTTCAAAATCTGTGACTGAATTTCTTTCAGCGTAAAATCTTCGACTTTTCCTAATTTGACAAGCGCGAATTGAGTCGATCAGTGAAAGAGATCAACTCCGTTCTTTCCGGTCGCTATTTTGTTTGGACATACGCACTAAAACCGGAACCAACAGATTCTGTTGGTGAAAAAATTGATACGAGATTGATAATTTACATGGTAACCACAAAAATAATTTCGCGCAAGCTCAACGGGATTCGAAAGCAGCTATCGGCAGAGTCTTTTCCTGCGGACACAAACAAACGAGAACGCGAAAGACTAGAGTCGCGACAAGGATGAGTGCTCTGCTAGCAGGGTATAAATTACTTGATGTACTTCACACTTTGTAATAAAATCTGACGACCTTCGTAATACTTGCCAACTTCGTAAAAGATTGACGCACTTAAAAAAATTGACTTCTATGAAAATCTCGGGCATTTTGTACAATTTCATCCTACCCCTGCCCCCACATCAGCCCAAATTGCGTAGATACAACCGGACCATTTAAAAATAAAAGAATAACAACG
This sequence comes from Nematostella vectensis, assembly GCF_932526225.1. Taxonomy (NCBI): domain Eukaryota; kingdom Metazoa; phylum Cnidaria; class Anthozoa; order Actiniaria; family Edwardsiidae; genus Nematostella; species Nematostella vectensis. Next base: position 11,539,922 of record NC_064035.1, on the reverse strand, counting down.
AGCATTATTCGCATTTGCTTGAAACGTGGAGTTGATTGAGGTTCTCGACTTGAATGAAGCATAGATTTGAAGGAAGATTCTTTTCACGTAAATTCCCATATTCGCCGCACCCACCTTCATAGCCATCTTGGTCAAGGTCGCCTAAGTTCGCCACCGCGTGCCCAAAGTAAGCGCCCTTTCGAGCGATACTCGGCGCAAGCTCGCGAGTCTTGGAGAAGGTGCCATCACCATTGTTGGTGTACACGAAGACACGCCCTTCGTTAGGCGAGTTCTTCGTGGAGTAAAATGGCGCACCTATGACGACGTCGGTCCAGCTGGAAACAGTAAACGTGAGCAGAATCTTTTAATGAGACGAGAGGTATGGAGACAGGTCACTAAGAGGGATGGGGCATTCCAACAAAAGCACAAACGTTGATCTTAATTGAAACCCTGTCATGCGACTATACTAGGTAACTAGGCAAGTACTCGATTAATGGCATTTGAGGAGTTTATTCTTTCAGTGAAAACCCTTCATGTTATGTCATACTGCTGAATACATACAACTTAAAATATTTACCCATCACCATTCACATCCACGCCGGCAACAGAGAAGCCAAATCCTGAGCCGGGTTGAGGTGGCCCGTCGGCTTCAGTGGGGAGCAGAACGCTCCTTGACTTGAACATAGGGGTCTCGGCAGACGCTGTATCAGCAAACACCACGACCTGTGACAGCAAGAAACGTATAGCCTCAACACCACGACCTGTGACAGTAAGAAACTTATAGCCTCAACACCACGACCTGTGACAGCAAGAAACTTATAGCCCCAACACCACGACCTGTGACAGCAAGAAAGTTATAGCCTCAACACCACGACCTGTGACAGCAAGAAACTTATAGCCTCAACACCACGACCTGTGACAGTAAGAAACTTATAACCTCAATACCACGACCTGTGACAGCAAGAAACTTATAGCCTCAACACCACGACCTGTGACAGCAAGAAACTTATAGCCTCAACACCACGACCTGTGACAGCAAGAAACTTATAGCCTCACCACCACGACCTGTGACAGCAAGAAACTTATAGCCTCAACACGACGACCTGTGACAGCAAGAAACGTATAGCCTCAACACCACGACCTGTGACAGCAAGAAACTTATAGCCTCAACACCACGACCTGTGACAACAAGAAACTTATAGCCTCAACACCACGACCTGTGACAGCAAGAAACTTATAGCCTCAACACCACGACATGTGACAGCAAGAAACTTATAGCCTCAACACCACGACATGTGACAGTAAGAAACTTATAGCCTCAACACCACGACCTGTGACAGCAAGAAACTTATAGCCTCAACACCACGACCTGTGACAGCAAGAAACTTATAGTCTCAACACCACGACCTGTGACAGTAAGAAACTTATAGCCTCAACACCACGACCTGTGACAGTAAGAAACTTATAGCCTCAAAACCACCACGACCTGTGACAGCAAGAAACTTATAGTCTCAACACCACGACATGTGACAGCAATAAACTTATAGCCTCAACACCACGACCTGTGACAGTAAGAAACTTATAGCCTCAAAACCACCACGACCTGTGACAGCAATAAACTTATAGCCTCAACACCACGACCTGTGACAGCAAGAAACTTATAGCCTCAACACCACGACCTGTGACAGCAAGAAACTTATAGTCTCAACACCACGACCTGTGACAGTAAGAAACTTATAGCCTCAACACCACCACGACCTGTGACAGCAAGAAACTTATAGCCTCAATACTACGACATGTGACAGCAAGAAACTTATAGCCTCAACACCACGACCTGTAACAGCAATAAACTTATAGCCTCAACACCACGACATGTGACAGCAAGAAACTTATAGCCTCATCACCACCACGACCTGTGACAGCAAGAAACTTATAGCCTCAACACCACGACATGTGACAGCAATAAACTTATAGCCTCAACACCACGACATGTGACAGCAATAAACTTATAGCCTCAACACCACGACATGTGACAGCAAGAAACTTATAGCCTCATCACCACCACGACCTGTGACAGCAATAAACTTATAGCCTCAACACCACGACCTGTGACAGCAATAAACTTATAGCCTCAACACCACGACCTGTGACAGCAAGAAACTTATAGCCTCAACACCACGACCTGTGACAGTAAGAAACTTATAGCCTCAACACCAGGACCTGTGACAGCAAGAAACGTATAGCCTAAACACCACTTTTGGAATAATACAGCCTATTAGGTCCAACCAAAGCAATGAATTGACAGTTCGAAAGTACTATGGTTATCAGTTATTTGTAGTCAGGGTTAGAATTTGAAGAAACAAGCTACATCTAACGTTTGATTTAACTTTAGGATAATCTTTAAAAACAAACAAACAAAGACAGATTATTTCCTTCACATACATATTACTACATACCATCCCATGATGATTGTATCTAGGTGCTCCAGTTACAATATCTAAACAAAGAAGACTTTATAAGAAGGACTATACAAAAGGAAGGGACTGTTTCAAAATATAAAAAAAATATTTTAATATATGTCAAATAGCCCCCCTACTTCACAGTTTAGAAAAAAAACTATATCAAGGTACTGTACTTGCACCAGTAGAAACATGATTCCCACTTGATTTTCATATTACACATTTTAATGTTACAGTTTCATAAATCACTTCGAGGTAATTGAGCAGAAGCAGAAGTCTTGGTTTAATAAAAAAAGCCTATAGTCTGAGAAAAATAATAAGCAACCAGTCCACAGAAGTGTGAACACAATTTAAGTCCTGTAAACTGTGAACAGCGGAAATATGTATGATGTAAGTTGTGATTAATTGGCAAGATATTGAAACTTTGAAATGAGTCAAATAATTGACTCATTTCTTACTTGTCATTTGCCAGAAGACAATAAATATTCTACAAATATTTTTTTTAAATGTCAATGTTTTTTTAAATGATAACAATGTCAACTTATAAGAACTTTTGGTGTGTAGAGTGCTTACCAAGGCGGCCTTTTGTGAAGAATGTCCCAATTGATGTAGAGTAGCCTGTAAAGTAAGAACAACTAATAATTATCAAAACAAGGTGTACAAAAGAAGAGTAATGGCCAGCAGATCAGCATCAAATCTGGTACATAATGGCCCAAAATCAATTTATCATAATCAGTTAAGATCTTGGTAAAGGTAAACGACGTGTCCGCGGAAAAAATATTGTCGTGTTGCAATTTCCACTACATGTACAAACTATATATCAAATAAAAGATAAAAGATTGAATTATCTCGTGCAAGATTTATTTTTGCAATAGCTAATTTCGTGTTTAGGTTTTGAGGCCTCAAACTCAAAAGTACGGAGGTTACTCTGAAGCGTAATGCATCATCGCGTTATTGCGCATGCACTTGCACATAATTGCATCTCAATGACAGATAGATGATCTAACAATGTGTGTGAGGACTTTTTGTTATTTGACACTGTCAACAAAATATCATGAATCAAAGTTGGAACTCTCATTTCTGGCAAAATTTGGACACGAAAAGTGCTAGAAAAGCGATCTTCAGTCAAAAATTCCTCACACACTTTATGATATGGCATAATTATCTATCAGATCCTGAAAATTTAAAGCCGATATCTTCAAACCCGTCGGTTATGCCGACAAGCTCGAGTTCTCACCTTAAAAGAATAAAATAGAAAAGTCAAAGATTTGGCGTGAATTCACAGTCAACAGGTCACGGGAAACAGCAAGGGCCCATTTTAGCCGCCGTTAGAATGCAATTTATGGGAAAAATTTTTTGGCACAAATAAAGTTTAAGAACTATTGATATGAGGCTTTACAAAAAAAACACAAAAACAAACAGTCGTGTCAAATTTTCCTTTACCACGACGTTAACACAAAGTGTTTAATGTGGGCTCTGCTTTTAGGCAGTGCCTAAATCTATATATTATATGTACCTTGCAAGGAAAATCTGGTGCTTTTAGCTAGATCAGGCCAACCAGCTTTATTTTTGGTAATCAAAAATTCACCCACCTTGATAGCCAAATGGTGCTGAATCATTGTAAATCTGGGCTCCAAAATTAGGGACATCTTGATGGTAATATAGGACACCTAAAAATTAAAAATCCAAAAAATATCACTTAATAAATAAATTCATTGATAACCACAAGCAGGGGTTTCACTAAGTCTGAGAGAAGGCCATGGAGATTGATAAGTAGAGGGTGGATGTTATTTTATTTTATAAGTTCAAATAAAAATAAAACCACTTTTTAAAATTAGCCGGCGTTTGGTGATAAATAACTGGCAGTTCCGCAGGCTGTCAGGGCCTAATGAAACCCCTGCACAAGCAAGCTGCATAGTAAAATGTTTAGGTCTGAAATAGATATGGATGCTTAGCATACCCTGATAGTTCATTGATCCTGGAGCACCAAATGTCATAGCATTCCTGTCCTAGAATAATAACATAATAGGTTCAGAAAACTGTCTGTCTGTCTGTCCTTCTGTCCATCCTTCTGTCCGTCTGTACTTACAGGAATGTACATTGAGCTGACACCCATCTGGCAGTAAAGTTGTTTGGTGTAAGTTGCAACAGAATTGGGATTACTTGCATCCTCTGATAAATAAACAAAGGCATAAGAAATCAAGAAATACAGAGCGAACAGGAAAACCTCAAAATCGAATAACTTACCGTCATTCTTTTTCTTGCATTCTTCATAAGCATAAATTGATCTAGCACTCATTTTCTTTTTTGTAGAAAAACACCTTCCTGGATACATGTGGTACTTGCGTAGACGTCCATAGTATAAATATCTATGGGCACAGGACTTAAAAAAACAAGACAATATCATCAAACAATGCTAATGAAGAACTCAGATTTACAGTATTGTATTAAGCCTGTAGCCAAAAATGGCAGCAAGACTCAGCTTTGCTGTCAAATAAGCTACCTCGGTAAATGCTGTGTTCTCGTATGGGAGTGTGCAAAAGCCAAGTAAAAACAGCTTTTCATAATTTTTGAAATTTCTAATGAGTAATAAAGTAATAATTACCAAGACAGTTCCATCTAGCCCAGAGCTGTGCAAAGACACTCCAAACCACATGTTGCTCTTGTCGTCCAGCTCTTCATTATCAGCATCTACTGTGTTGCCTAAGAATGCAAACAAAAATTGAATTTAACATACATCACTTTGATACAGGCTACTAAATAAAAAATACATTGTCACTATCAACAAAGACTATTGTATTTAATGTATTGAATCAAAAACTTTTAAAATTGTGCTACAAGGGAAGAAAAAAATGCCACAAAACAAATGGATACATGTATTTATTTTTAAATTATGTAAATTATGTGCTGTTAAGAAAATTATGCTTTTACGCATCTGCACATAATTTTGGGAGCCCTGTTAAATCCTAAAAAATCAAAATATTTCTTTAAATTGATAAAAAAGTTCCTGAAATAAAACTCATAATGTATTGAAACAAGAGCTTTTCTGTAGATTTAATGGCTTAACGTTTAGAACAAATAGAGCAAGAATACAATATGCACGGTACAAAACTAGGGAATCTTCTGAAGAAGACTTTAGCAAAATAGGGAGAGCGAAAGCAACAGAAGGAAAAAATATACAGAAATATGGAAACAAAGGATACTTGAAGAGAAGCAAAAATGATTACAGTATGCATTATACTGAGACGTCCAAAACTTAATTTAACTCAAATCAATTCAAAACTCTATTCAATTTACTTTTTTTTTTTTTTTCAACTCAAAACAAGAAAAAAAAAACTGTTGAAAGGCTTCCCTGGAAGCCAGCAAAATGCTAATCAAATAATAATCTAGAATCTTTCACTATAATCAGCACTAAAATTAAATATATTTTAGACAATTACTCAAAATATAACTTTCAATTTAGGCGCAAGCATTTTATTAGCAGAAACATTTACAGTTTTTTTTTAACAGCAAAAACAGCAAAAGTCTTGAACTATAAGCTAGAATTTATTTAATTAAAAAGGAACTTAGCTAAACAAAAAACATGTTCTTTTGTATTATTCAAGATTTTTTAAAATTTTACTTTCAATTTTTTTGGGGGGTCTGAATGAAGACTTGTTATTTTGGAGGGCAAATGCCTTTTGATTTCTCAGAAACAGTGATGGAGTAGCAATAGCAATAAGTGCCAAGTGCAAATTCAAAGCCACAAAATCATTAGTTTATAGCAGTGGTCTAACAATTTCAAACTGATAGCCGCGAAATATGTAGCAGGTGCTAAAACTAAATGATCAAGATATTGGTGGGGAAACACAATTTCCCAGTGGGGGAGCCCATACAAATTTTGCCCTGTGTGGTCAGCATTATTTAAATACATAGCAAAGGTGTGTTTGTTTGGAATGGTAGGGGGTTTATTGACGCGATATGATTATATAAGACAAGGCTACATGCTGTACAAATTAAGGAAATATGTGATGGGGGTCCCACATACATTTTCATAGCCAAGCCACACAATTATTGAATTCAAAACATAACACATATGCTAGAAAGAAACCAAAACATGAACGAGACGAAAGACAAGGTTTTATAAGCAAGCATATCAAGATTCACAAACCCCTTCCTATAAAGCAGAGGATTAAAAAGTAGTCAGTCAAAAAAGCTTTATGCTAATGAAATTAGAAAAAAATAGAATTGATCGGAACATAAGTTTTATTGCCTTTGAACACAAAACAGCACCGGAAAAGTCTTTGGTGCGATTAAAAATGAATTCATTAAAACAAATAATCGATTTCTGATATATAATTTCTTCTAAAGTTATAAGAATTGACAAGAGCGCAAAAAGGGGATTAAAAACAAGGGCAATTTTATTTCCATTTGTAATTAATACCTTCGGAGTGTGAAATAACAGGGTGTTTCTAGGAAAAAAAATCGGCAAAATTAGCACTAGTGTGACTCTATTATCCAAATGTCTTACGAATGAAACCAACAAAACCAAAAAAACTTCACCCTTCCAATCCTGAGTTGAATTCTAATTTTGTTCTTCATTATAAATAGGATGAAAGGATATTAGTGATCAAACAAGAGAGGTTTCTGAAGAACAGAGTAAATAATTTATGGATAATTTTAAAAGTCAACAAATTTGAGTATTTTGAAGAGCACGTTGTCCCCAAAAGACGGTACAAGGATTGACTTTTTTAGCGTAAATCCAACAATTACAGGTTTTCAATGATCCAAACAGATCATGAAGAGCATTACTTGTAGTAGAAATGTCATTATGCATTTGCCTTCTAGTTTTTTTTTTTTCTTATCTAAGTATTATAGTGTTATATTCTTATTTTGGAAGTATAGAAGCAACGGTATCAGATAGTGGATTGGTTGAGCATGTTCTTATGATATCTCAAAGAGATTGGCAAACGCAAGAATAAGAGAACCCGTTTCAAAACAAGACATCCGACTCTAGCTTCGAGAACGTTTGTTTCACAAAGGGCACGTTGCATTTTGTGAGGTCTCAAAAAGTCGTGCGAATTTCTACATGCTTTAGCACAAATACTAGCCCTCAGGTCATAGGAAAGGGCAGAGCGATGAAGGCAAAATAAAACAGTAGAAGAATAACACCGAAAAGATTAAGTGGGTAAGCATCGGTTATACCCCTTCAAATCACAGCACGACTCCGTAAAAGTGCAGGGAAAAGCGTTTTTAATGTATGTATAGTCCGGAAGCAATGGATATCTACTCAACTAAGAACGTAACTATCCAAAGCTTGCGAATTTTTTTATGAAATGCCACTAATAAAAAATTTAACACTAATTTGTTCAAGGAGGATAGAAATATTGTAGTGAACTAGGATTTTCATTATACCAACAATTAGCAGTTCGGGTAATTTCATGTGGTTTGTAAGCAAAGGTTTCCCATGACAGTAATGTGTGTTGTCGTGACCTGCTAGATATTTATGGTTCCCAGGTTCCCCTAACGGAGAATAAAACTAAGCTGTCGAAAGGCAAGTTGTAAGTAAAGTTCACTAACAATCGACTTTCGAGGGTAATGATGTTGGTTAGTGGACGCTCACCTCCCGTATCGAAGTCAATTTGCTCGCAATCTGGTTTAGTCAGATCACATTTGTATACAGCACCCGGGTTAACGATATTTTTAGTCAGCATTTCACTAACGTTAGCCTTTGGAGCTCCTACAAGAAGCCTATGGAATACAAATGCAAGTAAATCAGCACCAAAACAGGCATATCACAGAAGCAATGCAAAAAAGTTTAACATACCAGCTTGTGACAGAAGAGTCACTGTTCGATGCTTGATGCTGTGCGACCGAGAAGCCAAAATAGCTTCCCTTTTGATCATTTTGTCTAACTAGAGGTAGATTAGTGTCAATGTTAAATGCTACACAGTAATGCAGGATGGCCGGCCACAGTAATAAAGAAAACATCTCGTCGAACTAGACGACAGTTTATGTGCACCCTTCCCGCCGTAGAGAAACAACCACAACTCGTCAAGTGAAGTGTGTGGCGTGACGTGCGTTACCGAGCAGGCGCGAATACAACATAGCGGACATTCCATGCGTGACAATACCGCGCCTAAGCCAGCGACGCGCCGGAAACAGTATGTAGCTGCCTACGCAACAAAACTTCTACTATAGTAACCCTAAATATTATTCCTTTATCCATAACGACAACGAAATCACACGAAAGTCAAGAAAACGGGCTTGTGGTGTAGTCTCTTGAGGTATTTCTAGCTTTGCGTTTCGCGGTTGTGTCACGCAAGTACGCGCTCATCAATTGTCTGGGCGAAACAATAGCACTTTTGATGTAGGAAACATAGATGACAACCACCCTTCTATCGCGAAACCGAGTTTCCGGTGCGACAAATAAACGAAAAGTTTCGTCATAGCTCGGATTAGAACGAAGTTAGTGAGTTTAAATGTAGGCTAGCGGTTAGGGAAGTAGATGTTTTGATGTCGGCTTTTGGTGTTTAGCGTAGAAGGTTTGCCCTTTACACAGCGGGGCTTGCATGACCCCCAGGAGTCAAATACAAGACCTCTATCGTAAACACAAAAACTCATTATCAAGTAAATATGCAAATACACGACGCCTTATTTACTTTTTGGTTTCATATGATACAGAGAGGCAAAAGGTTTACCCCTTTTTTGAAGCAAACTAACGCTTCCCCGTTCTTTAAATGTGAAAAAATTAAGATGTCCATATTCAATATAACATTCTCGTTAGCGTTTTCAAATGCTATTCCTTATCGAATCGGGCTTCTAATCAATTGAAGTTAAAAGTAATAGCAGGCCGACAAACCACAAAGAAATTGGGCAGGCTTGACGGGCATTATCTGCGATAAGTGATTCTTTTTTTCTTTTCGTAAAAGCCATTTCACTTCCAACCAAGATCAAGGAGACCCTGGTTTGTCTCAGTTTCGCTGTTATTGTACCGTGGAATTCCTTGTTTAGAAATGGTCGTGTGCTATTACATTGACACTATTAAGAAACATGCATTTAGTTGTGTAACCTCAGCAAAAGCCCAAACCTGAGAGATCGGTCGGAAACAAAGAAATTATTATTATTATGACTTTTTTTTTCCTTATCTGTTTTCGAAGATGTTTACCACGTGGATACACCAAAGACATCTGCTAATAAAATACACGAAACGGTAATGGTATACCGAAAATAAATTCTAAATATGGATTCTCAGGTTAAATAGCTCCCGGCCTTTTTTATCACCAATTTCAATAAAACTTTTATTGGTATTTTCCTCCTTAAAAGTAGGGTATCCAGCTAAGCAAATATGGGAGTTGTGGCAAAATGAATCCTGGCGAATTTAAAAGCAAAACAGCACGTCAAAACAGACTATAAATAAAAACAAGAGAGAATGAAAGGCTGTATAATGTCTAACCCTAAATAATCCAGAATCTTAAAAGAGTTTTTAAGTAAATGAGTTAACAGCTTTAATTTCGCTGAAATGCTTGCGGCGTTTTCCTGGGCTACTGGATGGTAAATTAGTGTTGGCGCCAGGGAAGGTGAGCGAAATCTAGCGATAATGCGAGGAAATGGAGCGCGGAACCTGATTTAATATAATGTTCAAGAAGTGGCTTTCAGGAAAGTAAAAGGGCGATAATATATTTAGTTAATAACAATTTGATCTCTTTCAAGCAAAAGGATAGGCCAGGCGCGAAGCTAATTGCGGGCGCATGGCCGACATGTTTGTCTCTATATTCTTGAAAAGGACATATTCTATTGTAATTTAAATTGTTTAACTGTTCTTGAAGAAATATCATATAAGCTGGATTTGATATTCTAGCCTCTTCCTTATAGGAATAAGGAGATTATAGTATACAAATAATTGTTTTTCATCCGATTAATTTAGTGCGGGTCAAGATGCTATTTTTCATCAAGTACGAAAACTATACCTAGCTTCCAAGTTTTCAAGTGCCTCCCCTTCTTTATAAAAGTAAGAAACTATGGCCTCGGGTCAAACAACTTTTACCTGGAAATGTCTTCAAAACACCACTTTCGTTAATAAATTCCGATTAGGGTGTGTGCCCTTAGTACTTCTTCTCTATCCGCGGGCACGAGGTTTATGAACGAAGTAAAAACTGGTGAATGCGATTGATTTTTTTTTATCTATTTTTATCGAAACGAATATAAAAACAAAAACGGTGAACTGTCGCTGGTGTTTATGGAGACGTTTTGTGGTAATGCTTATTTAGTGTATGCTTTCGGAAAAAAGAGTGTATTTTTACCACCTGTCAAATGCAAATGTGTCGATATTGTGCCTTTTCGATGGCCGGCATATCTCGATGGACATATCTTCTATCTTACAAACTATGAACTTAACGGCATTTTTATCGGCCCTATTTGATTACCAGTGATAGCTCATGCAAAATACCCGTTTAAGATATCCGTTGCCTTTACCTTTGTATTCAAATGAAGTTTTTTATTCATTATTTCTAAAAGAATTTTGGTCGACAGAGCCTCACGAATTTCTTCTATCTTGAATAAACTAACGGCATTTTATCGGCCCTATTGATTTCCAGTAATAGGTCATATAAAAACCCGTTTTAGAATTTATTTGCCTTTACCTTTTTATTCAAATGAAGTTTTTTTATTCATTCATTTTCATAAAATCCTGGTCGAATGAGCCTCACGAATTTTTCTATCTTACAGAATAAACTAACGGCATTTATATCGGCCCTAATTGGTTTCCAGTTTAGGTCATATAAAACCCGTTTAAGAATTCTTTTGAATTTACCTTTTTACTCAAATGAAGTTTTTTATTCATTCATTTTCATAAAATCTTGGTAGACTGAGCCTCACGAATTTGCCGGAAAATTCCACATTTCAGAAATATACATGTTTCATGTAAAAAATAAAAACATATATATTAGTGCCCCGTCAGAACCCATCCTCGGAGGCCTATATCGCAGATGAAGTGCGGATGAGCGCGAGTAGAGGTATTTACAGTGCTAATAGCGAAGTAGTGTGAATGAGCGCTAGTAGAGGTTTTTACAGTGCTAGCAGCGAAGTAGTGTGGATGAGCGCGAGTAGGTCTTCACAGAGCAACGAAGTAGGGTGGATGAGCGCGAGTAGAGGTCTTCACAATACTTAAGAGCGAAGTAGTGTGAATGAGCGCGAGTAGACGTTTTCACAGTGCTAGCAGCGAAGTAGTGTGGATGTGCGCGAGTAGACGTTTTCACAGTGCTAGCAGATGAATAGTGCGAACGCGCGTAGCCTAGGATGTGCACGAGTAGAGGTCATCACATTGCTAGCAGATGAATAGTGCGAACGCGCGTAGCCTAGGAAGTGCACGAGTAGAGGTCATCACATTGCTAGCAGATGAATAGTGCGAACGCGCGTAGCCTACGTGTAGCCGCTGACTCGCGCTAGGATGTGCGCGAGGAGAGGTGCTAGCAGATGAATAGAGCGGATGTGCTCGAGTAGAGGTCATCTCAGGAGTAGGATACAAGTGGGTTTTAAAACACCTTTTTTAATAGAATTGATGTGTAAAAAACCCTCTCACACATTGTGCACCCATCAGTCTTTTCATACTCAGAAAATGTCCTTTCTACATTTCTTAATGGGTATTGTTATTTATTCGGATTCTTTAGACCGAAGCCTATCCTACCAAGTAAGGTAAGATAAGGCAACAATGGGAGACGACAAAAAAGTAAAAAGCTGTAGAGGAATCCCTTGTGTTTGGGCTACCTTTGGCAAATCTACTGAATATTACCAGCCCCTCTGTCTGAACGGTCCAAAGAGAGCCCGAGCTATTATTAATTGTGTATGCTTGTAATGTATACTGTCAGCTGTTTGATTCTTTATAACTTTGAACAGTTCCTGACTGGTGAAGGGACTTGATGAGACTCTGATCGCATCCCAATATGTCACGCAACACCTCTGTGGTGTGTTGTCCGAGAAGTGGGGGAGCCGATGGCGTGACCAGTCGCGTGACACCATCATATTCCACGGCAGGCGCTGATTACAATAAAAGAAATGAAAAATGCATGAGACATGAAAATACATGAGACATGGCATGAGGATTTTCCAAATACTCTAATATTGATGATGCTTTCAGCCGTTTTCCGTGATAATGTAGTCTGCTTAGCAGCCTCTCATAGTGCCACGCACGCTACCACACAAGTGAGGTGGGGGGGGGGGGGGAGAGGGGGGGCGTGCGTGACACTAAGAGCCGCTGCTAAGCCAACTACATTATCACGGAAAACGGGTGAAAATCCGATTTCATACATAAGCAAGTAAAACGATGTCATCAACAAACATAAGCCCTTTATTTACCCGGCAGTTTGACATTTCCTATAGTCGGGTGGTCCACTTCTTGCACCAGGTTTTTATACTGGACCTTCAAAAACAACACAAAGCGCAATGAAATAAGTCTAAAGCTTTTAAAATTAGTCAGTTAGGAGCAAATTGCCAATAAAAACGTTTCTATGAAAACGGCTAAAAAAATATAAAAAAGAAACGATGCAAAATACAGTTATACAACCCAGTTAACCCGATTTCTCATGAAAGATGGGTGGGTAAACTTGATCGAGATAGGGGTTTCATCTGCATCTCCCTGCCTCCTCACACACACACACACCCTCCCCCTTCATTCATTCAACCTCTCGCGTCTGTGCTATAAATTGTCGTATTTTCTAAGCACTAATCCAGGCACTACGTCAGGTCTTACCTGGGGATCAGCAAATACTTGCTTGATGTTGTTGATCGGCGCTGAAGGGATGCCATATTCCTCTAACAGTGGCAACCACTCATTAGATTCCCTTTCAGTTAACCTATAGAAATATATACCAAGAGGGCTTATTTCTGTTACAGCTGATCGTGCGGTTCCAGCCGGGCACACAACAAACAAAACACATTGTGCCTGTATGTTTTTTTCTTTGCGCGCCAGCACGACGCAGAATAATTTAGTAAAGAGTACACATATACCTGTCCAGTACGGCTGCGAGGGAGACTAACATATACCATGAAAGGTTATCCCTAGGTAAAGCTTGTTTAAAGCAAAGTCGAAAGGCTATATATTTCTCCAAGGAACGCTTCTGGGAAGTTGGTAGTTTTTGTAGCATCCTCGGGCACCCAGGGCGTTTACACTTGTGCAATAAGGCACAAGAATGAGGCAAAACAAGGCGGAGAAGGGGGAGAGGGAGGAGGCAGAAGAGCAAGGAAATAGAAGAAGTCTTCCTCCCTCACTGCCCCATCGCCACCTTGTTCATTGTTGTTCTCGAGCCACATCACGTTGACCTCGACACCATGGGTTCCCATGGATGTTCCTGTAGGTAAAGTCTTATACAAGAGCACTGTTGAACACTGTTACTCTTTTCCTAAGCATAACGTTTGCCAGCACAAGAACATACCTATTAGCAAGGATTGGGATCAGCTCATGTCTGTATTGTACCTAAGCGTAACCTATCAGCAAGGATTGGGATCAGCTCATGTCTGTATTGTACCTAAGCGTAACCTATCAGCAAGGATTGGGATCAGCTCATGTCTGTATTGTACCTAAAGCATAACCTATCAGCAAGGATTGGGATCAGCTCATGTCTGTATTGTACCTAAGCGTAACCTATCAGCAAGGATTGGGATCAGCTCATGTCTGTATTGTACCTAAGCGTAACCTATCAGCAAGGATTGGGATCAGCTCATGTCTGTATTGTACCTAAAGCATAACCTATCAGCAAGGATTGAGATCAGCTCATGTCTGTATTGTACCTAAGCATAACCTATCAGCAAGGATTGGGATCAGCTCATGTCTGTATTGTACCTAAGCATAACCTATCAGCAAGGATTGGGATCAGCTCATGTCTGTATTGTACCTAAGCATAACCTATCAGCAAGGATTGGGATCAGCTCATGTCTGTATTGTACCTAAGCGTAACCTATCAGCAAGGATTGGGATCAGCTCATGTCTGTATTGTACCTAAGCGTAACCTATCAGCAAGGATTAGGATCAGCTCATGTCTGTATTGTACCTAAGCGTAACCTATCAGCAAGGATTGGGATCAGCTCATGTCTGTATTGTACCTAAAGCATAACCTATCAGCAAGGATTAGGATCAGCTCATGTCTGTATTGTACCTAAGCGTAACCTATCAGCAAGGATTGGGATCAGCTCATGTCTGTATTGTACCTAAGCGTAACCTATCAGCAAGGATTAGGATCAGCTCATGTCTGTATTGTACCTAAGCGTAACCTATCAGCAAGGATTGGGATCAGCTCATGTCTGTATTGTACCTAAGCATAACGTTTGCCAGCATAAGGACATACTTATCAGCAAAGATTGGGATCAGCCCATGTCTGTATTGTACCTAAGCATAACGTTTGCCAGCATAAGGACATACTTATCAGCAAGGATTGGAATCAGCTCATGTCTGTATTGTACCTAAGCATAACGTTTGCCAGCATAAGGACATACTTATCAGCAAGGATTGGAATCAGCTCATGTCTGTATTGTACACGTGCATTGTTTGTCTTATACTTGGGGTCTTCCGTTAGACGGGGCATCTCAATAACCTGCAGGAAATAAATAGCTACAGCTAGAATACTTTACACCCAGTTATCTTTGAGCACCACAAAAAAATGTACAATTTATCATACCTTGCACAGCTTTTTGAAAAGGCCATCATTTCCAGCACCAACCATGATATGACCATCTTTGGTAGGAAAGACCTGGGAAGGGAAAGAGGCTGTGAATAGAAGTGAAGAGTGAGACCATCATTTCCAGCACCGACATGATATGACTGTCCTTAGTAGGAAAGACCTTGGGAGGGAAAGGGGCTGTGAATAGAAGTGAAGGGTGAGACCATCATTACCAGAACCGACCATGATATGAATGCCCTTATTAGGAATGACCTCGGGAGGGAAGGGCGCTGTGATTTATAAGTGAAGGGTGAGGTTATCATTGCCAGCAACAGTAGACAAATAACCTAGATTCCCTTCAGCTTAGCTTTAAATAAAATACTCTAAGAATAAACTTAGAATTACCTGGTATGGCACAATGCTATGATGTGCGGTACCATAACGGCCTGTCACAAAACCAGTGTTTAGATAACTAGTTGCAATGTGAGATAAAACAGCTATCTGATGAATAAAAGAAAAATTATCTTAATCTATAGGGTCCTTAATAACAAAAGAACACTAAGTCAATGTTCTATTGTTATTTTTTTACACTATACCTGTGACGATAAGAGTGAGCAATCAATCTTCTGTCCTATCTTTGTTTTTTCTCTTTGAATCAAAGCTGCCATGATTGCACCATGGGCATAGAGTCCTGTGCATAGGTCAGTCATCGCCACTCCCACCTTGCACGGATCCCCATCCTGTCGAGTGGGACGGTCAGGAGAACAAGCTTTAGGAGACTGAAGGGAGTGCCACCTGGAGCAAACTGACGATTTTAAGCAGTTCCATTTAAGTATTTCCTTTTCACACTTATCAAAATTCAGTAGCATTGACGGCCTCATACCTATACAGCGGTTTCCCTTCCCCTACCTTCCTCTTGATCCACCACAAAGTATAATTTTTGGTCTCATACTGTACCTCAGGTCCTGTAATATGCATGAGTCCTCCCATAGCAGACACCACCACATCATAGCCTGGCCTCTGATCATATGGCCCTCCAGGGCCATAACCAGTTATAGAGCAGTAAATCAGTGAAGGGTTAAGCTTGCTAAGGCTATCATAACCAAGACCAAACTTATCAAGTTTACCAGGAAGGTAGTTTTCAAGAAGAACATCGCATTTCTTGGAAAGCTATACGGTACATACAAATAAAATAAAAAATAACTCAACCAATCAGGTCAAGTAGAAGCTATCAGAAGATTTAACCACATTGGATTGGTGCAGACGAAAAACAATGAATACATTACAACAATGAGATAAGCTTGCCAATCCTGTTAGGCCTTACAAGCGGACTTCTTCACTTCCTAACGAATCAAATATTCTCATGAAAAGATAGAGCATCACTCAAAAGTTTGTATCATTAAAGTACCTCAATCAAAAGACTGGAGCCCTCTTTAGATTTCATATTGACAGCGATGCTCTAAAAGAAAGAACAGGGATTCAGCTAAATTCAATTCACCTGTTATTTCTGACACTCCACTTATGTTTTTTTTATTAATGGTGTCTTGGTGTATATTGAGATTTCTGAGAATCAGAGATTTTGAAAATTCCCAATAATGTACAAACTACTAAACAAACAAACTTAGCACCAATAATAGGCAAAATGTATGTTAGTTTCTACCTACTGCGTGCTCTAAATGGCACCTAAAAAAAGGACACCGTAAATTAAAAAAAAGAACAGACTTGAAAGCAATCTTATGATAATTTTACCTTTTTGTTCCTGTTAACTGATAAAAAGTATGAGCTTTCAGTTTTACAAAATGGTGGCCCCCACGACCTTGTATCATCACCAGATCCTAAAATAAAATAGATGAGATTGTGAAAACAGGAATTGATTCTCCAACAAGACTGTACTAGCCCAAAGAAGCACCCACTTCTCTAGCCATGCACCTGAAACATAGTGTAAGGACTGAAGGTGGGAAGAAGTATCAAGGGTTGAAGGCTGAAATACAGAAAAAGTGTTGTGCTGCAAGGCCCTATCTGCTTCTTATACCTGGTTTTTCCACTTTAATGACTTCAGCTCCTAAATCTGCCAGAAGCATTGCTGCAAATGGACCTGCAAGAACCCTTACATAACAAAAGAGTATAAATTAGATATGTTCTTAGTTATCACACAGCCATTTTATGCTCCTGCTCAATGCCGAGGCACACAAAGCATCCATTTCCATCGGCTAATTCAAGCGTTTTACCAAAACATTATCAATCAATCATCGTCATTATACTGTAGTATCAGACTTCATTCTTAGATTGTTATTTTGAAGTTTTCTCATGAATAAACCGCTGTATTTTCAATTATAAAAAAAGACATCTTACAGTTTGAAATTTGCTATGAGAGAAAGAACAATAGCCAGGTTGTAATTGCATTTCTTTTTTTTTGTGTGAAAATTAGCCATCCTTATAAGACTTATGTATTTTTGTGTAATCTGCCTGGGCTACCTGTGGTTTGGTCATGGCAACAATATCAAAGACTAGCTAGCAGCCAGGAAGCCTTATTACATTGTCTTGAAAGTTTGCCAAATAATAAGTAAATCTACTCAAGTTTAGCTCTACCATGTGAAAAAAAGATATTTCATCCTAAGCTTTCCTTCCAAATTTTGGCTGGCTATGAGCATTTGTCCTTGCTTCTACCTACCAATCCGTGAGTCAGACATTTAGGAAGACAAGAACATAACGTAACGAAGAAACGACCAAGCAATGCGTGCTTCAGAATAAGGATCTTGTGTTAATCATCTGGAAAGATGTTGGTTTATTCCATGCAATCACTCGAACTCAAACTATTCTTTGTATTATCACTGAAAATTACTGTAATTAAAACTCTAGGTTAATAACCATGAAGCGAGAAGTCAAGGAAAATAAATGCCGAACACATAGAAATATATTTCACTGCTATGATTTGCAAATTCAACTCACGGCAAAACTTCTACATATTGTTTGTTCTTGCATTTTCAGGGTTGCATCAAGGCTCACCTATGAATCGAACCTGCTATTTTCATTCCCTCTATATGTGAATGAGTGGCTCAGAGTCTGAGAAAGTTTGACTTCCAGGAAAACTAAACCCACAATCCCTGTGTAGTCGTTGTGATAGGCGAGATATTGGCATGGAACACAAAAAAAGTGAAGATTGTTTTGTCTATACTCATAAAATGCAAAAGGAATTCTGTATTGTTCTTGGATGTCAGTGTACGATTAATACAAGTTTCACAAACCTTTTTACATACTTCAATTTCCCGTGACCTTCCGCCTTTGGCTCAAGGTGGTAAAACTGCTTTCATATGACATCGCATAAATACCAGCATATAGATAAATCTTAGAATTATTTGCCAGGTATTGTTGTAAAACGATAAAGTACCAACTATTTAAAACTTTGAGCCCCATTTCGATTTTAACGCGATTTTAACAACGATAGAAGAGGTTTTTTAAAAGGTTGAAACAATAAAATAAAGCCTGGCGCTAAAATAGAGCCTCGATCTGATGTAGGCTTGGTTGCTTATGGGCCTTTAACAAGACTACATTTACCCTTCAAAGAAAAGCTACAAAGAAGCCTTTAAATCAATGGCTAAAAATACTAATTCTACGCCTGTTATAACAAACCTTGTCATATCCAATACCCTTACACCAGCTAATGGTGCAGATTTCAACATCTTTCCACTTGAGCTTGCTTGGTAATAAAAAATAATAATAAAAATAAGATCTAAATTATATATCAAGGAAAGTTCCAGAATAACCTATTAAGACCAAAACTAACCATGGCTTTCTCTGCTCGCATAATGTCTTGTTGGATATATTGATGACCTTGCAAGTGATTCAACCTTGTATCCTCGCCACAAACACAGCCATTTTGACATTTTATTTTACGAGATGTTCTAAAATAATATGTTCAAAACCGCTGGATCAATAGCAAGGGCTCATTACCACAGGTATCCCGCATTATCTATACTAAATTTTAAATACCATCTGCTCGTCATTCCTTCACACCCTAACTTCTGCTGTAACTAACGCTTAATGTAGGAACAAATCAAATGTAAGAACAGACTTAACGCTTAATGTGATAACGCTTAACGTGCAATAACCATGAATTTGGATATAGATATAGAATTTCGATAGATTTCGAAAGAACAATTCGCAAGACAACCAAACTTAAAAGCCTGGTTTCCATATGGTTGCGTCTGTCGTTTCTGTCGTATGAACTTGCCCACCGACTGCGCAGACACAACTCAATGCAACTCATACAACTACTGGTTTCCATATGTCGTATCAGTCGCTCCTACTTCATACCTGTCAACCTCCGAAAATCTGAAGGCTTGAGATTTTTTTGGGGGGATGGGTGGGGTATATTCATTTTTGGGGGGGAGAGGGGTGGGTTTAACCTTGCAGGCGTTTGCCGTATAGAAAGCTCTGGCGAACAAATCCACTTATAGATCTCACGAGGGTGTTAGATAAATTGCGCTACGCAAGGAAATTGTTGTTTCAAATATTTTAATAGAAAATAGGCAAAATGACGATTTTTTTATGGAATATTTTGTCGGAAGCGATAAAAATCGCTAAAAAGCGGGAGATTTGGTGCTCAACGCGGGAGAGCGGGAAAAGGGGTCCAAAATCTTGAGACTCCCGCCTAATGCGGGAGAGTTGACAGTTATGCTACTTTATTTGTTTACGCGCCATTTATGAGAAACATGGCGGCAATAAAGGCATTTTGGCTTGTTATCTACTTTAAAGTTTAAAAACCTTTCACTTATATCAATATAGCCAAAACAAATCATAGATAAATTTTTAAATTTTAAAAGGGGAATTGAATTTGATTGAAATTTGAATTTTCTACAGATCTTTGACAATTTTCCTGGCCGCACGAAAGGAGATTGAATCGAATGAATAATTCTAAGTTTTGGCGGGAAAATCTAAAACAGCGTATTTTCCTTAAATCTGTTAAAATTCAGAGGCGGCAATACCACAAAATATTGGCGAATTGTTTTCTATTGTAATGCTTCCCACAATGAAGCGAAGGATAATTTAAAGTCGAGAATTTTATGCGAGAAAAGAAAATATCGTTTTGTTGTAGGTTCCAAAAACAGCATACTGCGCGTACCCGAAATCTGCGTGTTCTGCGTTCTCCTCTATCCCTTCTCCTTTGTTGAAAAGCCCGTTAAAGTCTATACAACCTTTCAGAGTTGATAGACTTTGTCAATTCTTTATATTTTCATCTTCCAAATGGTGTGTGGTTCGTATGGAGGGACCCTATAAAACACGCGTTCGCGCGAATAACTCAAATCTGTAATCATTGAGGTATTTTGGTAAATTTTCGGAAAAAAGGCCGTGATCAACAACACTTCAAAAACGACACAATGCTTTAGATTTCATTGAAAATGTTCCATAAGATTAAAATGACATTCAATGAGCAGAATGAGGGTAAAGTTATTTTACCAAGTTTTCTTCGAGGAGTCGTCGGTGCGACAACGGCCGACGACTACTTCAAGACGTAATTGAATGTGCTCTGACACTCATGAATGGACTTGAGGTATTTACCTTTATTTCTTAATCTATTTTGAAGTGGAAGTAGTTTGAAACTTTTGAAGAAAATCGTCTCCTACAAATCGCTATGAATGAATTCCAAAGAAGTGACTACCTTACATCGCGACACTTGTCCGGCTACCCATAAGACACATTTTGTTTTCTTGCTTTAAAATTTTTTTGATCTCTCTCATTGAATGTCATTATTTTTTTTCCAAGTAGATTTTAAATTGTTTCGGTACTTTGGTGCTTATTTTTTGGTATTTTGGTCCTCCCTTTAGATAAGTGTTGTTGTCTTCGTTAAATAACTTTATCTCTCATTAAATGTCATTTCAATTTTATGAAACATTTTCAATGAAATCTAAAGCATTGTGTTGTCTTTGTAGTGTTGTTGATCTCAATCCTTAAGAATATGTATATGCTATAATTTCAAGTCTGGATATTCTATAGCCCTCTCATTTACTTCAAAATAAAAAAATTTAAGCAGTATGATAGCATAAATATATGTTGTTGTTTACTTTGCTATTACATAAATGAAATAATAAATTTAATCTAAATTATAGTGTTAATACAATATGGCTCACTTTGTGCAGTGAACCAAAGAAATGTTTAAGAAATATTTAACATTGTCACATTCTCAGTTTTCCTGAATTTCCTTTCGGTGCTATCGGTGCTATCTCTGCTGCGGGGATAGTATTTGTAAGATTTTTAATGTATGCTACATAAGCATAAGCGCACTTTAGCATAAGTTTAAATCGAGGATGACCGCGCGTTCCTGGGTCTAATCCCTGCTGCGGCCTGAGCGACCCCGGTTATTCAGGCCTTGGCAGACAGTGCTGAATAACGTATGCGCATGCGCGTGTTCTGGCGAAAACAAACAAAATCTAAGGTTGACTCGTTCGAGTAAAGGTACGAAAGGATGACTTCAGTCGTTGTTTTGACTAACTGTACAGCATTAAAACCATACTGTACAAAAGATGACAGATTTGTTTGATAATAAGGGAGTCATAAAGAAAATCATAGCCTTAAGTTTGGTCTAGTTTTCTTAGCATTCGCCAAAATGTGACAGTTTGCCGGTAAAACGCCGCCATTTCAAAACAAAAAGGCTGGTTTAACCGCGCGGTACTGGAACTAGTTTTGCGCGTTTTTCAGCAATGTTGCCAAGGCATGAATAACAGGAGGCGCCCAGGCCGCAGCAGGGACTAGACCCAGGAGCGCGCGGTCATCCTAGATTTTAATTTATGCAAAATTGCGCTTTTGCTTATGTAGCATACATTTAAAATCAACCATAGGTGACCAGGTGACCTAGATTTAGTCTATAGGAGCGCGTGCTCAGTTGGAAATAGCACTCATTACTTGTAATCTATATCATATTGATAGTAAATAGGTAGTCTCATAGTAGTGTTTTATTTGAGATGATCAATTCTGTAGATTCTAAAGAAAATGTTGTAGGCTGTGTGATACATTTGTACCGTATGATATCGTATCTACTAAGATTCTTATTTTTTTTTAGCTACAGTGCTATGCGACTACGACAACTCTGACATTCTATCAAGGATAATAACGTTTTCCTTTACTTAGAAAAAAAATTACCCTGTAAACCGTCAAGCTCAGCGTACTATCTGGCGAGTACATCTTGTGTGTTGGGTACAACACTATCATTCTTGGCTATTGGGAGGGGAGGAGTATACCATTCAGATTATGGCAAGAGATCTCTTTTGTGACTTTCCCTAAGGTTCCCACTTTTACACCTCTGTACTTTTTGTTCTAGTCATCTTACAAGCGACTACAGACGGAAGCATTGACTGACTGACCACCAACTCCTCCTCCCTATCCTTACGCCTATCTCCCATGGATCTCTTGTTGTTATATCGATGCGCAAAATGTTCCACAGCATTTCGTATAAACGTCCCTATGAAACATGCCACAAACACTAGGGAAAGCTGTAAAAATATCCCACTGAGGTCTTGTATCTGGAGCTGACTCGGGGGCTTCTCGTTATTACACTTGAATTTTTGCACCCAAAACTTTTGGATAAAGTCTGTTAGGTCTTTCGACTTGAGTTGCTGTAGAACGTCATTCAATGCGTTGAACCAGGGAGAGCCTTTTTTCACGGCAAGCGAGGCGCCAGACATTGCAAAGGGTTCGCCGACGACTTTGAGCTCACAGTCAAGATCGTTGAGTGACTCGTATACTAAGCTGATGTGGTCTGAAATAAATACGTCGAGCTCTCTGCAAGAAAGTAACAATAATTCCTTGGAAATGAATTTCTTGTTAGAACCTATTAAGCTGCAAACTGTAAGACGCGTTTAAGTTTTATTTCTCGAAAGTTTATCGTGTACTTTTAGAAAAACTTTGCTTCCAGTTGTGTCTACGACAAGAAATGAAACAGCGCTTCATTAATTCTAATAATAATAATATCCGATGAAGTTCCAGATGAGCATGGTGGAAGTTTAATGGGCGGATCAAGGAGGGGGATTTCTAGGAGGGGCTACCACCTTCTAAATATCAGTCATCCTAAGGGGTTGAGGAATGTGCCTTCCCCCTCCCCGCCTCCATGGATTTACCACTGATGGCCCGATAAGCTTTGATTGGATCAGTAGAGTACAACACCCACGAATGAGCACTCTTACCCCGACTTGACTTTCCTGACTCCCTCCTTGGAGGTTTCCACATTGTGCTTCCTCATGTGGTACCACATCCCTCTCATGTACGTGCTCTCTGCATTGGCAAAGAAATCTGCCATGTAAGAGCCTTTTACTGTCCCATAGGTGAACCCTTCAGGGGGGTTTGCAATCTAAACAAAGAAAAAAAATCAGGAAAAGAGGCTATTTTGAAATAGGAAATAATGAAAGTTAGAAATGCTTGAAAGCAGTTTGTAAGTAGCATGGCTTTTTAAACAAATTATTCATAGCCCATATTTAAGGGTTTTAACTTTTCCCATTCATAATAAGCATTGATTACCCAAACGTTGGAAAAGCATTGCTCTATATAAGCACAATAACTCAGAAGGTCAGGTACATCTTGTTCAAAGTTTTGGGAAGAAGCAAACGGGTTTAAAGCCCATGTTGCAGAGACAAACACTTCCATGAATAGTGGCGGTGTCGTTTATATGATTCAATTGCCTCCTGTCTACATGTTGCTCTTGTCCAGGCTTCAGTTAATGCCACACATACCTTTGGATCATAGATGTTTTCCACGGTTGTATATTTGTCTTCAACAATCAGGAAGGCCGCGAGATTTGCTGAATACGTTGATACAAACATCAGCATTGCCACTCCAAATGCCACAGACGCAAGACGAGCACCATGCAGCATCGGCTTCGCCTCGTCAGCAGGCCTTCCAAACGCTAGTGCCAGAGTAAAGCATATAGCATTATCCAACCCAAACGGACCATAAGCCACAGGTTGCTTGTTAGTCTCTTCGGAGTTGTCTCCTTCGTCGATGTTAGTGAGCGTCTCTGTTTCGATGGTTTCCACGTCGTATTTGTTACTTACGTATCCTTTAGTCTCAAAGAAGAGTGCTTGGTCATTCTCCTCTTTGTCTTAGTCATTTACTGATCTCTTTATTGGATTGCTTTCCTGACGGCACGGAGCGAGCTTCTCAACAAGCCAGAGAAACAAGGACATGATACCCATACTACCAAGCAAGGTGAGCCAAACATTCATGGTAAATGGCCTGAGATAAGATAACCAATAAATGTTTCCTCCCTTTCCACTCCGTTCTTTTACGAGAAGTCGTATTCCAGACGGTGCGTATGGCTCAGTGAAGTCTAACACAGTTGCGCGTCTTGCGCTGATGTACAAATCCAGAGTGATATCCCCTTTGTCATCGAGTAGCTCCTTCACAATCCCATTCCAGGTCTTATTAACTTCGTCGTAGACGCCAAACTGCCCATCCTCGGAGAATCGAAGCTCTGGCTCAAAATTTAACGCCTGCTTTATCAACTCGAGCACGTCAATCGCAAATCCGTAGCAGCACCTAGCAAGGTCTGTCTCACTGCCGTCTTTCGCTCGTATCCTTTTGAGGCACACACTTGCACCGGACGGACACGGTCCATTTTTGGGTTTATCAACTGACATTATATTCGGTGGATACTCGTTGATGAGGACACGCAGTTTTGGCCGGTTGATGGGAGATGAGATTTTGACGGTTTGACCATTCCACATACCTATGGTCTGACTCATAAGCTGCCCGTTAGATATAGCAATGACGCTTATATCATACTGACCGAACCGACGAGCACCAGTATCATCGAATTTGACAAGCCCAGTTTTACCTCCAAACTCTGTCTGCAGCATACTCCTACAACCAGCCAGCACAGTAATCGCGTAAGTGCCATGATAGGCCCGAGAATGGTTTGGGAGCATAGTGAAAGGGGATAAAAGGTTCATTAAGGCATAATAGGGGCTTCAGAATTCACCTTAGAATAACAGAATTCACATTTGAATGACCTTAAATGGCGGATTCGGGGCCCCTTTGAAATTATACCTATTTGATACAAGTGTTCTTGGAAGCACCAACAGATTCCATTAGCGGATAAAAAAGAGACAAATAAGCATTTATTAACCACAGGGTGGTGAAGACGGGGTGCCCAACACGAATGACGAAGTTATTTTTCAGGCTTTCACGAATAACGAGTTTAAAAAGAAGCTAAAAAAATATACCCGAATAATCATATATTAGATTAGGTGCTTGGGGCTGGAACGACCCAGGAACGCCTCGAAAAGAAGTATTTACCTGTAGATCCAGATTCTGAACGAAGCACATTCACAGCGGCATGAACACATTTTGTGGTCCGCTGTGTGAAAGTTCTGAATCCCTTTCAATCCTTGGCTGATAAGCTGTATAGCGTCAGGGACGAGCTCAGGAAGGCCCCACGAGAGGCGATGCGGGTGAACCATGAACAGCTCATACGGCAATACCTCAGCCACTAGATCATCTCGCGCCATATTAGAGAATAACACCCACTGATTCGCCTGCCCTAACATCCCTAGCCAATCAGCTGCCAGGAAAATAGTCCGGAGAAGTCCTGGATTGTCCGAAACTATGAGAAACGCTGAGCAGTCTTGCTTGAGAGTATGAAGCTTTTCGGCAATGTTTCCGGCGGATATGTCTTGTGTAATATAAGTGCTATTGATCATCACCAGTTTGTTAGTGGATAGTGTTGCTCCAATAGACGATGCGATCTGTAGGCTTAGCACGGAATTGTCGAAGATCGTTGCCATTTTTTTCCAGCCTAGAGAAGCCAATACAGGTGCGACCGCCGCTATTTTATCTTGGAGACTACTGAACGAGTTTAGTTGTACCATATGTAGCTTGTGTTCATATTGAGATGCTAAGGAGCGTGTTGTTTGGTTTCCTTCCTGCAAAAACAACAATACATAGTACTTCGCTGTTGTCCCTGTAGTTGTCGTTGTCATACGGTCCAATCAGCAGTAATAAAAACAGAAAGGCAGACAGAGCATAGCATTTTATCGTAATTATTAAAGATTTTGCTATAAGCGGATAGCGAGAAAATAACCGGGAACTTGAAACTTGTGCAAACAACCCAAAAGTATAAGCGCGAATAAAGTGACAATGTACGTGAAAATATTCACAATTACAAATTAAGGGAAAAAATCGCAATTGAATTATAACGAAAATCCACCTAGAGAAAAAACAAAAATATATATAAAAATCAAAAGGTTATTTTGAATTTTTAAGTCAACAAATATTATTTAAATTTAAAATCACTGAGAGACCAATTATTATGATATGATAAATATATAAAGCATTATTAAATGATTGATACCTTTTCCATTGTTCTTGTAAGTCCTTTATTTCACTATGAATAATTGACAATCTTAAGGGGGGGGGGGGCTTGATGTATCAGCAGGGAAAATGTGGGGTTAATATGAACTCATTAAATATAAATAAGATTAATAACTAGAATACTAATAAGGAAGAATTGGTTAAAAACTAGATATTAACCGTGAATACTAATGAAGGACCATCATATTAAACCTTCAGTAGAAAACACCATTTTTTCGCCACAGATTTGATAAAAAAACGATTAAATATTAACAATGCATCGATTTAATTGTCGTGAAAGCAAAATTTGTATTTGTAACCCTCGAAATTCAACAATAAGTTCAGCCAATTTATGTGCAATTTTGGAAAAATTATTCCACTAACAAAGTTAGGCTGTGGTGTGTCTATCTGAGGCGACTCACTCGTTTCGCTTGTTTATTGCCGTCGACATAACAGTTCTTGAAAATAGATATTTGGCGTTATAAAAATAAGTCGCTCTTATTCGCTGTCAGTGAGCTCCACGCTCGCACCGTGCTCATACTGATACTCAGAGTTACGAAAATTTTGCAATTTAACTCTACCTTTAGGAATAGAGTCCATGCATGGAGCAGCCCCGCTCTGTCTAAATGTTAATTTTGATTGTGTACAGTATTGATCTAATGAGCTTTTCAAATTTGTGCAATCAACCACTAACTCTCCTGGGTCAATAATAACCTGAACCTTGTTTGTTTGTTTTTTTCCAAAAAAGTCAATAATTATTTAGTTTTGTCTCTTTCCCCCAGAGGAATAGATCATGTAATAAGCCAGTTAAATACCTCGGGCCTCGGCAGTTCGCAGTATAACAGCCTGAGGGCGCAGCCCGAAGCCGCCTCCGTCCTCGGTTTAACTCTTACATATCTGCCGCATATTATTTCCTTTTGTCTATACAGTGTCCAACGCTAATGATCCATAGAATTTTTGTCAAAAACGATTGGATTATCTCTGAAACTCGAAAACATTTTGAAAACAATGTATTTTAGGCCAAAATTTGTAGTATTTCTGCAGTAGGACGCTGTTTCTTCACACTGCGAGTATTACGTAAACATTTACTGTTTATGTAACATATCAATAGAAATGCAAAATAATCTTCCCTATAGCATTGTAATTGGAACCAAATATATGTCGTTTGAACCAAAGGGGAAATATTCGATATGTGAGGTAAAGGATGGAGGACCTTGAAATGAAAAGGTTCTTGTTCTTCTTACCTGTGATACCTTTGAGACAGTGTTAACAAGGGGAATCCTTTGTTTAGCGGCATAATCCAATATGTATTTTGCCTTTTTGTTTTTTGAAGCGAATAAAATTAAGCAATGCTCATGTTTTTCAAACGTCCTTTCCAAACTTCGGAAGATTTCAAGATCCGTCATGGTTTCGTTGAGATAGAGCAAAGTGTACAAAATATCAGGGCGACAGTTCTGTTCATCATCAGAGGCTTCAAAGTTCCTCTCTGACACTGCCTCATACAAATTTTTTTCAATAACTTTGTCATTGGAGTCAAACAACGCTAGAACTCTGATACTTTTTTGCTTCCATATACATCCCTTGCATTCAAGACCAGGCACTGTTAAAATCCAGACCATGCAGAACGGAAGCAGAGCGTTGGTTTTCATTTTCCTCTCCTTAACAACATGCTGGCGTTATTGCTTTACGTTTCTTCCCGCACAGAGATCAGCGTTGGAGAACAAATCCTGAATGCGACCTGTGGAGGGAAATTAAGAATAAAATATCTCCAAATGTGCCTCGAACCAATCGTCAATAGAGTTACATAAAAGATCGTTATGTCAACAGAAAACAATAAAGAATCTCCAACACCTCAAGATTTATAGCAGGTGGTATAAAAAAATCAAAACTTCCCGGGGAGTTACCGGTGGTTAGAGCGAATCAGACACGGAGATGCGGTAGGGGAACATTTGCTACATTTCCAACTCGAAAGACAAACTAGTCCATGTGCTATGCTGACTTGGAGAGATCTGCTTCAAGTGTTCAATAAGTAATGTGGTAGGTGAAACTGTAACCACACTTATCCTAACTACCAGTTACTAAATTTGTCCACTATGCTTTACAGAATGATAAATATGAAGCCATTAAACACCAAATATCATAGCAATCTAAGTTGACACACCAATGATTCAACATTTTCAATACCAAAAATCATAAATTCAAATTATTTAAAGAGAATATAGAGTTTAACTTAGCTGTAGCGGCTATTGCCTTCCCTTGAGGATCCAAAACAAAACACTTTCGTTTGGCTTCTTATAGAGACATCCAGACAGGAAATAGTGATGAGAAGTAAAATCTCTGCCTTATTGTTTGGAATACACCGGTTGAACCAGAGACCTCAATAAGTAGATAGTTAATGGCTCTTAGTGTTCACACGAACCCTAAAATATAACGTGAAAATACGCATTTTCACTTTTGCATATCGCCTTTTCGCCCACCAGGCGCCGTCGCTGTTTAAAAATGATAGAGGCTCAATCAAATTTTGCCAAAAATCTTTCAGAAATATAATGCAAGTTGGGCAAAATTAAAAAAATCGAGAAACAAAATTGATAAGCAACGATACATTCTTACATTTCTCATAATCATGATGAATGTATCGAGATTAAAAAAAATCTCACATGATAAGGAAGGGTCGTGAAAGAAATAATCGAATATAGCCATTTCAAGCAAAATGCACGTAAATAACAATGATATTTCAAAATCAGTTAAAGATAATAACGAGAAAAATATTTTTTTCCAAAACTTGATATGAAACTGTTGGGAACTGAAAAGACTATTGGGCTACAAAAATCAACAAAATAAGAATGAATGTGATGTGTGCCCTAGTTAGTTTTAGATACGTGTTCAGTGAACTGTATAGAGCATAATACCTTTTTCGTGCCGATCGCTTGGTGTCTAAATAGCTACTAAAGAGTTATAAATCATTTATAAACCCAATTGGTTAAGATCGTTAACAAAATAAGGATTGCGGTTTTGAAGATGCGATTCTTTTCAACAAAATGCACAATACTCTTTGTTTCTTTAAAACCGATGTGATCATGATCGAAAAATACAGATTTTGTCCTTTCCCCGTACGTTACGGGGTGTTGAAATAAATACGTACGTGAGGGAATCCAAGCTCTAGCCGATAATCGAGAATGGAATTTAATGAGAATGTGAACAAAAGGAAAAAAAATGAGGTAATTTGAAAGAAATAGTCTAACTGTCTTCATACCAAACAAGCCACTCTGAGAGCAATGAAAGATAGCCTTTTTGGTGGACGGGCAATTCACTGAAGACAACAACAATAATTGAACATTTTCTTCCCATATCCTTTTTTTTTTATTTAGGCGGTTAATTTTTTAGATACACCAAATACATATTGAGGAGCATATTTAGTCGTTTCGCAAATACGGGAGGCATATCTTTTGTGGCCGTGAGCAATGGGATAAACTGAATCAGTTCAACTCTCTCTCTGACTTACGCTGGAAATGGGGGGAGGGGGGGGGGCATTAACATTAAAGTACGTCGGGGGTGGTCGGGAAACAAGCCTCATCTTTTAGACTTTGAAATTGCATTTTAAAGATACAATAAAGACTTTAAAATTGGAATGTTATAAGGCTTAGCATTGATGAGTCAACTGTCCATTTACTGCTTTTAATATAAGGATAGATAACTTCTTCTACCCATCAGACCCGTTCACCTACCTTAAGTTGGACGCGAGCTACCGTGACCACAAAGACAAGAGCGAGAGCCACAGTCTTTGACTCGAGCCTTATAACTCAGGAGCACTCCGTCGTAATCTGATTTGTACTCAAGCATTTATGGCTAGTGAATGGATCATGCCAATCAGATACTACGTTTCTCTTTATTGCCTCACTTCCCAAAACTGTCAAGGTGATCACGGTAGTCCGCGTCGATATGACTTGTTATTGTCGAACGAAGCGTGAAAATTCGCTGCCAATTACAAGTGAAAGAGGCGTTATCAATACTTTATTTCGGAATTTATTAGTTCTGTCGATAGCATTAGAATAAAAAGGAGAACATGAAAGCGCAACGAATAGTGCTATAAAAGCACAGAATTGTAGGATGTTCTTATGACAGAACGAAAGCGATAGACACAAAAAAGACAAACCTTGACACGATGCTTATTAATTAGCAAAGAAACATTTTTTCTGTTATTGAACAATCTGAATAGTAAATGAAAGAGATACCTAAAATATACGCCTTATGACTTTCAAGACAGGAATTAACCAATAAGATCTTGCCAATACAAATAATTTGAGTTTGAGTGCTCGAGACAATTTACACATTATTGAGTAACGCGCGCATATTCATCATGCCGTGATAAGCTATTCGAAACGATAGCTACTAAATAGGGATACAAGATAACAAGATTTCACGTACAGGTTAGCCACTTTACTGGAGAAATCTGGACAGGCGCGGCTATTTTGTATGACCGCAAAAGAACGTAATAATTATAAGACAAAATATTTTGTTGTGAGTGTTTATAGTGTTAGTCTTACCCGAGAAAGAATCGATAATTAATAATTCACGCCTGCATTTATTACGATGCGTTTAGCCGTGTGATTTTGCTTTATTTGACACGCTGTGCCCAAATGTTCACAAATTATTTCTTTTGTGAAAATCCGCGTTAACAATATGTATTAAAAGAACCGTTAGAGTTTCTTGTAACGGGCGGCATGCTTTTTCTTTCTGATAGAAATATTAGTTTTTTTTTGTTTTATGCGAAATAAAAAACCACCGACCGAACCGATCGAAACCCTTATGCAGTGGTTTACACATGAATTGGTAATCAAAACGAATCACCCATACTCTCTATTATTCACGCGGGCTTCTACATGTAATTTTAGTTAAATGGCAAAATGCCAGGCCGGCCTAGCATGTTGGGTTTACCAGAGACGAAAACTGCCATCGCATCGCCATCGCTTGATAGTTACCTTGATGGTGGCCTGATATGCTGATAGTGCCACATTGCAGGTGAAATGAGTTTCGACACTCATACACAGAATGTGTTATATGTTCGGTTCCTGCATTACAGTATTCTAACACAGAAAACTCCATGCGCAAAGTCGGTGCGCAGTGGTTTCATTACCCGGTACATATCTTTATTCATGGGAAGTTCAAAATATGGTAGGAAAGAGATGCATATATGTAATATTCTAATTTATAGAGAAAATTAGCTGATTTTGCCGCTTCATGTTTGAAGATGCTATTGGTTTTAAACCATTGCGTTTGACATGGTATTATGTTGGTCTCGGAAAAAGACTTTTCATCACCATGGATTCTGCTGTAGTTTGTTTGGAATGTGGGGGTGATTTTCTGCTAATTTTACGCCTTTCCCTAGGAGAGCAGGAAATCTCAATTATGCGAAATCATATCTTTTTTAGAATTAAAGTACAACACAACCGCATTCAGGAAGATGAGAGCTTATATCTAAAACGTTGCATAGATTTAGCATGTTCTTCTTCTAAAGACTGCAATCAAATTAAAGCTAAAAGCTACGATAAATTGCTAATTAAGAAAAACAAAACAATCAAGAAAAAAACAATATATAAAATAGGACAACAGATTAAGGGAATTATGTCAAAAATCTGCCGTTATTAAAGACAAAATTTGTGTTCATCCCAGACTGGCTCAACTTAAGTAATACGCCAAAACGCTATGCCGTTATTTCAAGACACGAAAAAAATAATAATAAAATAAAGAATAATTGCTTTACATTAGCATTCAAATATTCGAAGTGATTCAAGTATCCATCCATTTATGCGAATAAGAAACACCAAGCACAAGTTATTTTGTTACAAAATATTAAACAAATTAAAATAACAATAAGAAAAGACGGAAAAAAACAGAATATAGAATCAATGCCCTAAGGGAAAGAAAATGAAAACGGCTTCAAGTGGCACCAAAGATACAAAGCCTAACGCTTAAGACAATAGGTTTTTATGTTTGTAATATGGTTATCCCCGTCTACCTGCCAGGGACGAAACGCTCGTTATTACGCTTGGTCCCTTTGTTAAAAAATGACAAGCCATTTACATAACGCTTTTTCAGCCCACCTTACGACGATGTAAGACGAAATTCAAGACAGGATACTCTACGCTTCTCCAAACCTAGGCAGCTATATCTGGGCTCAAATGTCTGTGCTGTGCATTATTCATAGTCTTGGTGAATATGAAGAATGCCGGATATGAAGAAAATTGGACGCAGTGGTTGGTCCGTATGACCGAGGTAATGACCCTACGCCAAATCTATAATACAATATGCATGATTTTACCGAAAGGATGTTGGTATGGTTGTAACTTCCCCACGCTTTAAACATCGCCATTGTCTCTCTGGGCTGATCTTCCTGTACATTTTCTTTATGAATAAGTGAATTGCCTTACATAGCGCTAATTTTGTGTGTGTTTGCTTTGTTAAAACGTCCATCGGGAAAGTCCATATTGCAATTTGTAACAACTATTTTCTGTAAAAGAAAAAAAATGAACGTTTTTTTATTCCAAGATTTATCTACATAGAAATTATGGCGCAAAATCTGACATAGTTTTAAGTCTAAGATTGCTATGACCAATTACAGTTTAGAATATAAGCTATCCATAAATGCTTTTTGTTTTTGTATATATTATAAATATATATAACATATTATAAAAGAAGAACTGGCGAGACGAAGAAAGAAAATTGTTCAAAGATAATTCGATATGACCACAAGATCAGAGGGTCTCAGTGGGGTAAACCCTTAACCGTAAAATGCCAAAAACACATTAAGCGTAAAAACGGCTATTATCTTCAACCGTAAACGTTAAAACGCCTATTTTAAAACCGTTAACTGTAATTCAGGTACCCCTTTTGAGAACCTCAGTTAAACGAGAGTATCATTAATCATAACTTTTAGATACTATAAGCGATTATTAGGAAAATGCTGTTTGAATTTGACCTTGACAATAAAATATTATATTCTTGAAAATGACAACAAAACAGTAGATGTCTGGACAGGAATGCCACTTTCATTTTGCTTCTAAAGATTTAACTTTAACTGTTTTATCAACAATTTCCAACACTGCTAAAACCTTTTAAACCGCTTTCTGGCTATCGTAATTCTAACTAACGGACTTACATCCTGGTGTTTTTGAATTGTTAGCGCCTCGCTGAGAGGTGGAGTCGTCGAGAAGAGTTTGTAGAATATTGTAAACCGTAGTAAGCCAAAGCCACTACCTCACCTGCTTGCACCCTGCACAACTATAGTACACCCTGCACAACCATAGTACACCCTGCACAACTACCGTACACCCTGCACAACTATAGTACACCCTGCACAACTATAGTACACCCTGCACAACTATAGTACACCCTGCACAACTACTGTAAACCCTCTAAAACTATAGAATACACTATACAGCTATAATACACCCAGCACAACTACTGTACACTCTGCACAACTACTGTACACCCTCTAAACCTAAAGAATACCCTATACAACTATAATACACCTAGCACAACTACTGTACACTCTGCACAACTACTGTACACCCTCTAAAACTATAGAATACCCTATACAACTATAGTACACCCTGCACAACTACTGTACACTTTGCACAACTACCGTACACCCTGCACAACAACCGTACACCCTCTAAAACTATAGAATACCCTATACAACTATAATACACCCAGCACAACTACTGTACACTCTGCACAACTACTGTACACCCTGCACAACAACCGTACACCCTCTAAAACTATAGAATACCCTATACAACTATAATACACCCAGCACAACTACTGTACACTCTGCACAACTACTGTACACCCTCTAAAACTATAGAATACCCTGCACAACTATAGTACACCCTGCACAACTACTGTACACTCTGCACAACTACTGTACACCCTCTAAACCTATAGAATACCCTATAGAACTATAATACACCCTGCACCTGCACAACTACCTTACACCCTCTTAAACTATAGAATAGTACAACTATAGTACACCCTGTACAACTATAGTACACCCTGCACAACTACTGTACACCCTCTAAAACTATAAAATACCCTGTACAACTATAGAACATCCACAACAACTACCGTACACCCTACCCTGTACAACAAGCTCACGGTGCACAATTAGTACACCCTGTACAACTAGTTTACCCTGTGCAACTAGAACACGCTGTACAGTTAATCCCACCTGTTCAATTATACAACATCCTGCACAAGCGCACCCGAATGCCCATCCTAACTTATGCACCTCCCAATTACCCCGTTATTTCTAAATTGATATAGATTGAATCCTTGTGATTTCTGAACCATGCTGTCTTGTAATTAAAGGCTTACCCTGCCTAAATTACATTTCTTTCTACAGATTTCCCTAATGCCGAAGAGGAGCTTTATGTGGGATAATGATGATACAAAGGGAGAGCCATGCACAGTGCAACACCTGCTGTTATCTGAAAATAGAGGAAATAATGTGACTTGTGCACGAGTGTCAAACTCGCGAGTGCTCCGGTTGTTGGCGGTAAATTATCATCAACAATACGAATCGTATTTAGCGCAGTCAGCAAGAGGGTTTCTTTACAGGAAGGACTAATTCCTATGAAAATATTTTATATTTCGTCAGCTCTCTGGCGTGTCGCGCTCAGCCATTTTTGTGATTATTTAGGCTTTAATTTGTCACTTAAAAAGTCACTTGACTTGTTTCTAACCAATCAATGGTTGTTATATCTCATGCAAGATAAAATTTTTCTCTATTGTTAACCTAGTTTTAGCCCTAATCATGGAGCGCCTGTGTGGAATATTTACAAAACAACCTTTTATACTTGCACACAAATTCATGTTTCTGTTAGCCTCAAGCCTTGTGTGTATCAAATAAATGAATAAATAAAGTAGAAAAGACAATTCAACGACAATTGACATTCGTGATTTTAGCATTTAACACGTATCCATAATTCAACGCGAGATACAACATAATGGTTTCTTAGTAAAATGTATTGTATGCGGCATTCATTATTATGACTGAACGCGCGCTGTGATTGGCTGGATTTCTAACTGACTCTTGCCGGTATGATACCTGAATACGATGTTCATATGGCTCTTTTTTATTTGTTAGATTGTTTTTGACCAAGAAAAAGGAAATTCTAATAGTTTCATCAGATCCTTTAAAGGCCGAACTCACATGCTCACAGGTAAACTCAGTAGACTGTAATAGACTGTAGGCCATATACGGTTGTAGAATATCGTCTTTAATCATGAACCGCGCGCGTTCCTGTGAAAGAAAAGAAGCTCCCACTCTGAAAAGTGCACCCTCACTTTGGGGGAGG
This sequence comes from Nematostella vectensis, assembly GCF_932526225.1. NCBI lineage: Eukaryota > Metazoa > Cnidaria > Anthozoa > Actiniaria > Edwardsiidae > Nematostella > Nematostella vectensis. The sequence continues at coordinate 11,504,162 of NC_064035.1, read as the reverse complement.
GGGGGGGGGGCAAGCGCCAACGCACGCCCCTCCCGGTCCGCCGCTCCTTGGTTTTGCCCCGACAGAGGACTAATGATCCAAACGTTAGCATGCAAAACTACTTGTTTTCACAAAGGCATTCCATTTTAACCTTGTGTTGATTTGCTGTTTGCACGTGGCTTATCGTTGACTATTCGTCATCAAACATCAAACAAGACGATCAAAAAGACAGGATACTGGTGATCGAAATGGTAACTTATTATTGGTTATTTTTCGAGAGCATCATTTTAGGTTGACTAATTCAAAGTAAACAAATCCAAAATCAAAGCAACATCATTTGTTTAAGGGAGAACGATATCGCAATAAAATGTAATCATGTTGGTTGGGAACGTAGTTATGTCGCGGGCGAATTTCTGTGCAGAGATTCGTCCTGTTGTGCATTGAGATAAAAACTGGATTGAATCTAAAAGGTATGTGTTCCCCTTGCTTGATATTTCTATAGTAATTGAGGCTTATACACAGGGTATTTTCGTGAAACGAGATTTGGCCATTTTCCACCCTACGAGAAACGTGAAATCGTCCATTTCGACGTCCGTGAAACGTGATTTCACGCTTTAAAAGGCCATTTTTCGATCCGTAAAACATGAAAAGTCATTTTGCCCGGTCCGTGAAACGTGATTCATATCCCCCTTTACAATCCTGTATACAGACAGTTTTGATTTCCTGTGAATTGCTCAATTGTTTAGTAAACTCTCTTTGAATGGAAATACGGTTAGCAAACTTTCAACAGAACCTCTAAGATAAGTAGAAATTAAGGCCGAGTTTTTTAAAACTCTAAAACTTTAAAAAGAGATGACCTTCGACTATTATCATTGGAGACAGGGCCACGAAATTTCACGATGTTCAAGAATTTGAGTTATACATCCGGGTTACGCAATCAACTACGAAACTATAAGATATACACCTTTTTTATATAAGAACGTCTAATTTTCAGTTGAGGCTGGGACGTTCTTATTTTTGGAACATTTCAAGACTGAATATGTTCTCAACGATGTTATTAAGTTTTAGTGTATATGAAAATAGAATACTCAGGAAGAGAATTACACAAATGATCTAGTGTTATTATGAGCACAATTCGATTCTGCATTTTTAACGCATCACGACTTAAAAAAAAAAAATTCTGATACCTGAGCATCGGTAATGTTCTTAGCATTTTCTTCATAATTGGTGAGATCTCCGAATGGACGTTCTTATAAAAATGTTCTTATAAAAGAAAAAGAGACTGGTCTGATTGGTCTTTGCATACCTCCAGGAGACCTATGTTTATTTCCATCAGACCTTTTTTCTAAGTACTTTCACAGATTTCATACATTATGTTTCCTCTTGTGCTGTAACATTTCCTTAGCCTCGTCAAGTCCGTGTAACCTATTTGAACCCTTTATATACGCATGTCTGTTGAGGCCATATTTGTAATAAAAAACCTGCTCACATTTGTATATAATAGCGGCCATATTTGTAATGCTTAGAATTTTGATCTAATTAAAGATTCATAAATGTTGCTATGTGTAAAAGATAAGGTTTGCTAGCGTTTATTAGGTTGAATTCAAAAGTTGTGGCTCGCATAAAATTTGTAGTTTTCGTATTTTAGGTGATAATTGTTGTTTTATTTAGGCTCGATTTCCAGCTCGTTTCTATGAGCCCGCCGCAAGCATGAGCCCGCACAAGTACCCAGTGGTGGTACCTATTTCACCGGTAGTTTACCCAGTCTCTCTCGCAGTGCCTTATAAAAAACAGTTCGGATTCAAACATTTTTGCACAAGGCATTTTGCGGCCAGGGGCTGATCCAGAATTTCCACAAAGGGAGGGGTGGGGGAAGGGGTGCGAAGCAAGAGTTTCAAGAAAGAGGGACCGGACTCATTGTTCTTCCGTAGATTTCGTTATATCTTGTTATTTTTTTTAGGACAATTATCTGAAAATAGGGTGGAAGGGCGCTCGGCCTAGATCAACCCCCAAAAGGTTATTTTTTTTAGTATTAACGCACTATAAAAACTGTGGATAAACAGTTTATTGCCAATGAAGTTTAACTGAGGCAAACCGGCTATGCCATGCTGACGAGTCCTAATAAGGACGAAACAGCTGTCCATGGTTGCCGAACTGCACGGGTAATAGACTGCGCTAGCGTCCCGTCTTGGCCCGACTGGTGCCAATGTGTGTATGCTAGTGTGCTTTTAAAGTTCACAAAAATTGTTTTATCACTGCTTTGTATTGAACAATTCTTGCACTTGGGAAAGTCCTGTCGAATTTTAGCAACATTTTTCTGTCACAAAACAAAAATACAGCACTTGTCTTTCTCGAATGGTCCGCGCTGCCACAACCAAACATGAATCAAATATTAATTAGCCTAGATATTTTAAACTAGCGCTTCATAAGCCCGAGGTATATCGAGCAAACCTCGCAAAAGCGGGTACTGATTGTGGTCACTCTTACACAATTTTTCTAAATGATGACTCGCACATGCGCAGTAGCTATAAAAATGCTTTCGCGCTTGGCGCTCAATAGGGACTTGCGCTAAGAGATCACGTGACTGTTTTGGCGGCAATCTAAGCGCGCGCTTAAGCTTTTAGCGGCAAAATAACAGCACCAAAAGGCAACTTATTCGCGCTTATAAAAAAAAAACAGAATTTTTTTAGAAAGGGTTTAGTTACATTTAAAGATTTTATTTTTTTCGTCCTTCTCTGGTGTTACGGGTGCAGTCATTTCTGATTTTTTTTATTTGATTATTTTTGATGAATTGCCACCCAGAAAGGTCACGTGATCTCTTAGCGCAAGTCCCCTATTCCAATTTAGTTGCAATGGAACCATGTGATATACAGTATTTTACATATCGATGACATAATCTTAAATTTATTGATTGCCTTAGAAAAAGCAGAACAAGGCTGTTCCTTTTTCTTAAAAGTGTGAAAAATTACGAAGAAATTGAAGATAGAACGAGAATTTTAACTGGAGTAATAAAAATCGTACAGACTTTATAATTAACACTTTAAAGTTCTCACTCGTATTCTTATGGTGATTCATGCTCTATAGGATGTTTTCTCTTCTTCTTTCTGTGGCAAGTCAAAATCACGATTTTTCTCTTTGTTTTTCAACAAATAAAATAGGGACTGAACAGGCAAATTCAGTTGTACGAATTATTTGGACAATCCCTACAGCGAACAGAACGAACGAAAGCTTTCTGCCGATAAGGGAGCGGTAAAATCGTGACCCCCCCCTAGACCGGACGCCCAAAAATTTTTTTGGAATTCCCCTTAATTACAACACACGAGGCTAATATAGTAATGTAACTAGCTTTATTGAGAAAACACTCAAGACACAACTTCAAATTATATTTTATTTTCCCGAAGGGTCACGAGGGACTGATTCTAATCCTGGTTCGCCTGTTGTTTAAGAGTGGCAAAGAGATAAACAACAAATACTGGTGTCGCTAGAAAACGACTACCTCGTCGACAATTTTAACAAAGGCAATGAGTCTAGGTTTTGCAACATTTTAAAGTATTCGTTTTGTTCAACTGATTTGAACGGGCAGCTTTGTCTGTCAACCATGAGAGGGTTTCTCAAAATGTATTTATATTAAGACAAGATTGGTACCTGAACAGTATGGAACTAGATATACAATAGTAGGAAACATTGTGAACTGAATAACATTTTCATTTCAACAATGACTCCCTTGCTCAGTATTATATTAAAACATGAGTTAAATTCGATGCCCAAAAAAAACGACCCCCCTTTAATAACAGCCCAAAAATGTGACCCCCATATATCCACCCCAGTAATACATTTGTATTTACCTCAATCACTCTTCTCCATGCTAGATTCAAACCTATCTTTCCGCAACATACGTTATGAGTCATCGTTATTCAGTTTCCCATTCAGCGTTGAAAACCACACTTCCAATTCGCTGTTCAGTTGGGGCCAAATACTGCGAGAAATTTTCTTTTGACAGAAATAAAAAAAAAAAATGAATCGCATTTTATATTCAGGCTTGCTACTGTTTTAGCAAAAGTTTTCGTTTCTGCTCTAGGTTCATCTGTCTTTAGCGGACACTTCGAGAGATGGGAAAGGTGTTCGCTAGTATTGGACGCAAAATTTTGCCAAACAAAGCGCTCTGTTCAAGCATTATAATAGCGTTAATGTGATAATAAGCAACCTTAAGACAAATTTCACAAGGTTCTCCGCTTGAGACAGAAAACCATTCGGAATGGAAAATACAATTTTTGAGCTCCAATGGGCTGACGGCCCGCTCCTGAAACCACGTGAACCAAAAAAACAGGCGGTTATGCAAACAGAAAACCCGACCCTGTTCGATTTATCAAAGAAAATTATAAAGTGCATTACATATAAATGAAATAAAGAGACCAACTGAATACTCTCCTATCATGAAAACCAGAAAAAAACATACACTATCTAACACCATCCCCCCCCCCACTCTCTTATTGTCACCATAAGGTTTCTATTTGCTATAACTCCGATTATAGCTTGAATTTTCTTAGAAAAGGATAAAAAAATCTCAAGAACATCCAATGAAATTAAAACAGTTGTCTTTGTTTTAGTTTTTCAACTTATCGTACAATCTTTTTCTCTTTTTTAAAAATTATACTCGCAACATCTTCCCGTGGAAGATTAGACTCTTTTATGTGAAAAGATTGTTCCATAATATTGTATCATGCATTCGTGATCTTTCAACAACTCGAAATATTCTCGATTTACCTCAGAGGTACGAGTTATCAGCCATAAAGTAGCTTGTTTTGTTAAAAAATAATTCTGGTTGCTGATAATCTGATAATTAAGATCCGTTTAGATATTTACTCAGTTGCACATTATCAACATAAACGCCGATCAGTTATTTGCGATAATATCTGGGAACTTAATAGTGATTATGAACCAGATAATTGAATTTCATACAACATTCATTAGGGCCGGTCTAACGATAGCTACAACGTACAATGTTTTGCCTATAGCATAAAACCCTGGCTGATTAGCTATGTTTATCTTAGCATTACTATTAAAATGTCGACGGCAAGATCGATGCGAGGATTCAGAAGAAAAAAATATATATATATAATAACATTGTGGACATATATTTACTAATATAGAAACAGTGTCACGTTGAAGATTCCATGTATTTGTATTTGTTATGAACTTTTTGCGAAAAAAAAGACGGTAATATCGAATCAACTTATTAGAGATACTGCTTTTCAACACTCGTAAAATTCGCAGTAACTTGAAAATAAAAAGAAAGCACGAGCAGATATGAAACAGAAACATGAGATAGAAAACATGAATTATTGCATTTTATTAATTTAATTTAACTTAATTTCGGCCCGCAAACATAAATGATGCCGTGCCTTGTCCGTTGTCAAATCGTTATTTCCAGAATTGATTTTAAGAAATGCGTGAAATATCGCCACATTGCGTAATTTTATCGGAACGAGGCAAATATGAGTATGATAACATTTTTATAGGTTATACTTGTTTGATCTTGATAAACATAGAACAGGTTAAGCTTGTCTAACGGTCGTATAGTGGAAATAGAAAACCATTAAATGATGCCAAATAGTAAGGCCAAGTAAAAATAAACAAATGTTTCCCACGTCTTTTTTTTTAGGCCGCTTCAAAATTTTTATTATTTGTTTTTTTTTTAAACAAACGTCTATAAAACAAGAAATATCTTATGCTACTGATTTGGAAAACATCGCAGAAATACTAAAAAAATTAGTTTCGGTATATGACTTTCGAGTTGTGTTTATTTATAAACATTTAATATATCACCTCAGGATCACGCAAAACTCCTACCATCCTTGGGAAGAGTGTAAATACACCTCTTCATCGATATAAAGAAATAAAATAAATAGCCGCCTGCCAGCTCGAATTTTTTTTGTTTATTTTTACTTGGCCTAAAAGCATTCAACAATAAATGACAATTAGGTCAGGGAAAATAAGCGGTCATCATTTCTTTGACAAAATGGCAAACCCTTTTTTTAATTATCCTTAGTGCGCTCCTGTACAGCTAGAGAGTCTATCTACCAACTTAACTCAAAATAATATTTTATTCTTTTTTTTTTATGAATGAGTACATTTCGATGTTGCTGTTTTTTATTTTTCTTGTTGTTCTCTATGTGACACGTGCTTTGAATTAAAAAAGGATATCAATAAATACTATGTACTTACTTATGTTTGCTTTGGTCAAGGTTTTTTAGTGTTTTCATAAGATCGTCATAAGTACTGGCCTCTTCTTTTTGTTCTCAAAGGAGAATTTATATTATGAATAATTCTAATAACGCACTCACTTCAACAACAAACCGCTCTGTAAACGAACAAAACCTTTGGGCAATGAGGGCCCACCGCGGCTCTTTAAACATTTTGAAACCAGATGTGTTTAGTTGCCAAGTCTAATATCATTTTCGCCCAATTTGAATTGTTTAAACATTTTTGCAATTTGTTGAACTATCCACGTTGTAATTGATTGATTCTTTTCTGAAACAATATCTTGCTACCTGAGTAGCCTAAACACCGCTCATTTCACTTCACCACACATGTGGTCCTTTAGCGGAATCGTTGTTTTCTCTTTAATACCAATTTATTATAAACAGGAAACCTGTTCAAATAGTATTTATTAACCAAAGCTACTTGTGTAAATGTTTGAACATGACTAATCATGGCGTGACAGTTAATAACATTTTTAGGTCTCGTCGTAATTGCCAATAACACGTTAATTGATCTATTGTAGTATTAAGGGGTACTGTTTAAGGGGTTTATAGCACATGCCATTCAAAGCTAGCTGCTCTTTTCGCAAGCCTAGCGCTCAAGGTAAGTGGGCTTTGAACCTCGAGAGAGACACTCGTTTATCTAGAAAAAAAAAAATAAAAAGTATACTCGGGATTGATAATCAATGATCCTTTTATGTGATCTTTAAAGGAGTGTAGCATCCCCAATTATCCTCAATTATCCCCTCCCGAAATTAATGTATCTTGTATTTTGCTATAGTATTTTACAGGGACATTAAATGGCGACTCCTTTCCTATCGCTAGCAGTTGCACTGCTGTAAGTATGACAAACCTCTCTTTACCATCCCCTATTAATGTTAATTATACTTGTACGATATAATAGTTGTAATTCTTCGACATATTCTAACAGGTTCTACCTTTCATAATTATGATTTTATCGACCGATTTTTTTTGCAATTCCTCCCAAAACTCAAGAGGATCCTAACTCTATAGTTAAACTAGCTTTTCCTAGTACTTTTAGGATAGGACAACGCGCGAATAGAACTTTACAACTCATGTGTTTGGTTATCTGGTTTTACCATTTGCTCTTATATAGATAAAGGGGCGTACCTCCCCCTAAATTTCATCCCTTGTCCCAATCTTCTTCTCTCCTCAGAGGAACCAACGGCACGATCATCATATCAACTTCTATTTCACGCAGTAATGTAGCCATGCTTTCGCCTATCTACCTTTGTTTTCAGCTTTTGTGACATCATATCGCCCCCTTGTAACACACGTTATAATGACGAATTTCAATTATGATTGTTGTTACAGGGCCTTGGGTTACACGGTTGTTGCACATAGAGGTATTATTATTTATTATTATACATCATTTTTTGTTTTGTTTTTGCGATACACATACATCTATACACTATTAGGTGCGTGACTAGAGAAAAACTCTGGGTGGGATCCAGAGTATGGATCAATTACTATGGAATCCTTAGCTCTGGTAATAGAAGGTCACTAGACCTGTCTAGAAACGTTTTCCAAACAAATACACTAATAACACTAACTTCTTGACTATTAAGGAAGGGATCGACCGGAGTCAAGCTCATCCCGCTACATGAGGGTGGGGTCCGGACCCCTTCCCTCTGGACAATATTTTATGTTTATTTCTTAAATATCTTAAAAGTTTGATGTGTATACAGTTGTTTTTTCGGATTTTTTATTTTTATTTTTGATAAAACATTATTTATCATTATTATTTTGGTTATTATTTGTACTACTTTACTATTGCGCATTGGCTAAAAGGGGTAGCCGCTCGAGATCTTGCGTGAGCTAAATGAGCCCTAGCTTTTAATTTTTTTTAATATCGCGAGAAAAGGTAACGTTGACGGACAAATGACCATCTATCAGTATTTAGATAGAGGAAATATTTATCGATATATTGATGTATTTGAAATAATAAAATTTCCCTGCCTATAAATAATACGACAACGCTACTTTCGGTGGCACTTAAGAAATGTTATGCATATCCGAGTAAGCCGGTGACACAAATTTTAATATTGAGGCCCGCTCTCACCCTCAAGGTCTTGAAAATGACCCGTAGTAAGTTATTCTTTAAAACATCCAAGCAAATAACACCTTATAAATAAAAGTAGATAAGCACAATTCTTTTGTTTAGAAACAAGAAAGGATTTTTTTTTATTTGGTTGTATTTTTCCGACGTTTTCCGTTCTGTGTACAGTCAAGAGAGCAAGTTTCGCATCGCGTGTCCTCAAACTCCCGCTCAAGGTTAAGAAAATACTAAATGGGCGGTAAATTTTTCTTCTCTTTAAAAACCCAAGAAAAAAACATATTAGCAAATAAACATAATTTTAGTTTGTTATGAAACAAGAAGCGATTGTTATTTCTTTTATTCCGACGCTTTCCGCTGTATGCACAGACTATAAATTCGAGCATTATTTTCACACTAAAGAAGTTTCGCATCACTAGCCACCATACTCCCGCTCAAGGTCTTGAAAATACTGCGTTACTATTATAACAGATATTTTATTTATTTCTATTTTTTAGTTACAAAGCATCATTATTTTGCATCGAGGCTGGGTGCTTTCATCGATAGGAGTGTTCAAATCAATTGATGAATTAAATTTTATATCAGAAGAGTTGGATCAGAAAAAAATAGGGTTTTTAATTCATATTTTCTTTTCTGGATTTTAAAGAGTGTCAGCATTATAAAGTATTAAACACCGCCGACCGTGCGTCAACAAGGTCCCAAGGTAACGTCCTCAAATGTGATCAGAAAGAGATCCTAACCAAGGCCTGGTACCGATTTGAAGGCGCCGCCGGGTCTGCCATGCCTACATCGCCCGTCCCTATCAACAGGTGTGGTACCCACGCTCCGGGCTGGATGGAGGGATCACACCCAACAGTCGCAGAGGGTATTGTCACCCGTAAAGTCTGTTATCACTGGAGTGGTAAACCCTGCCATTGGAACAACGCTATTCGCGTCAGAAGCTGTGGGGGGTTTTACGTGTACGAGCTCAACAGACCGCCTGTTTGTCATCTTCGTTACTGTGGCAACGGAGTATCAGGTAATGCTTGCAAGAAATTCTAGTTATGTTTAATACAAAGGGACATGATACACTAGTTTCTAAGCCATATGTTAGTAAAGATCCCGATACTTTGCAGCTTGTGATTTTAGCAGTTTCTTGATATTGATATAACCCATGCTTTCTGCATCAATTACCCAGAGTCCCCCTGGATCCCTCATAGTTTTAATATCGCAAGCTTTACGCCACGCGGCATTCAAGGGGCTGATAAGAGAGGGATTATAAATACTTATCGGGACAGGGTGATATATTACAAAGTATTTGTTAAGTCGGAAGTCTAACCACGCCAATTATTCTTATGATTTATTGTGATATCTTATATGCAAGATTTTTGAATAGTTGTGAATTTCCATAATTACAGGAAAGGGGCTAAATAAAACTCAGGCCTTAGTCAAAATAGATTAAGATGGATTTAAGACAATAATAAACGTACAGGCGATAAAATACCAAAAATCTAAACAAAGTTGATCTTTGACTTGGCGCTGAATTTGCATACTCATCTTTTTTTTAATTTCCCTGTATTCATAAGCTAAATATTACTAATACGGACGGCGTTTCTGCTGCTGAATTCACTCGACCAATCAGAAAGCGGTAATAACTCCATTGTGGCCACGAAGGTTAATCCAGTAAAGGTCATGTAAACGCATTGTCTTACATCTGTTCCCTTTTTTTCATTATCTGTTTTTTTTTTTTGCAGCCCCGTCGAAACCACTAGGTAAGTCTCTCACTTTTTTTAAATTGTTTTTTGTTAAAATGAGATGTGATCCATTGCAATGGTAAATTCTGATTGGTTGACCACTATCAAGTTTTAAGTTATAGCCTATCAGTGACAACAAAAGTGCCGGTATTAGACAGCCAAAAAATGACAAACGGCCAGAACAGCCAACGCTTGGGGTATTCAATTTGACTAGTGTGATTTCTCTAAAGTCACTAGTAAATAAAGCTAAAAGTATCTGAGTCTAACCTATTGGCTATTGGAACGAGAGCCATTCAAAACGTACTAAACAAAAAATAATAAATAACCAATTCAAAGTACACCTAAACCTTGAGCAATAATACAAAATGGGTGCAATTTATTTTTAATATAAGCTTAATTAGAGAACAAAATGGTATTGAAAATCTAAAGTAAATTCCATATTGTTAGGCTTCACCTCTTATGAATCTTGTTATTATCTTTGTTGTCGTAGCAATACTTTTCAACAATGATATTTTTTCTAGAATGCCGAAGCTACAAAAAGCTCGACACAGCAGACCGTGCAGCTGGGAGACCGAGGGGTAACGTCCTCAAATGTGATCAGAAAGAGATCCTAACCAAGGCCTGGTACCGATTTGAAGGCGCCGCCGGGTCTGCCATGCCTACATCGCTCGTCCCTATCAACAGATGTGGTACCCACGCTCCGGGCTGGATGGAGGGATCACACCCAACAGTTGCAGAGGGTATTGTCACCCGTAAAGTCTGTTATCACTGGAGTGGTAAAACCTGCCATTGGAACAACGCTATTCGCGTCAGAAACTGTGGGGGTTTTTACGTGTACGAGCTCAACAGACCGCCTGTCTGTCATCTTCGTTACTGTGGCAACGCGGAATTTGGTAAGTTTTACGATCAATTACTTTGGATAAGACTCACTGAGAAATGATCCGACTTGTGTCTACTTTTTTTTAAGAAACATGCAGTTCTAAACCGTGTAAGAATGGAGGAACTTGTCGTGAGGTCAATGGAGCATATAGTTGCACGTGCAAGAGTGGATTTACTGGGAAAAACTGTGAAAAATGTACAATGGAAAAATAGCTATAATTTAAGTAGATTAAGTTAAGTTGTTAGTCTAAGGCAGTTATGAGACTACAGAGTTTAATAGATATCAAGAGAAGCTGCGTCAAACGTAAAGGGTGTCAGTATGGATCTTTGATATTAATCACATATTCTGGTAAACTTTCTCTCAGATGTGAATGAATGCAGCAAAAATCCGTGCAAAAATGGCGGAGTATGCAAAAACGAACATGGTGGATACTCTTGTGCTTGCAAAGCAGGATTCACGGGCAAAAACTGTGAACAAGGTGCGTAAAGTTAGAATAATAGACACAAATGACTTGTGAAAATGTGTTGACATCAGAGATATGTGAAATGTTAGTTGAAACTGTATGATCTTTCCTTTAGATGTGAATGAATGCAGCGTAAACCCGTGCAAAAATGGCGGAGTATGCAAAAACGAACATGGTGGATACTCTTGTGCTTGCAAAGCAGGATTCACGGGCAAAAACTGTGAACAAGGTGCGTGAAGTTAGAATAATAGACACAAATGACTTGTGAAAATGTGTTGACATCAGAGATATGTGAAATGTTAGTTGAAACTGCATGATCTTTCCTTAAGATGGATTGAAGACAATAATACACCTACAGTCAATAAAATACCAAAAATCTAAACAAAGTTGATATTTGAATTGGCGCTGAATTCACATACTCATTTTTTTAAATTTCCCTGTATTTGTAAGCTAAATGTTACTATTACAGACGGCGTTCCTGCTGCTGAATCCGCTCGACCAATCAGAAAGCGGTAGTAACTCCATTGTGGCCACGAAAGTTAATCCAGTAAAGGTCATTCAAACGCATTGTCTTACATCTGTTCTCTTTTTTCATTATCTTTTTTTTTTTTGCAGCCCCGTCGAAACCACTAGGTAAGTCTCTCACTTTTTTTAAATTGTATTTTGTGAAAATGAGATGTGATCCATTACTATGGTAAATTCTGATTTGTTGACCACTATCAAGTTTTAAGTTATAGCCTATCAGTAACAACAAAAGTGCCGGTATTAGACAGCCAAAAATTGACAAACGGCCAGAACAGCCAACGCTTGGGGTATTCAAATTGACTAGTGTGATTTCTCTAAAGTCACTAGTAAATAAAGCCAAAAGTATCTGAGTCTAACCTATTGGCTATTGGCACGAGAGTTATTCAGAACGTACTAAACAAATAATAATAAATAACCAATTCAAAGTACACCTAAACCTTGAGCAATAATACAAAATGGGTGTAATTTATTTTAAATAGAAGCTTAATTAGAGAACAAAATGGTATTGAAAATCTAAAGTAAATTCCATATTGTTAGGCTTCACCTCTTATAAATCTTGTTATTATCTTTGTTGTCGTAGCAATACTGTTCAACAATGATATGTTTTCTAGAATGCCGAAGCTACAAAAAGCTCGACACAGCAGACCGTGCCGCTGGGAGACCGAGGGGTAACGTCCTCAAATGTGATCAGAAAGAGATCCTAACCAAGGCCTGGTACCGATTTGAAGGCGCCGCCGGGTCTGCCATGCCTACATCGCTCGTCCCTATCAACAGATGTGGTACCCACGCTCCGGGCTGGATGGAGGGATCACACCCAACAGTTGCAGAGGGTATTGTCGTCCGTAAAGTCTGTTATCACTGGAGTGGTAAAACCTGCCATTGGAACAACGCTATTCGCGTCAGAAACTGTGGGGGTTTTTACGTGTACGAGCTCAACAGACCGCCTGTCTGTCATCTTCGTTACTGTGGCAACGCGGAATTTGGTAAGTTTTACGATCAATTACTTTGGATAAGACTCACTGAGAAATGATCCGACTTGTGTCTACATTTTTTTAAGAAACATGCAGTTCTAAACCGTGTAAGAATGGAGGAACTTGTCGTGAGGTCAATGGAGCATATAGTTGCACGTGCAAGAGTGGATTTACTGGGAAAAACTGTGAAAAATGTACAATGGAAAAATAGCTATAATTTAAGTAGATTAAGTTAAGTTGTTAGTCTAAGGCAGTTATGAGACTACAGAGTTTAATAGATATCAAGAGAAGCTGCGTCAAACGTAAAGGGTGTCAGTATGGATCTTTGATATTAATCACATATTCTGGTAAACTTTCTCTCAGATGTGAATGAATGCAGCAAAAATCCGTGCAAAAATGGCGGAGTATGCAAAAACGAACATGGTGGATACTCTTGTGCTTGCAAAGTAGGATTCACGGGCAAAAACTGTGAACAAGGTGCGTAAAGTTAGAATAATAGACACAAATGACTTGTGAAAATGTGTTGACATCAGAGATATGTGAAATGTTAGTTGAAACTGTATGATCTTTCCTTTAGATGTGAATGAATGCAGCGTAAACCCGTGCAAAAATGGCGGAGTATGCAAAAACGAACATGGTGGATACTCTTGTGCTTGCAAAGCAGGATTCACGGGCAAAAACTGTGAACAAGGTGCGTGAAGTTAGAATAATAGACACAAATGACTTGTGAAAATGTGTTGACATCAGAGATATGTGAAATGTTAGTTGAAACTGTATGATCTTTCCTTTAGATGTGAATGAATGCAGCGTAAACCCGTGCAAAAATGGCGGAGTATGCAAAAACGAACATGGTGGATACTCTTGTGCTTGCAAAGCAGGATTCACGGGCAAAAACTGTGAACAAGGTGCGTGAAGTTAGAATAATAGACACAAATGACTTGTGAAAATGTGGTGACATCAGAGATATGTGAAATGTTAGTTGAAACTGCATGATCTTTCCTTAAGATGGATTGAAGACAATAATACACCTACAGTCAATAAAATACCAAAAATCTAAACAAAGTTGATATTTGAATTGGCGCTGAATTCACATACTCATTTTTGTAAATTTCCCTGTATTTGTAAGCTAAATGTTACTATTACAGACGGCGTTCCTGCTGCTGAATCCGCTCGACCAATCAGAAAGCGGTAGTAACTCCATTGTGGCCACGAAAGTTAATCCAGTAAAGGTCATTCAAACGCATTGTCTTACATCTGTTCCCTTTTTTCATTATCTTTTTTTTTTTGCAGCCCCGTCGAAACCACGAGGTAAGTCTCTCACTTTTTTAAATTGTATTTTGTGAAAATGAGATGTGATCCATTACTATGGTAAATTCTGATTTGTTGACCACTATCAAGTTTTAAGTTATAGCCTATCAGTAACAACAAAAGTGCCGGTATTAGACAGCCAAAAATTGACAAACGGCCAGAACAGCCAACGCTTGGGGTATTCAAATTGACTAGTGTGATTTCTCTAAAGTCACTAGTAAATAAAACCAAAAGTATCTGAGTCTAACCTATTGGCAATTGGCACGAGAGCAATTCAAAACATACTAAACAAATAATAATAAATAACCAATTCGAAGTACACCTAAACCTTGAGCAATAATACAAAATGGGTGTAATTTATTTTTAATATAAGCTTAATTAGAGAACAAAATGGTATTGAAAATCTAAAGTAAATTCCATATTGTTAGGCTTCACCTCTTATAAATCTTGTTATTATCTTTGTTGTCGTAGCAATACTTTTCAACAATGATATGTTTTCTAGAATGCCGAAGCTACAAAAAGCTCGACACAGCAGACCGTGCCGCTGGGAGACCGAGGGGTAACGTCCTCAAATGTGATCAGAAAGAGATCCTAACCAAGGCCTGGTACCGATTTGAAGGCGCCGCCGGGTCTGCCATGCCTACATCGCTCGTCCCTATCAACAGATGTGGTACCCACGCTCCGGGCTGGATGGAGGGATCACACCCAACAGTTGCAGAGGGTATTGTCGTCCGTAAAGTCTGTTATCACTGGAGTGGTAAAACCTGCCATTGGAACAACGCTATTCGCGTCAGAAACTGTGGGGGGTTTTACGTGTACGAGCTCAACAGACCGCCTGTCTGTCATCTTCGTTACTGTGGCAACGCGGAATTTGGTAAGTTTTACGATCAATTACTTTGGATAAGACTCACTGAGAAATGATCCGACTTGTGTCTACTTTTTTAAGAAACATGCAGTTCTAAACCGTGTAAGAATGGAGGAACTTGTCGTGAGGTCAATGGAGCATATAGTTGCACGTGCAAGAGTGGATTTACTGGGAAAAACTGTGAAAAATGTACAATGGAAAAATAGCTATAATTTAAGTAGATTAAGTTAAGTTGTTAGTCTAAGGCAGGTATGAGACTACAGAGTTTAATAGATATCAAGAGAAGCTGCGTCAAACGTAAAGGGTGTCAGTATGGATCTTTGATATTAATCACATATTCTGGTAAACTTTCTCTCAGATGTGAATGAATGCAGCATAAACCCGTGCAAAAATGGCGGTGTATGCAAAAACGAACATGGTGGATACTCTTGTGCTTGCAAAGCAGGATTCACGGGCAAAAACTGTGAACAAGGTGCGTAAAGTTAGAATAATAGACACAAATGACTTGTGAAAATGTGTTGACATCAGAGATATGTGAAATGTTAGTTGAAACTGTATGATCTTTCCTTTAGATGTGAATGAATGCAGCGTAAACCCGTGCAAAAATGGCGGAGTATGCAAAAACGAACATGGTGGATACTCTTGTGCTTGCAAAGCAGGATTCACGGGCAAAAACTGTGAACAAGGTGCGTGAAGTTAGAATAATAGACACAAATGACTTGTGAAAATGTGGTGACATCAGAGATATGTGAAATGTTAGTTGAAACTGCATGATCTTTCCTTAAGATGGATTGAAGACAATAATACACCTACAGTCAATAAAATACCAAAAATCTAAACAAAGTTGATATTTGAATTGGCACTGAATTCACATACTCATTTTTGTAAATTTCCCTGTATTTGTAAGCTAAATGTTACTATTACAGACGGCGTTCCTGCTGCTGAATCCGCTCGACCAATCAGAAAGCGGTAGTAACTCCATTGTGGCCACGAAAGTTAATCCAGTAAAGGTCATTCAAACGCATTGTCTTACATCTGTTCCCTTTTTTCATTATCTTTTTTTTTTTGCAGCCCCGTCGAAACCACGAGGTAAGTCTCTCACCTTTTTTAAATTGTATTTTGTGAAAATGAGATGTGATCCATTACTATGGTAAATTCTGATTTGTTGACCACTATCAAGTTTTAAGTTATAGCCTATCAGTAACAACAAAAGTGCCGGTATTAGACAGCCAAAAATTGACAAACGGCCAGAACAGCCAACGCTTGGGGTATTCAAATTGACTAGTGTGATTTCTCTAAAGTCACTAGTAAATAAAACCAAAAGTATCTGAGTCTAACCTATTGGCAATTGGCACGAGAGCAATTCAAAACATACTAAACAAATAATAATAAATAACCAATTCGAAGTACACCTAAACCTTGAGCAATAATACAAAATGGGTGTAATTTATTTTTAATATAAGCTTAATTAGAGAACAAAATGGTATTGAAAATCTAAAGTAAATTCCATATTGTTAGGCTTCACCTCTTATAAATCTTGTTATTATCTTTGTTGTCGTAGCAATACTTTTCAACAATGATATGTTTTCTAGAATGCCGAAGCTACAAAAAGCTCGACACAGCAGACCGTGCCGCTGGGAGACCGAGGGGTAACGTCCTCAAATGTGATCAGAAAGAGATCCTAACCAAGGCCTGGTACCGATTTGAAGGCGCCGCCGGGTCTGCCATGCCTACATCGCTCGTCCCTATCAACAGATGTGGTACCCACGCTCCGGGCTGGATGGAGGGATCACACCCAACAGTTGCAGAGGGTATTGTCGTCCGTAAAGTCTGTTATCACTGGAGTGGTAAAACCTGCCATTGGAACAACGCTATTCGCGTCAGAAACTGTGGGGGGTTTTACGTGTACGAGCTCAACAGACCGCCTGTCTGTCATCTTCGTTACTGTGGCAACGCGGAATTTGGTAAGTTTTACGATCAATTACTTTGGATAAGACTCACTGAGAAATGATCCGACTTGTGTCTACTTTTTTAAGAAACATGCAGTTCTAAACCGTGTAAGAATGGAGGAACTTGTCGTGAGGTCAATGGAGCATATAGTTGCACGTGCAAGAGTGGATTTACTGGGAAAAACTGTGAAAAATGTACAATGGAAAAATAGCTATAATTTAAGTAGATTAAGTTAAGTTGTTAGTCTAAGGCAGGTATGAGACTACAGAGTTTAATAGATATCAAGAGAAGCTGCGTCAAACGTAAAGGGTGTCAGTATGGATCTTTGATATTAATCACATATTCTGGTAAACTTTCTCTCAGATGTGAATGAATGCAGCATAAACCCGTGCAAAAATGGCGGTGTATGCAAAAACGAACATGGTGGATACTCTTGTGCTTGCAAAGCAGGATTCACGGGCAAAAACTGTGAACAAGGTGCGTAAAGTTAGAATAATAGACACAAATGACTTGTGAAAATGTGTTGACATCAGAGATATGTGAAATGTTAGTTGAAACTGTATGATCTTTCCTTTAGATGTGAATGAATGCAGCGTAAACCCGTGCAAAAATGGCGGAGTATGCAAAAACGAACATGGTGGATACTCTTGTGCTTGCAAAGCAGGATTCACGGGCAAAAACTGTGAACAAGGTGCGTAAAGTTAGAATAATAGACACAAATGACTTGTGAAAATGTGGTGACATCAGAGATATGTGAAATGTTAGTTGAAACTGCATGATCTTTCCTTAAGATGGATTGAAGACAATAATACACCTACAGTCAATAAAATACCAAAAATCTAAACAAAGTTGATATTTGAATTGGCACTGAATTCACATACTCATTTTTGTAAATTTCCCTGTATTTGTAAGCTAAATGTTACTATTACAGACGGCGTTCCTGCTGCTGAATCGCTCGACCAATCAGAAAGCGGTAGTAACTCCATTGTGGCCACGAAAGTTAATCCAGTAAAGATCATTCAAACGCATTGTCTTACATCTGTTCCCTTTTTTTCATTATCTTTTTTTTTTTGCAGCCCCGTCGAAACCACTAGGTAAGTCTCTCACTTTTTTTAAATTGTATTTTGTGAAAATGAGATGTGATCCATTACAATGGTAAATTCTGATTGGTTGACCACTATCAAGTTTTAAGTTATAGCCTATCAGTAACAACAAAAGTGCCGGTATTAGACAGCCAAAAATTGACAAACGGCCAGAACAGCCAACGCTTGGGGTATTCAAATTGACTAGTGTGATTTCTCTAAAGTCACTAGTAAATAAAGCCAAAAGTATCTGAGTCTAACCTATTGGCTATTGGCACGAGAGTCATTCAGAACGTACTAAACAAATAATAATAAATAACCAATTCAAAGTACACCTAAACCTTGAGCAATAATACAAAATGGGTGCAATTTATTTTAAATAAAAGCTTGATTAGAGATCAAAATGGTATTGAAAATCTAAGGTTAATTCCATATTGTTAGGCTTCATCTCTTACAAATCTCTTTATTATTTTTGTTGTCGTAGCAATACTTTTCAACAATGATACTTTTTCTAGAATGCCGAAGCTACAAAAAGCTCGACACAGCAGACCGTGCAGCTGGGAGACCGAGGGGTAACGTCCTCAAATGTGATCAGAAAGAGATCCTAACCAAGGCCTGGTACCGATTTGAAGGCGCCGCCGGGTCTGCCATGCCTACATCGCTCGTCCCTATCAACAGATGTGGTACCCACGCCCCGGGCTGGATGGAGGGATCACACCCAACAGTTGCAGAGGGTATTGTCACCCGTAAAGTCTGTTATCACTGGAGTGGTAAAACCTGCCATTGGAACAACGCTATTCGCGTCAGAAACTGTGGGGGGTTTTACGTGTACGAGCTCAACAGACCGCCTGTCTGTCATCTTCGTTACTGTGGCAACGCGGAATTTGGTAAGTTTTACGATCAATTACTTTGGATAAAACTCACTGAGAATCGATCCGACTTGTGTCTACTTTTTTTTAGAAACATGCAGTTCTAAACCGTGTAAGAATGGAGGAACTTGTCGTGAGGTCAATGGAG
Organism: Nematostella vectensis; assembly: GCF_932526225.1. Lineage (NCBI taxonomy): Eukaryota > Metazoa > Cnidaria > Anthozoa > Actiniaria > Edwardsiidae > Nematostella > Nematostella vectensis. Next base: position 11,485,052 of record NC_064035.1, on the reverse strand, counting down.
CATATAGTTGCACGTGCAAGAGTGGATTTACTGGGAAAAACTGCGAACAAGGTACAATGGAAAAATAGCTATAATTTAAGTAGATTAAGTTAAGTTGTTAGTCTAAGGCAGGTATGGGACTACAGAGTTTAATAGATATCAAGAGAAGCTGCGTCAAACGTAAAGGGTGTCCGTATGGATCTTTGATATTAATCACATATTCTGGTAAACTTTCTCTCAGATGTGAATGAATGCAGCAAAAACCCGTGCAAAAATGGCGGAGTGTGCAAAAACGAACATGGTGGATACTCTTGTGCTTGCAAAGTAGGATTTACGGGCAAAATCTGTGAACAAGGTGCGTAAAGTTAGAATAATAGACACAAATGACTTTTGAAAATGTGTTGACATCAGAGATATGTGAAATGTTAGTTGAAACTGTATGATCTTTCCTTTAGATGTGAACGAATGCAGCGAAAACCCGTGCAAAAATGGCGGAGTGTGCAAAAACGAACATGGTGGATACTCTTGTGCTTGCAAAGCAGGATTCACGGGCAAAAACTGTGAACAAGGTGCGTAAAGTTAGAATAATAGACACAAATGACTTGTGAAAACGGTGACGGTGACATCAGACATATGTGAAATGTTAATTGAAACTGTATGATCTTTCCTTTAGATGTAAATGAATGCAGCGAAAACCCGTGCAAAAATGGCGGAGTATGCAAAAACGAACATGGCGGATACTCTTGCGCTTGCAAAGCAGGATTTACGGGCAAAAACTGCGAACAAGGTGCGCAAAATTAGAATAGTAGAGAACGAAATGACTAGTGTAAATGTGTGGACATCAGAGATCTGTGAAATTTCAGTTTAAACCGTATGATCTTTCTTTCAGATGTGAATGAATGCAGCAAAAATCCGTGCCAAAATGGCGGAGTATGCAAAAACGAACATGGCGGATACTCTTGCGCTTGCAAAGCAGGATTCACGGGCAAAATCTGCGAACAAGGTGCGTAAAGTTAGCATAATAGACACACAAACCTCTTGTGAAAATGTGTTGACAACAGAGAAATGTGAAATCTCAGTTTAAACTGTATGAATTTCCTTTTAGATGTGAATGAATGCAACAAAAATCCGTGCCAAAATGGCGGAGTATGCAAAAACGAACATGGGGGATACTCTTGCACTTGCAAAGCAGGATTCACGGGCAAAAACTGCGAACAAGGTGCGTAAAGTTAGAATAATAGACACACACATGACTTTTGAAAATGTGTTGACATCAGGGATATGTGAAATCTCAGTTTAAACTGTATGATTTTTTCTTTAGATGTGAATGAATGTAGCAAAAACCCGTGCAAAAATGGCGGAGTATGCAAAAACGAACATGGTGGATACTCTTGTGCTTGCAAAGCAGGATTCACGGGCAAAATCTGCGAACAAGGTGCGTAAAGTTAGAATAATAGACACAAATGACTTTTGAAAATGTGTTGACATCAGAGATATGTGAAATGTTAGTTGAAACTGTATGATCTTTCCTTTAGATGTGAACGAATGCAGCGAAAACCCGTGCAAAAATGGCGGAGTGTGCAAAAACGAACATGGTGGATACTCTTGTGCTTGCAAAGCAGGATTCACGGGCAAAAACTGTGAACAAGGTGCGTAAAGTTAGAATAATAGACACAAATGACTTGTGAAAACGGTGACGGTGACATTAGAGGTATGTGAAATGTTAATTGAAACTGTATGATCTTTCCTTTAGATGTGAATGAATGCAGCGAAAACCCGTGCAAAAATGGCGGAGTATGCAAAAACGAACATGGCGGATACTCTTGCGCTTGCAAAGCAGGATTTATGGGCAAAAACTGCGAACAAGGTGCGCAAAATTAGAATAGTAGAGAACGAAATGACTAGTGTAAATGTGTGGACATCAGAGATCTGTGAAATTTCAGTTTAAACCGTATGATCTTTCTTTCAGATGTGAATGAATGCAGCAAAAATCCGTGCCAAAATGGCGGAGTATGCAAAAACGAACATGGCGGATACTCTTGCGCTTGCAAAGCAGGATTCACGGGCAAAAACTGTGAACAAGGTGCGTGAAGTTAGAATAATAGACACACAAACCTCTTGTGAAAATGTGTTGACAACAGAGAAATGTGAAATCTCAGTTTAAAAACTGCAAACAAGGTGCGTAAAATTAGAATAATAGACACACACATGACTTTTGAAAATGTGTTGACATCAGTGATATGTGAAATCTCAGTTTAAACTGTATGATTTTTCCTTTAGATGTGAATGAATGTAGCAAAAACCCGTGCAAAAATGACGGAGTATGCAAAAACGAACATGGCGGATACTCTTGCGCTTGCAAAGCAGGATTCACGGGCAAAAACTGCGAACAAGGTGCGTAAAGTTAGAATAAAAGACAAACAAATGACTTGTGAAAATGTGTTGACATCAGAGATATGTGAAATGTTACTTGAAACTGTATGATCTTTAATTTAGATATGAATGAATGCAGCAAAAATCCGTGCCAAAATGGCGGAGTATGCAAAAACAAACATGGTGGATACTCTTGCGCTTGCAAAGCAGGATTCACGGGCAAAAACTGCGAACAAGGTGCGTAAAGTTAGAATAATAAAGAAGGAAATGACTAGTGGAAATGTGTGGACATCAGAGATCTGTGAAATTTCAGTTTAAATCGTATGATCTTTCTTTCAGATGTAAATGAATGCAGCAAATATCCGTGCCAAAATGGCGGGGTATGCAAAAACGAACATGGCGGATACTCTTGCGCTTGCAAAGCAGAATTCACTGGCAAAAACTGCGAACAAGGTGCGTAAAGCTAGAATAAAAGACACACAAATGACTTGTGAAAATGTGTTGACATCCGAGATATGTTAAATGTTAGTTGAAACGTTTTGATCTTTCCTTTAGATGTGAATGAATGCAGCAAAAACCCGTGCAAAAATGGCGGAGTATGCAAAAACGAACATGGGGGATACTCTTGCACTTGCAAAGCAGGATTCACGGGCAAAACCTGCGAACAAGGTGCGTAAAGTTAGAATAATATACACACAAATGACTTGTGAAAATGTGTTGACATTAGAGGTATGTGAAATGTTAGTTGAAACGTTTTGATCTTTCCTTTAGATGTGAATGAATGCAGCAAAAACCCGTGCAAAAATGGCGGAGTATGCAAAAACGAACATGGCGGATACTCTTGCGCTTGCAAAGCAGAATTCACGGGCAAAAACTGCGAACAAGGTGCGTAAAGCTAGAATAAAAGACACACAAATGACTTGTGAAAATGTGTTGACATCCGAGATATGTTAAATGTTAGTTGAAACGTTTTGATCTTTCCTTTAGATGTGAATGAATGCAGCAAAAACCCGTGCAAAAATGGCGGAGTATGCAAAAACGAACATGGCGGATACTCTTGCACTTGCAAAGCAGGATTTACGGGCAAAATCTGTGAACAAGGTGCGTAAAGTAAGAATAATATACACACAAATGACTTGTGAAATTGTGTTGACATTAGAGGTATGTGAAATGTTAGTTGAACATGTAGGATCTTTCCTTTAGATGTGAATGAATGCAGCAAAAACCCGTGCAAAAATGGCGGAGTATGCAAAAACGAACATGGTGGACACTCTTGCACCTGCAAAGCAGGATTTACGGGCAAAAACTGTGAACAAGTTCGTAAAGTTAGAATAATAGACACAAATGACTTGTGAAAATGGTGACATGAGACATATATGAAATGTTAGTTGAAACTGTATGATCTTTCCTTTAGATGTAAATGAATGCAGCAAAAACCCGTGCAAAAATGGCGGAGTATGCAAAAACGAACATGGCGGATACTCTTGCACTTGCAAGGCGGGATTTACGGGCAAGAACTGCGAACAAGGTGCGCAAAATTAGAATAATATAGAAATGACTAGTGGAATTGTGTGGACAACAGAGTTCTGTGAAATTTCAGTTTAAACCGTATGATCTTTCTTTCAGATGTGAATGAATGCAGCACAAATCCGTGCCAAAATGGCGGAGTATGCAAAAACGAACATGGCGGATACTCTTGCGTTTGTAAGGCAGGTTTTACGGGAAAAAACTGCGAACAGGGTGCGTAGGCACTTGCCAAAACGTGTTTTGTTGTTGTAAGAGTACATGCACAAGTGTAGTACTTTACTTCGAGAAGTTTCCTGTAACCTAAAAGTTTTTTACTGAATTTTAGAAAGATGATTCGATAGCACGATTAATGCCAAATTGAATGCCGCATTTGTATGCCTTTGCATCAATACAGATGTTGACGAATGTGCCGGCGTCAACCCGTGTCATCATGGCGGAGTCTGCTCTAACAGCCATGGAGGATACAGTTGTAAATGCGCGTCCGGGTACACCGGAAAGAACTGCGAACAAGGTTAATGATTGCACATCATTCACTACACTAATTTACTGGGCATTTTCAAAACACCAGATTTTGTAGTCTGCGAATATTAATTATGAAAATGTTTTTATAATTCCACTTATGAAAGCTATTTTATGGCGAAAAAGAATCCCGCATATCTAAGTTTTTTTATGCCATAAAAGATCGTTGCCATCGATAGAGTATTCCATTAGTTTCGATTTGTCTAAAGCAGCGCGATATACGTTATATTATATATATGTTTCCTTATGAGAGAGGCCAAAAGTAACTCGTATTTTCATCCGTGGGCGAAACACCTTGATGCGTGGGCGAAACTACTCTTATAGACTTGGGCGATACAACCACTTAAGGGGCGAAACCACCGCAATTCCGTTTACCCTTAAAGCGGATCATTTTCTCTAGGTAGCTTCTCCTCCCATGGCTACTGGCCTGGGCAGCTAGATTTATTCATAAAAAGCGTTTAATGTCAACAATATACAAGAGATGGGAGCATTCCAACTTACAATGATACCTCGTTAACTTGATCTCTTTAGGGAAACGTTAAAAAGTTCGAGCCAGCGATGAGTTATCCGAGTTCGAGTTCTTGCATAGTTTTCGCAGACACTAGTAAACCCTCTTTTAAAAAGAACCTTTTGTGATTTCCGATTGCAAATTTTTAAAGTAAAATAACCCCATACATTCTTTGGTGCACTTTGTTTATTAGGTAGAATTGATTATCATCAAAATGAGATATGCTTTCATGTTTATTTGCAGCCATGAAGGTCGGGAGGGGCCTGGAGAGGAGTAGCCCCTTCGGCCCTCTCTGCTACTGCAAGCGATGAACCAAACAACGATAAAAACTTCGTCTAATTGTGAATTACTTTTTAGATAAAAATGAGTGTAAGGTGAATCCATGCTTGAATAATGGCAAGTGTATCAACACTCCGGGAAGCTACAAGTGCAACTGCATCGATGAGTACACCGGGAAACATTGTGAAACGGGTAAGACGATATATCCACGACCGTCGTAATTTGTCAATCATTTGGTAAGCGCTTGTTCTAAAACGAACGTCTTGTTTGGTAATATTGCACCAATTTAGGTTAATAAAACGAAATGTTTAATTTTTTTTCTCCAGAACCTCAAGAACCGGGAGCACGTTAGTATAACATATTTCTTCAGCATCAATTTCAATAAGTTAAAAATCATTAAAAAATATGCAGGCTGATATAATCCAAAGTTCGAGCTTATAAGATTTGCTCTTTTTCTTCAGCCAAGTACAAGGAGCTTGGATGCTACAAGGACAACGGCAACGACAAAAACAAGCCGAGACGAACTATCCCTGAAATGATTGCAAATTTTAGACCACAAATCGACTGGCATGACATGAGCAAGACTGTTAACGAATGTGCTAAACACGCCAAAGAAAAAGGGTAATGTACAAATAATTTCACAAAGGCTGGTTTTCATATGACTGGTACGATACGATTTGACTTTTCAGTCAATTATTAATCCATAATTAATTTATAATCGATAAGTTATTGAATACTTATCATTCCTAAATACTGTTTAATATTGTTTATACATGAAATCTGGTACAAAAGCGAATTGTAGGTTAGATTCACCGACTACCGACAAAGACCGATAATTCTTACCGACTACCGACAAATTATGAAAATTATAACTACCGACATGCAGACCCCCCATTTACACACAGTTTATTGTTCTCTCAAGATCTTTCCACTAATGTTCACCGGCCCTGATCACGTACTAATTAAATGTAAAAAAGCCTTAAGTATTTTAAAGTTATATTTCTTATGCGGCGTCCACCGAGGAAATAAGCAGTGGACGTTTTTGCAATTTTATCACGTGTATCGGCAAACCCCACCCAAATTTTGAGGTGATTGATTCTAATTCTTCTCATTACTAGTTCCTTACATAATTACAATGATACCTTTTTCAGGTACGAGATTTTCGGAGTTCAATTCTACGGTGAATGCTACAGTGGTCCTACTGCTGAGATAGACTATGAACGAGATGGCAAGGCGGAAAGGGGAAAGTGCTGGGCCGGTGTAGGGGGTCCTAGCACTAACATGGTATACAGGATTGAATAAGCAAGCTATCGGTAAGTCATCACTGAGAAAAACACTTATGGCCACTCCTAAAGATTTTCAAACTTATTCGCTAAACATCGCGTCTTCTTTGAGTTTAAAATATTTTTTCCGTTTTTCGGAAATTTGACTCGTTTGAATTATAAGGATTCCTGTTGCCGCTTGTTGTAGGCCACCTATTTCATATTACTTTTCTGCTTAAGATTTTGATATTAAAAATTTTATTGGCTAAACATTAGAGTTCTTTTAAGAAAAATCGAAATTATTTTATTTTTTCTGTGCCCGTCTTACCTTGTGTAACAATAAATTAGATAAATTAGCCGTAGGAAATGTTGTAAAATTGAAATAAGTAAAAGTTTATTGTTTTTTACTTTATTTAATTTGCCACGTTTCGCTTCGTATGATTGTTCATCAGCATTTAACAAATACTATAATACAAATATAGCTGAAATCGTATTTAAGGATGTGTTTGTTGCCGCAGTGATATATGTTTGCTTTCGTTTTCAGTCAAAACAGTACTTAACTAAATAGGTACACCAGGTTGAAACATATTAATTATCGGTTATTTTAGCTGAGACTTGCGATTGCGACAAGAAATAATTGTGTCATCATACTTTTTTTCTCCCTTAGACATGTCCCCAAAACGGCAAGAATCCTTTCAAGTAGAAAAAAGTTAGAACTTGTAATCTGATTATAATTTGAGCTATGAATAAAAATATAATTTAACCAATTTCTCTTGTTTTAATAATTTTCGCCCTTTTTTCGTTATTTACGTAATGACCCCTTATTTGTAATTGTTCGTTGAAAATCTACAGCATCTATCGATAAAAAAGCAAATACCCCTCGAAAGTATAAGAAATGTATGAGAACGTAAATCCACTAAAGTACACGTTTAACATACCGGTGCCCCCCCCCCCCCCCCCCCCCGAACTTGCTCATACCATCATATCAATTTGTACGTTATACATTACTTGACCCAAGTTTGGTTGATGAGCAGCAAATCGCTGGCGATATATTTGTATTATTCCCAAGGTCACGTGATTGCTTAGTAATAAACGAGAATCTGAGTATTCAATATTTTACACTCACCGTGAGCCTAGGGAGTCCCCAACTCCATAAAATACAAACGAATGTTATGTGAAAGTGTCGATAGTCAAGAGAACAGAGTACTCAGCTAATAAAAAGATACAACCATTTTCGTTCAACCATGAAGCTTGACAAATTTTTCGAGTTGTTTCCGATTCAAACCGAGAATTCACCATGTTTCTTGCTCTATGATTGGTTGATAAATAAAAGACGAAATACGTTAAAACGAGTAGCCAATCAGGGAGCGAGAATTCTCGACCATACACCTTGACCCCTCAACCGGCCTGTACCGGCCTTGAGAAGTAGCCACAACCCAAAAAAATCATAAATGAAAAATAAACACAACAAGATGAAGATACTCGGGCATCCGTCTAAGGGATAAATGGTCTTGAAGATATGCATCCAACAAGGTGTCCACTCCTTGAAGGCTTATAAAACCACTTGGATGCCAATACGGATTGCTAAGCATTCTGAGAGATCCAGGGAAAAATTCACGAGGGGAGGGCCAGTCAACACTCCTCTCCCCAAAGTCAGATGTTTTTTTATAAGTCTTTTCACCCCGAAGCCAAACAAGTCAAGGTCATACAGCCCAAGAATAGCAGTATAAACAATTTTGAAATCATTTTGGTTTCAGAAAAGACATCATTCAGTAAGGTAATTCCTTTTAGAATATTTATTTTCTCATCCGGGCAAAGTCAAACAAGAAAAATCACCACGAATCTACCTTTGCTTGCAAATATCCATAAGCACAGCAAATTATGCCCTAATAGACTTCATGATGTCCTAGGACACTCTCCTAATATGCTCATAGCTATATTTTTGATCAAAAATACAAGCAACCATCAACTTGTGCTGGCTTCAGCACAACGACGAGGGATTAAAAGTGGGGACCGCACTGTTGGAAAGCTTGGATACCGCTGACTAGGTGCAGCTGTGTTTGACTTTGACGGGCTGTATAAAACCCAGAATAGGGGGGGGGGAGGTATCTGTTTTCAGTCTTTTTTTGTAAATTCAGCTCAAAAATAGCCAGGAGTCAATGGGTTAAGGGGATGTAGTACTTCGAAGATTGCAAGATTTCCAAAACAAGACTTCCAAATCAAGAGCGGAAAACCTCGTGCTTCAATCACCGTTTTTGCTCTAATTTGCTGCTTCTTCGTGGTTTCTCAACATTCATTATCTTCCTAATGGTCAAACGAAATCTGTAAGTTAGATATAATATTGATTTTTGTGAATATTCCGGTGAATTGAGAAGGAATCCAAGAAAAATACATTTCATAAAACTACTTTGTAACGACGGAATGCATTTTTGTGATGATCTAAGCCAGCAAGCTGAAGTGTCTGAGCTTTTGTAAAAGTGAGGAAATAAAGAGGGAGATATTACTGTATTTCTTTGATGTTGTTATTATTATGTTATATTATTATGTTGTTATTATACAAGCTGGTGTCGGGATTTGAATCAAACGCAGTATCACAGCCATTTTATCGCTCGTAGGTTTTTTCTTTCTCATTTGACTTCGCCGCTCAGACAAACAAAACAGTCAAACTATTCAGGGATTTAGCTTTCTGTGAGTATATTTGCCAATCTTGGTAACGTAAGTTAGACCTGTTTTCTTCTTCCGAGTTATTTTACATGATCTCTTTTCATTCCTATCAAGTTGGCAAAACAACAACACGCAACCCGCGGGGGAGTAGGACAAAATAAACGAAGGCGGGTAATACCAAAGTGTCCATGCTCTCCTGGTGCCAACGGATGTTGCACGTACTGCGGGCTCACAGAAACGAGCTGGAAATCGAGTCTACAGTAGGGTTGAAAAAAAAAAAGGTAGTGGTAAAAAACCTGGGAAACGAAACAAAATCATACGCAGGACTCGAGTACACATTTTCAAAGCACTAAGATTAATTGCGAGATTAGTTTCAGAATATAATTGGTAATATAATTGGAATATAATTCAGTAAATAATTGGTCCGAAATAGTAGCCCTTGTGCACTCAATACTTGGGCTGCCTGTGTCGTGTGTCCCCTTCATTGAATCCCGTGTGGGAACATATCGCATAAGCTGCTGCTATATCACGTAATATGCCAGCAATCTGGCTTTTCCTGATGGCCTTGCCATTTGCCAGAAGTTTTAAGGAGTGCAAAAAGGTAGATGCGTGTAGGTGTCAGACAGATGAAGGAGAAATCGACCTAAGAAACTTAGCAGGCAAAGACGGAAAGCCAAGGTGAGCAGTCAAATCACAATCAACTGCTCATCCACTTTATGAAACACTGATACACAGTGAAATAATACTTTTACTTTAATACCAAAGATAAAGTAATGATAGAGACGTCAACATTCCAACAATGTATACAGAGAAGTTTACGTCTTTACACGGTATGCCAATAATGTAAGAATGAGTGCTTGGACACTTTTTGTACCACAGGCTTTACAACCAGTAAGCAGGGACGGATCCAGAAATTCCCAAAAGGGGGGGCCGAAGCAAGGGTCTCAAGAAAGGGGAGCGGATTTAATGTTCTTTCCTAGATGTCCTTTATTTTGTTATTTTTATTCCAAATGTCTGAGAATAGGGGGCAGGACCCACTAAGCCCACCCCTAGATCTGCTTGGTAAAAATTAAAGGCCTTGTGCACACTAGTGACATAACATCATAACAACATAGGCGTGCGACATGTACATAATGACATAAAAAAAACATGTTTTTGTGTCTATATGTCAGGCTTATGTCTTAATGTCAAACCATTCACACTTGAACATAAGAGTACGCGCACCTATGTTGTCATGTCATTTAATGTCACTAGTGTGTGCACCAGTAAAAAAGTGTAAGCACATAAAATTATTTATTTCCCTACTACTTATTGAACATTTTATCTGATTATTATATTTTCCATCTAGGTTTTCAGACATTTCAGATGCTAAAGCAGACCAGAAATCATTTTTGTATGATTTTAACCCTTGCAACCCTTGGACAAAACCGAAGCCTGCAGTCCCTCTTACTTATTCCTGTGATAATGTCGCTGTATGTATGTATGAACTGGGGTCTTTAGTTATAGGGGGATAGGGTATAAATAGGTCTGAGACACCCAAAAGTTTCATATACCACAAAATACTCAGAATAGAAATTAACAACTTGATAAACACAATTCTACTTTCCAAAAACGGGTAAAGATGATTGCATTTTATTGAAGTACTAGAAATCAATTCCTGGTATACTATTCTTCTTTTTTTGTTTACAAAAATAATGTCTATCACTCAAAAAGAACCACAACATTTTACACCCTCAATAATAAGTCCAAACAACAATAAATGAATAAATATGTCTGATCCTCTGTTATTCGTACTAATATCCTACTATTAAAATCAACTTTTATCTAATTTAAGCAGGTACAGTAGCTCATGATGGCTTTTTAATCCCTGTTTTGCCATCCAGTCAAACATGTAACTAAATGAAAGCGGACAATAACCCTAATAATGTAACCATACTTTATTATGTCATTGCTCTCATCAAAGAAATTTTGCATCATATTGGAATATAAATGTTTTGCTAAAGTTTGCTTACCAAAAAGAACACAATAGTGTAATGATAGTAAAAGACACATTTTCCATAAATGGGGCATTTCTTAGACAGCTATACTTGTTGTACCACAGTTTTATTAACCCTTTCACTATCAAAACGGCCAAAAGCGGCCAAACGGAAGTGTGACGTTTTTCCTGGAGCGGCCAAAAGCGGCCAATTTGCATACAACTCAAAACAATCGTTCCTCTCCTCCCTAGGGAATTCATGCTGCAGGAAACACGTGGACTATTGTTCTTACGACATTAGCCAATCAAATCCCACCAACTGCGCATAATTTATCATTGTATGAAGTGCGTGAGCGCCGACCAAAAACATATCAGTCACCCCTGTACTGCAAACATGGCGGAATCTTTAGCGATCGATGCGAGCGAATTTAGAGCGATTTTTGGTGTTAATCCTGACGAGAATGATGATGTAAACAATTCTAAAAATGAGTTTCAGGGTTTTGAACTTTCTTCTGAGGAAGAAAGCAGTTCTTCTGAGGAAGAAAGCGAAGACGAGAGCGACGAAGATAGTGTTGAAAATTGGTCGGAGCAACTCACGCATTTCGACCTTGAGGACTTCACCGGGCAACAACGGTTGAAGAAAACGGTATCAGAAGATGCAAAAGCTGATGTTTTCGGATGAACTTATTGGTTTAATTTCTGACGAAACTAACCGATATGAACAATCTATTATCGGGCAGAAGGCCGATAGAGAGGCACGGCTGGCGAAGTGGAAGGACGTCACTCCCGACGAACTCCACATGTTCCTTGGGGTAGCGCTAGTGATGGGAATTAATTCCTTGCCACAGCAAGCCCTTTATTGGTCTCAAAACGCCCTATTTGGAAACCTTGGGATTCAGGACGTGATTCCCAAGACAAGGTTTGAAGAGATCGCCCAATTCCTGCACTTCAGCAATCCGAACAACGAGCTACAACATAGGGACGCCGATTACGACAGTCTCTTTAAAGTTCGCACGGTACTGAGCGATGTCTTAAAAAATATCCAGCAAGCTTACGAGCCCTCAAAGGACAAATCAGTCGATGAGGGAATGATTGCCTTCAAGGGAAGACTTTGCTTTCGCCAATATATGCCTGCAAAGCCGATGAAATACGGCATAAAAGTGTGGATGGCGGCCGACGCGAACAACGGCTATGTGTGCAACTACAAAGTTTACCTTGGGCAAGAAAACAGACAGCGTGTCCATGGACTCGGCTATGATGTGGTTATTATATGTTCTATTTATATTTTGTGTCTAAGATAAACAATAATCTTGTAAATGATGCAAAATTTGAGATCATTGGTAGAGAAGATGGCGCGAAATTTGAATTTTTGTATGAAATTGTAAATTCAAATCATTATAGCTCTAAGCAATAGTGGCAAAAACGCCAATATTTTGGTTCATTAAAAACTTCATTATCTGCACTACTTGTTTCTGTGCTTTATTCTTTACAATCTGCCTCCAAAACCTACTGAGCATGCATGTTTTGTTTTGGTGTGTAAATTAGTGGGGAATGCTAATTAGGCTCCAGGAACAGCAGGATGTGACACACATTGGGCTTCAGTAGTGAAAGGGTTAAACATGAACATGTGCTATAACACTGATAACTCAACCCACAAGAATGTTTTTTTTAAGTTTTTTAAGATGTTAAAGAACCGTAAGGCATATTTGGGAAATTGTTTGAAGTCATAATTGTCTAACCGCATGGACAAATAATAATATCAAGCAGTGCATGCTCATTTGAATGGAAAAACTAATTTTAAAAACAGAGCAAGCGCATTCACTTGAAATGGCTTCATTATTCAGGTGCACACAAACAGAAAATTTACTAATTCATCACTTCAACACCTACTCTAATCCTACCTTAATTCCTCAACCCAACATAAACCACTGACACTGTTTTGTGTTTGGCATAAGAGAAGTTTATTATAAAATCACTACAAACTGATAAATGAAAAACTAAAATAATAATAATAAACCTCTCTGCCACCCTTCACACAAAGCCCAGGGTGGGAGGGCGGGAAAAATATGAGCTTGATATATAAACGTTGAAAAGAACAAAGAATTATAGAGTGAAGCTGTGAACGTGTGCTAGCAATCAAGACTAGAGATAACTGAAATACAATATGCTGGCTTGAGCAATTAATCCCTTTAAGCTAGGTGCCCAAAGGGGGGTAAAGTTTTCATTTTGTTAGAAGAGGGAGGTATGCAAAAAGGCTAATTAATAGACCAATTTTGAACTCTATAACATATATTACAGCCTTATTTTTGAGAGAATGTCTGTCCAAGTTGGGTTGACAACAATGCTATCATACCTTTCTGGCTTTTCTTCTTTACATGCTCTTCACTTAGTCTGTTACCTAAAGGCCCTGTCTCTTGTGAATTTGGCATTATAATGTGTGGCACCCCCTTTGCAACTGGTTTTCTTTTTCTCAAGGTCGGAATTTGCTTTTACTTTCCACAACAATAAAAAAATAATGTATGAGGTGGCATGTGCGACTTGTAATTATTTTTTTTTTGCAAGAGAAGTTGCAAAGTGTATTGTGTGACAGGCAAGTCCATTTTAAAGTGTGCAGTTGTGTTTAGCTGACACTTTCTGTTTCCATGGGTATCAAGATTTATTAAAAACATGATTGATTTCCAAACATTTTGATTTCCAGGCATGTTTAACAATAGCAACCACATCACTTCTTAATATTGGTACTCAAGACTCGGCTCAGTGTGTTCTGGATAGAACATCAGGAAGCTGCAGCTTAGTTTTTACTGGAGAGGCTGTCGGAGAGTGAGTACTGCATTTACAAAAATTTGCAATCATGTACAAGAAGCTTTCCAATTCAGAAGCACAGGTGGCTTAGTGTGTTTACACACCAGCCTCCCACTGCTTTGGCCCAATGTTTGAATTCGGGTTCAGACTAAGGTTTTTTCCGGGTTCCTGCTTTTATTTTGAATGTGTCACAAATGAGTTGAGGTCAGTTATTCTCCGTGTTTCCAATCTACTCGGATAAAGACACTAAAGCAGAGGTCCTGTCCCTTAAGCTGTATTGTACTATCCTGAACCGGAGGGACGTAAAAGAACCACTGGGGGCGCAGTAAACCCTCTGGCAGTGACCACCCATAGTGACAGTGCTTGCAATGCTTACTATGTAACAATAGACTCAAGGGGGCACTTGATTTGAAGCCTAGCTCCCTTGTGCCTTCTGCACTGTTGAAAATTCAATTAATAAATAACAAATTTTCCAGGTCACTTTGAGGCAAAAATATAAAAACACAATCTTTTGAGCTACAACTGAAATTTGGTTAAAAAAGGGAGGGGGTGGAAACAAAAGGTCTTAAAATACAATGGTGTAAAATATAATAGTCAGATTATTCTACAGAATAATAGGTTATTACTTTATGAGTATAGTAATCTTTCTCTTGCAGAATAACAACTACCCATATTCAATTGAAGTGCAGAGAAGGTGTCGATGGCATTTTAGACCCTTTTAGATCAGATATGGACACAAGGGTGTTTGTAAGTTAGATAACATCTCCATATAATTATAGTTGACTATTTTGCCTCATTTCTTTCTCGGTTATTATGTAAACTAGTGTTCTGTTTTCCAATGCATTATTTTTTATATATATTCCAGAGAAGCACACTCCATTCTAAATATGTGTGCATGAGTGGGTTGAGTGTTGGTTCAATATTGCTGATAATGTGAGTAGCAATTAAAATACTGCAAAACTGAATAACATTTTAAATGTTATAAATTTCTGGTTGAATGAATTATTTGAACTCCAAAAACTATTCAAAATTGTATAATAAAAATAAAGGACCTGTTATCTTGCAGATTTTTTACCCTTGTGGTAGTATACCTCATAACTGGAATAGTATTCAACAAGTTTAAGAAGGGAGCAGAAGGCAAGGAGGTCCTACCGAATCTTGCATTTTGGGTTGATTTCCCTATACTTGTAAAGGTATCTATAAATTAATTCTCCATTTGTAAATTAAAGTGCAAAAAAATATATCCTTTTGTTTGTGGCCTTTTAAAAATTGTTATATATTCATTTATCAAGTTTGGAGTACCTTGGTTTAGCATCTCTATGATGGATTGGACTTGTGAATACTGTAAACTCATGTGATTACTGTTTATATAAGCCAACTTGAAATTAATTTTCTTTTTTAGGATGGTATCATTTTCACCATTCAGAGTTCCAAGAAATGCTGTTCGTCAAGTGAATATAACAAAATATGATGTTATTTTATTTTTATTTCATCGACTTTGTGATAATGATATTTTTTGTTTAATTAATTAGTTTTACATACTGTTACCTCACTTTCGTACCAGCTTTTTCTGTAGTTTTTTTTTCTGGAAATTGTTATGAAATTTTTTTTTTCATCAGTTATTTTTGAAACAGTTTAGATTTTTGTGAATTAAATTTCATTTGCTTATAACTACTTTATCAATGAAGCATGATTAGCCATGAGGAACTTAAGTATGCCATCATTCAGCACATTTGATTATTTCAATTATTCATCAGCAGATGACAGTAAATTATGATTTATATGATATTATAGATTTATTATAGACTGTCTCAATTGCATGTTAATCAAATAAAAATTGTGTTAAAAATTGAATTCCCCAACCGTGACAACAATAACAAAATCGAAGAGACACTGCTTGCATGTTTGGCTAAGAGAGAAGTTATATTTGCCTCAACAAAAATGATACATAAATAACTAAAATTTGACTAACAAAGCTTCTCTGTCACTGGGTGGGTGAGAGGAAAAGACAGTCTAAAATACTAATGAAAATAGAAGTGCTTATACAATGAATACTAAGGCGAACTGAACTCACTTAACCTCATGCTTTAGAATATAACATCTATGAACTACAACTGTATTTACAGAGAGCTGTCATGGTTAGGCAATTAGCACCTTTATACCCGAACTGCAGCAAAGGATGGGAAAATGTGTTAGTGTACTGTAGCTTGTTGTGATACACAAACAATCAGTCAGTGCATAACTATAGGAGGTGTATAGTGGTTTGAAGTGTCCTACACCAATAATAAGGTTTTTTTTTAAACTAGGGTATAATATAATTGGAAAAAAGTTAAATTCTTCAACAACAAGGGATGTCCAATACACAACAAACTTATGCATGGCATTGTCTGAAACTATCGAGGCCACTTGAGTTTAATTAGAGTATGAGGTTGTAGGACTAGTAAGGCAGTGGATAATTAGTAAGACAAAAACAACAATAACAAACAGACACTGCTTGCAAGTTTGGCTAAGAGAGAAGTTTATTTGCCTGAACAAAAATATCACAGGAATAACTTAAATTAGACAAAATAAAGCTTCTCTCTGCCACCAGGTGGTAGGGAGGGAAAAAACATACTACTTACTACATACTGCTTTGCACTTGTACATATATGCACTATTTACTCAACCCTATTATATGGGAACTGACATCAATTACAGAGCTGTCTCAGTTATGCAGGCTAATATTACCTATATTACCAGGAATGCTCCAAGAAGGTATGTAAAATTACCCAAAAATGAACCCCTATGCTAATATTACCTATATTACCAGGAATGCTCCAAGAAGGTATGTAAAATTACCCAGAAATGAACCCCTATGCTAATATTACCTATATTACCAGGAATGCTCCAAGAAGGTATGTAAAATTACCCAGAAATGAACCCCTATGCTAATATTACCTATATTACCAGGAATGCTCCAAGAAGGTATGTAAAATTACCCAGAAATGAACCCTATGCTAATATTACCTATATTACCAGGAATGCTCCAAGAAGGTATGTAAAATGAGCACACCATGGGGTGCATGAAAATGTGCATTAACAAGGATATCTAAATAATCTTCAAAATAAAAATCTACAATAAAATAAAAAAATCTATCACCTGAAAGGAATAGAAAACTTTTTAACAAACTTTTTTTGTGTGAGTTTCAAGATGTACCCAAATAAAAAAAGGAGTCATAAAAAGAATCTGTCAGAACCAGCTAAATGTACCGTACAACATTTCAAAAATGATGTCTGTCAACGCAATGATCTAATCACATGCAGTAGCACTCTCTACTTTGTATATATTAATTATAGGATAAAGGCTGTGTTACTGTTTCTACTGTACCCCATTGATCCCTGTTTTTTTTAAGTTTAATTTACCACATTTATTTATGTTTAATACGCACTTAATGTATAATATCAACCCCTGTTTTTTAGGTCATTCAAAAAAAAACAGAGAAATAATTGTACTTGACAAAAATCCTAGAGTTATAGAAAACACGAAAATAATAATAATATTATTATTATTTCAACAAGTTTTAATAACTTCAATAACTTATTGGCAGACCGAAATACTCAAGAGCTTTCTATTGTTTTAATCATTATGCCAAGTTTCATGTGTATGAAAAAAGTGTAAGTGAAATAAGTGCATAGTAAATCTCACATTACTAAATACCCCCCTATGTTTTGACTTTTCACAACCCATCAAAGTGAAACACTGCTGTCTAGTTAGCGGTATCAAAACTTTCTAACAGTGCTTTGAAAATGTCTGTTATTCCTTGTCGCTGTGCTAAATCATTAAAATAATAACAGCTTTTATCATATTGGGAGTGTGCCCTAGGGTATAACAATTTACTGCTGTGCTAACAGATGTTTGCAAACAAAGGTGGATTTTTTGGCTGGTGGGGGATCAATGGGTTAATTGCACAGATTCACCATTCAATTTCATAGAATTACAGGAAAAACCTCTGGCAAGTCAAATACAGACATGCCATTACACCCCTTGGGATTCCCTGGAAGGATAGGTGGGGATACAGCCCAGGGTCTTGACGCAAGTATCATGTCATCCCCCAGCCACCGAGTGGCTAGCACTCGACGTCCTTGATCATCTACTGATTCACTTGCTCCATGAACTGTTCTCATGTTGAAGGCGATACAATCCCCAGGCTGTAAAACAGGTTGATGTAAATATCAATTACATATATACAGTACTGGACTCATATACTGTACAAAAAGCAACAACCATCTATAATACATTAAAAGAACTAATACATTAGAAGAACCAATGCTGAAATCAATTGAAAACAGGCTAAACCTTATGAAAATTCTCGGTGTCAATTCTATCTCTTGAGTACTAGTGTAAGTGCTACCTCTGCTAAAATTAATTGTATCTATAAATATGTAAGTTCGGGAGGGTGCCAATCACCAACAGTGACCAAAGCATACACCCTCTAAAGTAGACATTTTGGGTGGGAAGACACCCTGTACACTCTCCTACTTACCGACCTGAGTAGAGTGTTTCAAGATTTAGAGCAACCATAGTCTGTTTAAACACAGTTTAGTAAACTATGGTTTGAAGCTTTGTGTTTTTTTTACTATGTTTTATATGAGTGATAACATAATCCATTTAATGAAATAATGTTGACAGTCTTACTGTCATTTAGTGTCTGCTCCTTGTCATATTTTTCCAGTTTTACCTCCAAATCCCATGATAGTAATTCATATTTTTCGGGGTTAGCATCAATATCCACCATATCTTCGTATTCACTGCTGTCATTAAGATTGCCATCATAGTTTTTATTTGTCTCAAATTTTCTTGGAATAAACCACTTGTTCCATTTGTGTGAGGCCTTTACATAACGCAGGCAGGCTTGCTTGTAGACAGGGGTTATGGGTATCCAGAAAGAGATGTTCTGTTGGCATCAGAGGTAATAAACACAGTGTTTGGGTGAACAGGGACAGTTGTCCATTTAGTGGGAGGAATGCCTGGTCATGGATGATTGGTATAGTGTAACGGTTGTCCATTTAGTGGGTAAAATACCTGGTCATGGAACATTTGTGTAGTGTACCTGTTGTCCATTAAGTGGGTAGAATACCTGGTCATGGTATGTTGTTAAGTGTACATGTTGTCCATATAGCGGTTAGAATGCCAGGTCATGGTACATTTGTGTAGTGTACCAGTTGTTTATTTAGTGGGTAAAATGCCTAGGTCATGGATGGTTGTTATGGTGTACCTGTTGTCCATTAAATGGGTAGTATGCCTGCTCATCATGGGGCATTTTTGTAGTGTACCTGTTGTTTATTTAGTGGGTGAAATGCCAGGTCATTGATTATTGGTATAATGTACCTGTTGTCCATTTAGTGGGTAGAATGCCTGGTCATGGTACATTTGTGTAGTGACCTGTTGTGCATTTAGTGGGTAGAATGGGTCAGTACGCAGCTCTTACAAGCTGCAATTTGATTGGGCAAATGAACAATATCCGCACCTCGACACAAAGAACGAAAAGAATAGAGACAAAAGAACTCCTTTGTAGAACAAAGATAATAGGAGACAAAGCAGCTGCGTAATTACTTGGTAGAATGCCTGGTCATGGATGATTGTTATAGTGTACCTGTTGTCCATGTAATGGCTAGAATGCTTGGTCATGGTAGATTGTTAGAGTGCACCTGTCCATTTAGTGGGTAGAATGCCTGGTCATGGGACATTTGTGTAGTGTACCTGTTGTTCATTTAGTAGGTAGTATGCCTGGTCATGGTACATTGTTATAGTATACCTATTGTACATTAAGTGGGTAGTATGCCTGCTCATGGTACATTTGTGTAGTGTACCTGTTGTTTATTTAGAGGGTAGAATGCCTGTTCATGGATGATTGTTATATTGTACCTGTTGTCCATTAAGTGGGTAGAATGCCTGGTCATGGATGATTGTTATAGTGTACCTGTTTTCCATTTAGTGGGTAGAATGCCTGCTCATGGGACATTGGTATAGTGTACCTGTTGTCCATTTAGCAGTTAGAATGCCTGGTGATGGTACATTGTTAAAGTGTACCTGTTGTCCATAGTGGGAAAATTGCCTGGTCATGGATGATTGTTATAGTGTACCTGTTGTCCATTTAGTGGGTAGAATGCCTGGTCATGGATGATTGTTATAGTGTACCTGTTGTCCATTTAGTGGGTAGAATGCCTGCTTATGGGACATTGGTATAGTGTACCTGTTGTCCATAGTGGGAAAATTGCCTGGTCATGGATGATTGTTATAGTGTACCTGTTGTCCATTTAGTGGGTAGAATGCCTGCTCATGGGACATTGGTATAGTGTACCTGTTGTCCATTGAGCGGGTAGTATGCCTGGTCATGGTGCCATGGTGTTGGGCGGTAACTCCCTGGATCTTTTGTAAACACATGCTCATGGTAAAATGCCACTCTCTACAACAGCAAAAATATATAAATATTTTAAATAACTGTGGTCTAACTGACAGTGACATGACGGAAAAACCTGGAAAATTCGCAATTCGAGATAGAGAAAGAAGACACAATTTCTTACAATGGCCATCGGTTCCTTGTGTTCCACACTGATTTTCGAAATACAAATAACGTGAGGCCGAAATGCACATACCCAGATTTTTGCTTTTTAAGATATTTTTTCCTTTATCATCTTTGTGCTATGTATGAGCTCAGGGATGGAAAGCTCAAATTTCAATGACACAAAGTCGCATCAATTAAAAAAAAGTCGCATTTGATATTTTGTTTGCTATTATTCACTAAGTACTTAGAGAAATTTTCTGCCTTATTAGATCCGAAATGAGCTTATTTGAAGCGTTAAGTCATGTTTTTCCGTCATATCACTGACAGTAATAAGCTTGGCTGCTATGGTGTCCTTACCCTATTTTCATATTGGGAATCTTAGGGGTATGAACCCCTGAAGAATAGAGAGCTTTTAGACTAGAATAAGCATCTTTTGTACTCTCCACTTGCTACTCTGTCACTGTTTTGCTAATAAATACAGGTTTTAGGAGTTACTACTGTATTTTCATTGGAAAGAGACACTATCAATTTTTGTGTCTCCTTTGATTGTAGATATAGCGAGGAGGCAGCAACCCTTTTCTTTTTTTTTTTTGTAAATTCTCTCACTTTAGCTCACTTTTTATGTTCTCTCAGGCTTCCTATCCTTTTTACTTTCTTTAGTGAAACATACATAGATATGTATGCGGCATCATTCAGGTGTGCGTGCCCAGGACTGGCTAAGGACGGGGGGGGGGGGGGGGTTGACTGTTTGCAATGTGAACCCCCCCCCCCCCCCCACACACACACACACACACACCACCACCACCCCTCCTACTACCCCGCCGCCCTGAACGAAATTTTGGCTGTTTTATATATAGGCCTACGACTGGGGATGATAGTTACACAGAACCTGAAACATGAAACATAAAAAATTCCTGTAAGTATACTGTGAGTATACCTTAGAATCCATGAGAGTCTTCGCTAATCTAGCGGCTGGTGACTTCCAAACGAACTCATTAAATTCCGTTATTGTCTTCCAGTTATAAAAATCATTGAAGTATGATGGTGAATTTTTGTCGTTGTTGTACAGTCTCTCGCTAAATTTGCTGGGGTTCCACACGTTCTTGTCGATCCCCTTTGAAATGATCTTTACCCATTCTGTGAACACACCGCGTAAACATACGACGCCATCTTCCTTGAACTGCTCAACTTCTTCCTTTTTCAGATAACCTTGACTTTGTTTGTGTGTATATCGTACTGTCATACATGCTGCTATGGCATGCCCATACGCGGAAACACCTCGGGCGAAAACTGGAGTGTTCAGTATGGACATAATTGGATTATAACTGCTTTCTTTCACCAGCCATCTCAAAATGTATGCACTTTTCCCCGGGCGTACTGTTCGAGCCTGCGGTTTTTCAGCGGTTGATACTACTACTACTACTACGGGTAAGTACTTTAAGTACGCATCCTGAAGTGTATCATATAAGATATCCCACATATACATACACAGCTATCCACACCATACACAGCTATCTACACCATACACAGCTATCCAAACCATACACAGCTATCTACGCAATACACAGCTATCCACACCATACACAGCTATCTACACCATACACAGCTATCCACACCATACAAAGCCATACACACCATACACAGCCATCCACAGCAATCCACGCCATACACAGCCATACAAAGGGAGCTAACATACTACAACGGTCAGGTCAGGCCTCTTGGAAAACGGGTTGCGGGCTCAAAGAAACGAACGGGCTAAATATATATATTAAGGCACTGCCTAAAAGCGGAGCCAGCATGCAATCAATTTAAGCCATATTATAATACCTATATATGTATGTATATATGTTAGGTGTGAGTGAAGCCGTTCATAGAAAAGTGCTTGATGCATAGGTGTAGAGTGGAATATGTGAGTATGTATATTTTTATTGTTGTTTAACCCGGAAAACCTTATGTATATGGAGGTATCATCCAATAGGGAACATTGAAGAATTGAAAATGAATTTTAGTTTTTTTACAGTAAAATTGGTGCTTTTTTAATTCTCTTTAACATTTAAAACCATATCAACACACAACGCGTTTCTATACATTAGCATATCATTTTTGCCAGTAAATGTGCTCCATACTTGCCTACACTGTCCAAATTCCCTTCCTTTCACATTGCACTACTACTAGATTTTCTTGATTTTTATAATTTTCTCTCAGTTGAAGGGTAATAAAAGTTATTTGGTAGAAATTGCAAAAATTGGATAAACAGTTTTATCAACCTTCTTTACTGGTTTTTTTTGCTAATACTCTTTGAATTGACACTTTGTCTTGGGTGGATCGTACAAAACACTGACACTAGACCCCCATATTGAAGCATCATGGTTTCAAGGGTATGTACACCTGGTATTTTTGTGTTAAAACATAAAATAGGGCTTGGTGTGGCATAACAAAAAGATGCAGTTTGTTAAAAAAAGGTAGCTAAATTTTCATTTCACATCATTTCCATGTACAGTGCTAAATTATCTTTGAAATAATTGCACGAAAGGTCAAATGGTACATTGCTGTTGATTTTTGCAAATATCATCTCAGATTCCTAAGTATTGAGCTGTATTCACATTAGCTATTTGAAAAGTAGATTGCTCACAAAACCCTGTGCAGTTAATTAGTTCAAATTGAAACGATATTTTTTTTAACTAGAAAACCCATTTAGTCCATTTGCAATAAGGGCCAATGCTGGTCAGTGTTTTGTACCAGCCACTTTGTCAAAGGGTGAATGAAACAAACCACCCTAACTTGTTTTCAAAGTTTCTGACTACTTTTAGTTTATTTTATTAGCCTGGTTCATTTTTTTATAACAAGTTTTCATTTGTAACTATTATCTATCTTTTTGTTGCTTAGCTGTATTAATGAATACATCCTGCCCTAGCATCATGCCTTTAAAGCTGGTAGCTTGCTTGAGTTGGGATTCGCCTGAAAAAAATTGGAGAACAGTGACAAAACGCTACGGAAGAATACTAAAGATATGAATGTTATGCTGCACAAAACCTTATTGATAAACCTAAAATTAAAAATAATTCCAAGTAACCTTTAAAATAGAAAGTTGAACAAAAAAAATAATATGTGAAGTCTTTTTTTAGGGGCTAATGAGCCAGAGGTTGAATTGCCTTTTGACCTTTTTCTTAGGAAAAGCTGTAGAGAAAAACCTTTAGGTACTTATTGAACTAGGCTCCCACAAAAAGCTGTCTTTAGTTTTCTATGAAAATTGAAGAGATGGGAGTTTTAAGATGTTGTATGAAAACGTTGAGCTGGGATATTCAAGATATCTTTTTGTGAAAAAGTATCATATGCATAAAGGGAAGCAGTGTGATTCTGGTTCCTTATTCGCCTGTTTCCTTATTCGCTCAGTTCCTTATTCAAATCGGGGGGGGGGGGGTACTTACATGTTACCTTTTAATTCGAGTTGAAACAGTATTTAGGCATTACAGTTTATTCAGAACAAGTCCAACAGCATTTTCGTCGTTTGGATGCTTTAACGTGCTCTGCTGCTAAGCGGAGCTGTGAACATGAGACTCTATCTGCTACAAAAGGTCAAATTACGCAATGCGTGCAATCGCTTTCACAAATTAATCTAGGAAAAGAGAGGAAATCTACCTCTCATTTAATAAATGTATTTGTATATTGGGCTTTGCTTCCAAACGCATAAAATTATTTAGAGCAATATATTCACGCTTTACTTGACTACGTACGCATGTAGAAGGAATTCGACCTTGCTAACAAAGGCCACAATTTGACAGATAGTGCTTGTTGTCAATTAACACCTTGGCTACTAGATAAGGCTCTGACAAAACAAATAGATTAGTGCAGAGACACGAATAGGGAACTGGTGTACTGGTCGCGACGACTCAATCGTGACCTGGTCAATTTAAAAATCCCTGACAAACGCGTTTCTCAGTTAACGGTATCAGCGCAAAGAGAGGTACTCAGGGCCTAATTGTACTTGTCTCGAATGCAGGAGTCTACGGATCAATCATACAATAGACAATATCGATCAATCATAATATATAGATTTAGGCACTGCCTAAAAGCGGAGCCAGCTTTATTACCCTATTTTCATATTGGGAATCTTAGGGGTATGACCCCCTGAAGAATAGAGCTTCTAGACTAGGATTTCTTTTGAGAATAAAAAAGAGATCCATAATAATAACATTCACCTCAGTCTATATGCTTTAAAAAGACTAAAGTGCTGTATGCTTAATCCCCCTCCTCCCCCCACTTTTTAAATACATGTAACTTGTTTAAAATGCACGGTCCAAGCTGGATTTTATTTTATCTCAGCTATTTCTCCCACCGTAATGCCTTGTATATATGCCTTGTCATGTACAGCATTACTCAGTTCTTTTGTTGAGTACAGCTTAGAAGATCAAGAGACTTCACCAGATGTTTGCGGCAAGAGAGCCCAACATTTTGCACCCAAAAATATCTATGTCAAATTTTCAGCCATTTTTAAAACACAGTACAGGTACAGGTTCCAAATTGCTGAAAGATGCAACTATTAATCTTTGTGAATACAAATATTTCAATTCACTATCCTTTTCCTACTTCAGTCTAACAGCACAGTTATATCATTCTTAAATGTTAACCTCCCAGTTAAAACCCCAGACAAAGTTAGCATAGATAAGAAAAGAAAAATCACATTTGACAGCATCCATTAAGGAGGGGGGGGGGGGGGGGGGGCTCCTCCTAAAATAGTCAGATGGGGTTGTTTGTCCTATTTTAAGGGTAAGAAATTATGCTAACTGCTTTTCCTTAGGGAGTGTTCAAAATGCTTAGCGAAATACATTGTTTCTGTTTTTATGGGAGTCTCTATGGGTAAATTGGAATGGTAAACAGCAATTTTACCCAATAACAGATATGGCGAGGACGCAAAAATGTAGGTTCAGAAATGTAGGGCAATATCAACCAAACATATTTTTCCCAGGGGAAGAATGCAGATTGATTGAAAAGGAAAAACATATTTTAAAGGGAAGAAAGGAAAGCTAAATATTTCGTTAAATATGCTTCTCATTATCCATGTCTTCATACAGTCTCACATCATGGCTTTTGGGTATTAACAGTTCACCTGAATCAGAAAAAAATCGTTCGTTATT
This sequence comes from Nematostella vectensis, assembly GCF_932526225.1. Lineage (NCBI taxonomy): Eukaryota > Metazoa > Cnidaria > Anthozoa > Actiniaria > Edwardsiidae > Nematostella > Nematostella vectensis. Next base: position 11,459,484 of record NC_064035.1, on the reverse strand, counting down.
ATTTCAATTTTCTAATTTTCTTAAAACATGAGAACAAACATAGAGGAAAACAAATGATTAGATTAGTATCCTTACCAAACAGAAACAGACAACAGATCAATATTGGCTTTGTATGAGAAAGAAAGAGAGACATTTTGATGTTTTTGTGTATTTCATAAAATTTGGGACAAAAACAGCATAGACAGGAGATAAAGAAAAGAGAAAGACTTTGCAAGGATGATAGCGAAATGCTTTTTGTTTTTTCAATAAATAGCAAACAAATTCTCAATTAATTAAGAACTGGGAAGCCGTTTTAGTGCGCGCCTAATTAGCATCCAATAAGCGTTCAAGAAATTGATCTCTCAGCCAATTAAAAACACAGTGGAAGCAAGATGATTGAATATTGACACCGGGAAAATCAGAGAAGTTGTAAAACGACGAAAATCGTTTTGTTTGAGGATTATTATCAGAAATATTTGCAAACAAGAATAATTATACTTAAAAGGAATATGACAGGAGTTACGTTTTGATTCATATATTCTATTCACACTATTTTGAATTGAAATTTTCGTCCGGATGCTTTGTGGTGTTCGTTCGTTTAGGAGAACAATTCCGTATTTTAGCTATCATAAATAAAGCTTTTCTATTTTGATTTTTGTTCTGTGACATCATAATGAGAATAGTAGTGCAGAGCCTCGACAATTCCCTGATAAATGCTGCTGGTTTTGTAGCCTTTTCCTTAAACTATAAAGTTTTCAACCACCGCACCAGGTGAAGAAGTCGAGCCGATATTCAAAGCTTGTAAGAACAAAGCAGTAGACAGATGTATCCTTCAAATTCTTATTTTCATACGTCCATTTGACTGGATAATTAGTTGCATTTTCTCTATTAAACACTTTTTTCGTCAATTCTTCCCTGTCAGCTTGTGTTCCGTTGATCGTTTGATGTTGAAAGTCAGAATAGGCTTAGTCCCCCCCCCCCCGGCTTTCCAAGAGTGATCAATCAATTAGCTGGCCTGGTTGCATGAGCTGGTCACGTAAGTGACCACTTAAGTAAGCTGACAGCGTGTGGCATGACGTCATTGACCACAAATTTTGAGTCGCCTAGTTTATGACCAATTTCTATACCTATGGAGCTCCGCGTGCGGCCTGCGGCCGCGCTGGCTCCGCTAGTAATACATTAAAAGCCATCAATGCACCAAAAACTTGTATTTGAATTCCCAAAATGTTCGTCTTCAATAAGACTTATTCAGGGCCCTGAAGAATTGTATTTATTTTTCTGGTTTACGATCACTACTTTGTGAAATATGCAGGGCGACTTCGTTCGAGTCGAAGTCGCCCTGCAGTTTTTTTGCCGATGAAGTTTAACTGAGGCAAACCGGCTATGCGATGCTGATGAGTCCTAACAAGGACGAAACAGCTGTCCATGGTTGCCGAACTGCACGGGTAATAGACTGTGCTAGCGTCCCGTCTTGGCCCGACAGGTGCCAATGTGTGTATGCTAGTGTGCTTTTAAAGTCCACATTTGTGAAATAGGTGCATGGTCTACATTTTGGTTAATAGAATATGCAATGTAACCAAACTCAGGGTTTCAGAGGGCTCAAGCTACTTTCATGATGAGTACGCATGCGCGTGCACAGGTTTTGTTGTAAGGGGATGCACAGTCGTAGGAAAGCATGGTTTCATGAGTACGCATGCGCGTGCACAGGTTTTGTTGTAGAGGGATGCACAGTCGTAAGAAAGCATGGTTTCATGATGAGTACGCATGCGCGTGCACAGGTTTTGTTGTAGAGGGATGCACAGTCGTAAGAAAGCATGGTTTCATGATGAGTACGCATGCGCGTGCACAGGTTTTGTTGTAAGGGGATGCACAGTCGTAGGAAAGCATGGTTTCATGAGTACGCATGCGCGTGCACAGGTTTTGTTGTAGAGGGATGCACAGTCGTAAGAAAGCATGGTTTCATGATGAGTACGCATGCGCGTGCACAGGTTTTGTTGTAGAGGGATGCACAGTCGTAGGAAAGCATGGTTTCATGAGTACGCATGCGCGTGCACAGGTTTTGTTGTAAGGGGATGCACAGTCGTAGGAAAGCATGGTTTCATGATGAGTACGCATGCGCGTGCACAGGTTTTGTTGTAGAGGGATGCACAGTCGTAGGAAGGAATGGTTTCATGAGTACGCATGCGCGTGCACAGGTTTTGTTGTAAGGGGATGCACAGTCGTAGGAAAGCATGGTTTCATGATGAGTACGCATGCGCGTGCACAGGTTTTGTTGTAAGGGGATGCACAGTCGTAGGAAAGCATGGTTTCATGATGAGTACGCATGCGCGTGCACAGGTTTTGTTGTAGAAGGATGCACAGTCGTAGGAAAGCATGGTTTCATGAAAGTACGCATGCGCGTGCACAGGTTTTGTTGTAAGGGGATGCACGGTCATAGGAAAGCATGGTTTCATGATGTGTTATGTACGCATGCGCGTGCACAGGAGATGCTGTAGGGGGAGTGGGCAGCCGAGGATTGATATAGGAAGAAGATAGTATTCGACGATCTTTCAATGAGAAATGATCTCCATAACATACAACAACCCCCCTCCCCTGTGTACGCGCCTGTAATTTTATCCCAGTTCACACTACTGAAGTCGAAGTTGGATAGAAGGCTTTGTCAACGGTGCTGAGGTTTCTTGATCACTAAAGTCCCATACTACCATCCCGATGCCAAAAGAAACGAACCTTTCTATCTAACGGTTTATCAACTTGTTATACTCCAAATAGGGTTTTGTCGCACCATCGGCTTTGCTTTCGGTACTTTGATTTCTTTCCATTAAAGATGTTGATGTAACATTTACTAAAACAAGGCGCTAATCTAAAAAAAATACAATTAGACCTTTCGTGCAATTTCATCCTTCGGTTTGATTAACGTTTGCTTCAAATGAGGTGTTGATTAGTTGTCGCACTAAGGGCTTTGCTCTCGGTTACTTTGTTGTTTTTTTCATTTAAGATGTCTGTCCATGTAACAGGCACGAAAATAAGGCACTAAATCTAAAATAATACAACAAGACCTTTCGTGCAGTTTTATCTTACGGTTTGATTAACGTTTGCTTCAAATGAGGTGTTGATTAGTTGTCGCACTAAGGGCTTTGCTTTCAGTTACTTTGATGTCTTTTTATTTAAGATGTCCATGTTACAGGCACCAAAATAAGGCACTTAATCTATAATAATGTAATTAGACCTTTCGTGCAGTTTCATCTTACGATTCGAACGTTTGCTTCAAATGAGGTGTTGATTAGTTGTCTCACTAAGGGCTTTGCTTTCGGTTACTTGATGTCTTAATCAAGGATGTTTCTGTAACAGGGGACAAATATAAGGCACTGAAATAAAAAAAAAATAAGATCTTTCCTACAGTTTTAAATGTTTATTTGGTGTGCCTTGTCTATTAAAAATACGATGTCTCGTCCCTTGTTGAAGACGAAAAACGCGTTTTTCCGAGAATTTTCAATATTACCAAAAAAACCATTTTAGGATTATTTTAATATTGTTTAAGATTTGTCGCTCAAATTTAACTTCTGCCACAATTTATCCTAATTAGTCGGGCTACCTGTGGTAGGCCGACTTGAGATTTACGTTTTCTCCGTTTTTTCCTCCGCCACAAAATTGAAAAATTGCGCAACAATATCCTTATATGGCAGAGCCCGAAGCCACGTGCGTCATACGCTTCCAACTTTCTAGATCCGCCATTATCTATCGAGCGTGTATTTCAGTTTGGGTGTTTTTGTTTTATCGCTACTTTCCAGCTTTCTTGGATGCATCAAATGACTGTGATATATTAGCAAAAGCTGCACAGTTGTCTTTAATTCACGATCATGGAACTAGATCTCGGTACGCAAATTTTGTTTTGTTTGGTAACCATCGCTCTCGCAGACGAAGCAGAGAACCAAGTAGGATTCCAAAGAAACAGCCTGCACGTGCTTTAGCAGATACATAAGAAGACTTGTTCGAAAAAGTATCGTGGAAAATTTACCAAAGTCATCTCGATTTCATTACGAAGAAATATTCATTCTATCACAAAAGATTTGTGAGACACGACGTCTGGTCAGCATATTTCAAAGTAAGGTACTTTCATATAAACAGAGGCAGAGTAAGAATAATAAAGTAAAATGGAAGTCGATGAAGCCCATGTGGATGTTATAACAAGTGTGGGGTTAAGGTGGGGGTTTAGAGCACTTCTGAACGAGAATCTGTCCCGAGGGGGTGGGGGAATTGACAGTTTTCTACTCTAAGACTTATCCCCACCGTGGGGGTTTGGGACACGTGAATAGTGTCACAAATATCATGTTAATTTCTGGCTTGAGACTCTTTTTCTTCTGTAGCAAGCAATTCCATGTATCAGCATGTGGCATGCTGCACGGCGACATGTGCAAAAACGAATATTTAAAAAAAAGCCAGATGAAGTTGATTTATTTTTCCATCTTTTTATGTAACTGTTATCTTCATAGTAATTGGTACAAATGTACTCGCTGAAGTGTGCTGGCTTTGAAAGATAAAAAAAGCTTATTTCAGATGACTTGTTGTCGGGTAGTTGCCTATAGTTTGCATCCAAGGAGTAGGGGCATTTAACTGCTGTTTTGTCCCGAGGGGGTGGGGGCTTTTCTCGGTTTTGTACAGGGTCAAAGTCTAACCCCCCACCCTTCCCCAGGACCATGGGGTAGGGGTTTCAATTGACTAGTGCATAATGTTTTACAAAAATTATTAGAGAAAAATACAGGTCTTTCATTTTGACTGTTGGTTCAAATACTGTGGCTATTTATTGCACTGCCGATGGAAGATTTAAAACATTTGATTCTCATTCCAGAGATTTGTTCCGTATGGCCAGTTCTCTAGGATCTTGTGTATTGTTAGAGATATCATCATTAAATGATTTTATAAACTATGTCAGAGCTCTCTATAATAATTCAAACTACATTTTTAGCTAAAGGGTGTAATCCAAATTGAAGCATCTGCCAATTATACTAATTATATTAACCAATCAATGCATGGACATGGAGTTTCCAATCATCAATCAAATGATAACAAGGGCTCAAATCTAGAGGTTAGAAAACATTTTTTGTATTGTAAGATGCTGCTGTGCTATTTCTTTTTGTTCCATTTGCTTTTCTGTTGTTACTGGAATTCACAAACCCTAGATGCATTTGTTTATCTTGGAAATTATTTATAAGGTTCTAAACACTCCATCTTTTACAGACTTCACCCCGCTAAACGCCTTCCAATCGTCTTGTTTTTAATTACACGTCACGACAGTTGGTGATTAGAGTAATAAGTCAGACATTTGCTGTCTTCACTAGTCTATGTTCGGACAACAGCCCGCCTTAATCTTGCTCGCAAGATCTTGTTTTACTAAGACTCCGAGTAATGTCAAAGAATCTGAACGATACATCCTAGTACAAAGATAAAAACGCAGTGCATTGTGAATAGTCATACAAGACCCATAATTTACATTATGTGCTCAATGTGTTAACTTGGCCGTGCTTAGAACACAAAGTCTCCGATTTTCGGTTTCATGTGGGCCTTATCTAATGCTGAAAACTTGTTTTCAATACGTGCTTGCCTCTCCGGCATTCTCAAAGATAACAACTTGTTTTTATGCTTCTTCAGAAAAGCCACCGTCTGGTTAGCATGCTTCTTGCAAAGTCGCGTTCTCACTGCCCTCATTCGCTCAAGCAGCAACTCTATTTCCTTCTTCAAGGCTTCGGAAGCTGCGCGCGTGCATTCTTGGGCTTCAACGGACTCTGCAATGAAAAAATGTGTAGCGTATATCCGCTATCATAAGAAATGCCTGTGTAATTTCTATATAATACGGTATTGCGTTTTTAGAACTCCCTTATTAAATTTAGTTAATGTTTAGTTGTGAATGCTTGTTATTCCTGACGCTGCTGTAGAAGAAGACAAGGGAAGGCATCGACGCCATCTAGGGGTAGCAATGGGTACCTCGAAATGTCGAAAGTCTCGCAAAATTTCACAAAGTCTCGGAATCTCGGCGTTTTTTACACAAATCTCGAAGTCTTGTTTTTGAAAAGTTTTAGGGGTCTCAGAGCCACGCTTTTTTAACACGGTCTCGGAGTCTCTGATTTTTAAACGCGATCTGTTTTATGTTGTTATCCTACTACGGGTTTTTCGTTGTGTAGCAAGAATGTATTTTAACTCTACATATTCTTTTGTCAACTTTTGTACCTCGAGCAAGTTATCCGAAAACAAGCTCGAAATAAAAGCTTGGGCCTAAGCATGGGTCTCGGCGCCTCGGCAAGTCTCGTATTTACCCATCGCTACCCCTTCATGTGCCTTGGACCTTTTTGTGTTCTGTTTACACCACGCATTTCAAATTAGAGTGCACGCAGGGAGAATCTTTGTGTCGTTACTAGCCTACAAGCCGGCTCTCATTCGGGTTATTCTGAAATGTTTTGGTTTTTGAATATTGGAAATTCTGTGGCGCGCGTGATCATGGGTATTACTAAACAACGATCATGGGTATAACTAAACAACGATCATAGGCGGTATAACTATAAAAAGAGATTCGCACAGCAAGGAAAACACGGTCTCATTGTCTAGGCCATCAATAAAGCCTCCGCCTGTTAATCGACCAAACTTCGTTCACTACTGTGTAAAAAATATCTTGCGTATAGTAATTTAGTGCATAGTGTTCCATTAGTGCCAAATGCGGGATAATTTCTGTCTAGTTGTCAAAGTGTTTGATTGAATTTGACCGCATATCAGTGTCTCATTAAATAACAAATCAAGCAGCTTTAAAAAAAGATTGTAGTTTAATGTGTGCTTGTGATATATTATTCACTCTAACCCTTAATGGCTTTTCGTCGGGGAATGTGCCAAACTCGTTCCCAAGTGATCCCGATAAGAAGCAGGACGAAGAGAACACCCAGGAGCGTGTACAGCGTCCAGCGGAACATTTCCGTCCCGGCATCGAACATCCCCGTCGAGTACTCCACAGAGTCAGGGAGGTTACCCGCCTACGGGAAACAGAGGTTTAACCCTTACTCATTGGCCGCCTAGAGGAAACAGAGGTTAAACCCTTACTCATTGGCCGCCTAGAGGAAACAGAGGTTTAACCCTTACTAATTGGCCGCCTAGAGGAAGCAGAGGTTTAACCCTTACTAATTGGCCGCCAAGAGGAAACAGAGGTTTAACCATTACTAATTGGACGCCAAGAGGAAACAGAGGTTTAACCCTTACAAATTGGCCGCCTAGTGGAAACAGAGGTTAAACCCTTACTAATTGGCCGCCTAGAGGGAACAGAGGTTTAACCCTTACTAATTGGCCGCCTAGAGGAAGCAGAGGTTTAACCCTTACAAATTGCCCGCCAAGAGGAAACAGAGGTTTAACCCTTACTAATTGGCCACCTAGAGGAAACAGAGGTTTAACCCTTACTAATTGGCCGCCTAGAGGAAGCAGAGGATTAACCCTTACTAATTGGCCGCCTAGAGAAAACAGAGGTTTAACCCTTACAAGTTGCCCGCCAAGAGGAAACAGAGGTTTAACCCTTACTAATATGCCGCCTAGAGGAAACAGAGGTTTAACCCTTACTAATTGGCCGCCTAGAGGAAGCAGAGGATTAACCCTTACTAATTGGCCGCCTACAGGAAACAGAGGTTTAACCCTTACAAATTGCCCGCCAAGAGGAAACAGAGGTTTAACCCTTACTAATTGGCCACCTAGAGGAAACAGAGGTTTAACCCTTACAAATTGGCCGCCAAGAGGAAACAGAGGTTTAACCCTTACGAATTGGCTGCCTAGAGGAAGCAGAGGTTTAACCCTTACTAATTGGCCGCCAAGAGGAAACAGAGGTTAACCCTTACTACTTGGCCGCCTAGAGGAAGCAGAGGATTAACCCTTACTAATTGGCAGCCAGGAGGAAACAGAGGTTTAACCCTTATACTAATTGGCCGCCTAGAGGAAACAGAGGTTTAATCCTTACTAATTGGCCGCCTAGAGGAAACAGAGGTTTAACCCTTACAAATTGCCCGCCAAGAGGAAACAGAGGTTTAACCCTTACTAATTGGCCGCCAAGAGGAAAGAGAGGTTAACCCTTACTAATTGGCCGCCAAGAGGAAACAGAGGTTAACCCTTACTAATTGGCCGCCTAGAGGAAACAGAGGTTTAATCCTTACTAATTGGCCGCCTAGAGGAAACAGAGGTTTAACACTTACAAATTGCCCGCCAAGAGGAAACAGAGGTTTAACCCTTACTAATTGGCCGCCAAGAGGAAACAGAGGTTAACCCTTACTAATTGGCCGCCAAGAGGAAACAGAGGTTAACCCTTACTAATTGGCCGCCTAGAGGAAACAGAGGTTTAACCCTTACTAATTGGCCACCTAGAGGAAACAGAGGTTTAACCCTTACTAATTGGCCGCCTAGAGGAAGCAGAGGTTTAACCCTTACTAATTGGCCGCCTAGAGGAAACATAGGTTAACCCTTACTAATTGGCCGCCTAGAGGAAAGGTTAACCCTTACTACTTGGCCGCCTAGAGGAAACAGAGGTTTAACCCTTACTAATTGGCCGCCTAGAGGAAACAGAGGTTTAACCCTTACTAATTGGCCGCCTAGAGGAAACAGAGGTGTAACCATTGTTAATTGGCCGCCTAGAGGGAGCAGAGGTTTAACCCTTACTAATTGGCCGCCTAGAGGAAACAGAGGTTTAACCCTTACTAATTGGCCGCCTAGAGGGAGCAGAGGTTTAACTCTATACTAATTGGCCGCCTAGAGGAAACAGAGGTGTAACCATTACTAATTGGCCGCCAAGAGGAAACAGAGGTTTAACCCTTACTAATTGGCCGCCTAGAGGAAACAGAGGTTTAACCCTTACTAATTGGCCGCCTAGAGGGAGCAGAGGTTTAACTCTGTACTAATTGGCCGCCTAGAGGAAACAGAGGTGTAACCATTACTAATTGGCCGCCAAGAGGAAGCAGAGGTTAACCCTTACTAATTGGCCGCCTAGAGGAAGCAGAGGTTTAACCCTTACTAATTGGCCGCCTAGAGGAAACAGAGGTTTAACCCTTACTAATTGGCCACCTAGAGGAAACAGAGGTTTAACCCTTACTAATTGGCCGCCTAGAGGAAGCAGAGGTTTAACCCTTACTAATTGGCCGCCTAGAGGAAACAGAGGTTTAACCCTTACTAATTGGCCACCTAGAGGAAACAGAGGTTTAACCCTTACTACTTGGCCGCTTAGAGGAAGCAGAGGTTTAACCCTTACTAATTGGCCGCCTAGAGGAAACAGAGGTTAACCCTTACTAATTGGCCGCCTAGAGGAAAGGTTAACCCTTACTACTTGGCCGCCTAGAGGAAACAGAGGTTTAACCCTTACTAATTGGCCGCCTAGAGGAAACAGAGGTTTAACCCTTACTAATTGGCCGCCTAGAGGAAACAGAGGTGTAACCATTACTAATTGGCCGCCTAGAGGGAGCAGAGGTTTAACTCTTACTACTTGGCCGCCAAGAGGAAACAGAGGTTTAACCTAACTAATTGGCCACCTAGAGGAAGCAGAGGTTTAACACTTACTACTTGGCCGCCTAGAGGAAGCAAGGGTTTAACCCTTACTAATTGGCCGCCTAGAGGGAGCAGAGGTTTAACCCTTACTAATTGGCCACCTAGAGGAAACAGAGGTTTAACCCTTACTAATTGGCCGCCTAGAGGAAACATAGGTTAACCCTTACTAATTGGCCGCCTAGAGGAAAGGTTAACCCTTACTACTTGGCCGCCTAGAGGAAACAGAGGTTAAACCCTTACTAATTGGCCGCCTAGAGGAAACAGAGGTTTAACCCTTACTAATTGGCCGCCTAGAGGAAACAGAGGTGTAACCATTGTTAATTAGCCGCCTAAAGGGAGCAGAGGTTTAACCCTTACTAATTGGCCGCCTAGAGGAAACAGAGGTTTAACCCTTACTAATTGGCTGCCTAGAGGGAGCAGAGGTTTAACTCTATACTAATTGGCCGCCTAGAGGAAACAGAGGTGTAACCATTACTAATTGGCCGCCAAGAGGGAACAGAGGTTTAACCCTTACTAATTGGCCGCCTAGAGGAAACAGAGGTTTAACCCTTACTAATTGGCCGCCTAGAGGGAGCAGAGGTTTAACTCTGTACTAATTGGCCGCCTAGAGGAAACAGAGGTGTAACCATTACTAATTGACCGCCAAGAGGAAGCAGAGGTTAACCCTTACTAATTGGCCGCCTAGAGGAAGCAGAGGTTTAACCCTTACTAATTGGCCGCCTAGAGGAAACAGAGGTTTAACCCTTACTAATTGGCCACCTAGAGGAAACAGAGGTTTAACCCTTACTAATTGGCCGCCTAGAGGAAGCAGAGGTTTAACCCTTACTAATTGGCCGCCTAGAGGAAACAGAGGTTTAACCCTTACTAATTGGCCACCTAGAGGAAACAGAGGTTTAACCCTTACTACTTGGCCGCCTAGAGGAAGCAGAGGTTTAACCCTTACTAATTGGCCGCCTAGAGGAAACAGAGGTTAACCCTTACTAATTGGCCGCCTAGAGGAAAGGTTAACCCTTACTACTTGGCCGCCTAGAGGAAACAGAGGTTTAACCCTTACTAATTGGCCGCCAAGAGGAAACAGAGGTTTAACCCTTACTAATTGGCCGCCTAGAGGAAACAGAGGTGTAACCATTACTAATTGGCCGCCTAGAGGAAACAGAGGTTTAACCCTTACTAATTGGCCACCTAGAGGAAACAGAGGTTTAACCCTTACTAATTGGCCACCTAGAGGAAACAGAGGTTTAACCTAACTAATTGGCCACCTAGAGGAAGCAGAGGTTTAACCCTTACTAATTGGCCGCCTAGAGGAAGCAGAGGTTTAACCCTTACTAATTGGCCACCTAGAGGGAGCAGAGGTTTAACTCTTACTACTTGGCCGCCAAAAGGAAACAGAGGTTTAACCTAACTAATTGGCCACCTAGAGGAAGCAGAGGTTTAACACTTACTACTTGGCCGCCTAGAGGAAGCAGAGGTTTAACCCTTACTAATTGGCCGCCTAGAGGGAGCAGAGGTTTAACCCTTACTAATTGGCCACCTAGAGGAAACAGAGGTTTAACCCTTACTAATTGGCCACCTAGAGGAAACAGAGGTTTAACCCTTACTAATTGGCCACCTAGAGGAAACAGAGGTTTAACCCTTACTAATTGGCCGCCTAGAGGAAACAGAAGTTTAACCCTTACTAATTGGCCGCCTAGAGGAAACAGAGGTTTAACCCTTACTAATTGGCCGCCTAGAAAAAGCAGAGGTTTAACCCTTACTAATTGGCCGCCTAGAGGAAACAGAGGTTTAACCCTTACTAATTGGCCGCTTAGAGGAAACAGAGGTTGAACCCTTATACTAATTGGCCGCCTAGACGAAACAGAGGTTTAACCCTTACTAATTGGCCGCCTAGAGTGAGCAGAGGTTTAACCCTTACTAATTGGCCGCCAAGAGGAAGCAGAGGTTTAACCCAACTAATTGGCCGCCTAAAAGAAACAGAGGTTTAACCCTTATACTAATTGGCCGCCTAGAGGAAACAGAGGTGTAACCCTTACTAATTGGCCGCCAAGAGGAAACAGAGGTTTAACCCTTACTAGTTGGCCGCCTAGAAGAAACAGAGGTTTAACCCTTACTAATTGGCCGCCTAGAGGAAGCAGAGGTTTAACCCTTACTAATTGGCCGCCTAGAGGAAACAGAGGTTTAACCCTTACAAATTGCCCGCCAAGAGGAAACAGAGGTTTAACCCTAACTAATTGGCCACCTAGAGGAAACAGAGGTTTAACCCTTACAAATTGGCCGCCAAGAGGAAACAGAGGTTTAACCCTTACGAATTGGCCGCCTAGAGGAAGCAGAGGTTTAACCCTTACTAATTGGCCGCCAAGAGGAAACAGAGGTTAACCCTTACTACTTGGCCGCCTAGAGGAAGCAGAGGTTTAACCCTTACTAATTGGCCGCCTAGAGGAAACAGAGGTTTAACCCTTACTAATTGGCCACCTAGAGGGAGCAGAGGTTAAACCCTTACTAATTGGCCGCCTAGAGGAAGCAGAGGTTTAACCCTTACTAATTGGCCGCCTAGAGGAAACAGAGGTTTAACTCTTACTAATTGGCCACCTAGAGGAAACAGAGGTTTAACCTTTACTAATTGGCCACCTAGAGGAAACAGAGGTTTAACCCTTACTAATTGACCGCCTAGATGAAGCAGAGGTTTAACCCTTACTAATTGGCCGCCAAGAGGAAACAGAGGTTTAACCCTTATACTAATTGGCCGCCTAGAGGAAACAGAAGTTTAACCCTTACTAATTGGCCGCCTAGAGGAAACAGAGGTTTAACCCTTACTAATTGGCCGCCTAGAGGGAGCAGAGGTTTAACCCTTACTAATTGGCCGCCTAGAGGAAACAGAGGTTTAACCCTTACTAATTGGCCGCCTAGAGGAAACAGAGGTTTAACCCTTATACTAATTGGCCGCCTAGAGGAAACAGAGGTTTAACCCTTACTAATTGGCCGCCTAGAGGGAGCAGAGGTTTAACCCTTACTAATTGGCCGCCAAGAGGAAGCAGAGGTTTAACCCAACTAATTGGCCGCCTAGAAGAAACAGAGGTTTAACCCTTATACTAATTGGCCGCCTAGAGGAAACAGAGGTGTAACCCTTACTAATTGGCCGCCAAGAGGAAACAGAGGTTTAACCCTTACTAGTTGGCCGCCTAGAGGAAACAGAGGTTTAACCCTTACTAATTGGCCGCCTAGAGGAAACAGAGGTTTAACCCTTACTAATTGGCCGCCTAGAAAAAGCAGAAGTTTAACCCTTACTAGTTGGCCGCCTAGAAGAAACAGAGGTTTAACACTTACTAATTGGCCGCCTAGAGGAAGCACAGGTTTAACCCTTACTAATTGGCCGCCTAGAGGAAACAGAGGTTTAACCCTTACAAATTGCCCGCCAAGAGGAAACAGAGGTTTAACCCTTACTAATTGGCCACCTAAAGGAAACAGAGGTTTAACCCTTACAAATTGGCCGCCAAGAGGAAACAGAGGTTTAACCCTTACGAATTGGCCGCCTAGAGGAAGCAGAGGTTTAACCCTTACTAATTGGCCGCCAAGAGGAAACAGAGGTTAACCCTTACTACTTGGCCGCCTAGAGGAAGCAGAGGTTTAACCCTTACTAATTGGCCGCCTAGAGGAAACAGAGGTTAACCCTTACTAATTGGCCGCCTAGAGGAAAGGTTAACCCTTACTACTTGGCCGCCTAGAGGAAACAGAGGTTTAACCCTTACTAATTGGCCGCCTAGAGGAAACAGAGGTTTAACCCTTACTAATTGGCCGCCTAGAAGAAACAGAGGTGTAACCATTACTAATTGGCCGCCTAGAGGGAGCAGAGGTTTAACTCTTACTACTTGGCCGCCAAGAGGAAACAGAGGTTTAACCTAACTAATTGGCCACCTAGGGGAAGCAGAGGTTTAACACTTACTACTTGGCCGCCTAGAGGAAGCAGAGGTTTAACCCTTACTAATTGGCCGCCTAGAGGGAGCAGAGGTTTAACCCTTACTAATTGGCCACCTAGAGGAAACAGGGGTTTAACCCTTACTAATTGGCCACCTAGAGGAAACAGAGGTTTAACCCTTACTAATTGGCCACCTAGAGGAAACAGAGGTTTAACCCTTACTAATTGGCCACCTAGAGGGAGCAGAGGTTTAACCCTTATACTAATTGGCCGCCTAGAGAGGAAGCAGAGGTTTAACCCTTACTAATTGGCCGCCTAGAGGAAACAGAGGTTTAACTCTTACTAATTGGCCACCTAGAGGAAACAAAGGTTTAACATTTACTAATTGGCCACCTAGAGGAAACAGAGGTTTAACCCTTACTAATTGGCCACCTAGAGGAAACAGAGGTTTAACCCTTACTAATTGGCCACCTAGAGGGAGCAGAGGTTTAACCCTTATACTAATTGGCCGCCTAGAGGAAGCAGAGGTTTAACCCTTACTAATTGGCCGCCAAGAGGAAACAGAGGTTTAACCCTTATACTAATTGGCCGCCTAGAGGAAACAGAAGTTTAACCCTTACTAATTGGCCGCCTAGAGGAAACAGAGGTTTAACCCTTACTAATTGGCCGCCTAGAGGGAGCAGAGGTTTAACCCTTACTAATTGGCCGCCTAGAGGAAACAGAGGTTTAACCCTTACTAATTGGCCGCCTAGAGGAAACAGAGGTTTAACCCTTATACTAATTGGCCGCCTAGAGGAAACAGAGGTTTAACCCTTACTAATTGGCCGCCTAGAGGAAGCAGAGGTTTAACCCTTACTAATTGGCCGCCAAGAGGAAGCAGAGGTTGAACCCAACTAATTGGCCGCCTAGAAGAAACAGAGGTTTAACCCTTATACTAATTGGCCGCCTAGAGGAAACAGAGGTGTAACCCTTACTAATTGGCCGCCAAGAGGAAACAGAGGTTTAACCCTTACTAGTTGGCCGCCTAGAGGAAACAGAGGTTTAACCCTTACTAATTGGCCGCCTAGAGGAAACAGAGGTTTAACCCTTACTAATTGGCCGCCTAGAAAAAGCAGAAGTTTAACCCTTACTAGTTGGCCGCCTAGAAGAAACAGAGGTTTAACCCTTACTAATTGGCCGCCAAGAGGAAACAGAGGTTTAACCCTTATACTAATTGGCCGCCTAGAGGAAACAGAGGTTTAACCCTTACAAATTGCCCGCCAAGAGGAAACAGAGGTTTAACCCTTACTAATTGGCCGCCTAGAGGGAGCAGAGGTTTAACCCTTACTAATTGGCCGCCTAGAGGAAACAGAGGTTTAACCCTTACGAATTGGCCGCCTAGAGGAAGCAGAGGTTTAACCCTTACTAATTGGCCGCCAAGAGGAAACAGAGGTTAACCCTTACTACTTGGCCGCCTAGAGGAAGCAGAGGTTTAACCCTTACTAATTGGCCGCCTAGAGGAAACAGAGGTTTAACCCTTACTAATTGGCCACCTAGAGGGAGCAGAGGTTTAACCCTTACTAATTGGCCGCCTAGAGGAAGCAGAGGTTTAACCCTTACTAATTGACCGCCTAGAGGAAGCAGAGGTTTAACCCTTACTAATTGGCCGCCAAGAGGAAACAGAGGTTTAACCCTTATACTAATTGGCCGCCTAGAGGAAACAGAAGTTTAACCCTTACTAATTGGCCGCCTAGAGGAAACAGAGGTTTAACCCTTACTAATTGGCCGCCTAGAGGGAGCAGAGGTTTAACCCTTACTAATTGGCCGCCTAGAGGAAACAGAGGTTTAACCCTTACTAATTGGCCGCCTAGAGGAAACAGAGGTTTAACCCTTATACTAATTAGCCGCCTAGAGGAAACAGAGGTTTAACCCTTACTAATTGGCCGCCTAGAGGGAGCAGAGGTTTAACCCTTACTAATTGGCCGCCAAGAGGAAGCAGAGGTTTAACCCAACTAATTGGCCGCCTAGAAGAAACAGAGGTTTAACCCTTATACTAATTGGCCGCCTAGAGGAAACAGAGGTGTAACCCTTACTAATTGGCCGCCAAGAGTAAACAGAGGTTTAACCCTTACTAGTTGGCTGCCTAGAGGAAACAGAGGTTTAACCCTTACTAATTGGCCGCCTAGAGGAAACAGAGGTTTAACCCTTACTAATTGGCCGCCTAGAAAAAGCAGAAGTTTAACCCTTACTAGTTGGCCGCCCAGAAGAAACAGAGGTTAAACCCTTACTAATTGGCCGCCTAGAGGAAGCAGAGGTTTAACCCTTACTAATTGGCCGCCTAGAGGAAACAGAGGTTTAACCCTTACAAATTGCCCGCCAAGAGGAAACAGAGGTTTAACCCTTACTAATTTGCCACCTAGAGGAAACAGAGGTTTAACCCTTACAAATTGGCCGCCAAGAGGAAACAGAGGTTTAACCCTTACGAATTGGCCGCCTAGAGGAAGCAGAGGTTTAACCCTTACTAATTGGCCGCCAAGAGGAAACAGAGGTTAACCCTTACTACTTGGCCGCCTAGAGGAAGCAGAGGTTTAACCCTTACTAATTGGCCGCCTAGAGGAAACAGAGGTTAACCCTTACTAATTGGCCGCCTAGAGGAAAGGTTAACCCTGACTACTTGGCCGCCTAGAGGAAACAGAGGTTTAACCCTTACGAATTGGCCGCCTAGAGGAAGCAGAGGTTTAACCCTTACTAATTGGCCGCCTAGAGGAAACAGAGGTTTAACCCTTACTAATTGGCCGCCTAGAGGAAACAGAGGTTTAACCCTTACTAATTGGCCGCCTAGAGGAAGCAGAGGTTTAACCCTTACTAATTGTCCGCCTAGAGGAAGCAGAGGTTTAACCCTTACTAATTGGCCACCTAGAGGAAACACAGGTTTTACCCTTATACTAATTGGCCGCCTAGAGGAAACAGAGGTTTAACCCTTACTAATTGGCCGCCTAGAGGGAGCAGAGGTTTAACCCTTACTAATTGGCCGCCTAGAGGAAACAGAGGTTTAACCCTTACTAATTGGCCGCCTAGAGGAAGCAGAGGTTTAACCCTTACTAATTGGCCGCCAAGAGGAAACAGAGGTTTTACCCTTATACTAATTGGCCGCCTAAAGGAAACAGAGGTTTAACCCTTACTAATTGGCCGCCTAGAGGAAGCAGAGGTTTAACCCTTACTAATTGGCCGCCAAGAGGAAACAGAGGTTTTACCCTTATACTAATTGGCCGCCTAGAGGAAACAGAGGTTTAACCCTTACGAATTGGCTGCCTAGAAGAAACAGAGGTTTAACCCTTACTAATTGGCCGCCAAGAGGAAACAGAGGTTAACCCTTACTACTTGGCCGCCTAGAGGAAGCAGAGGATTAACCCTTACTAATTGGCAGCCAGGAGGAAACAGAGGTTTAACCCTTATACTAATTGGCCGCCTAGAGGAAACAGAGGTTTAATCCTTACTAATTGGCCGCCTAGAGGAAACAGAGGTTTAACCCTTACAAATTGCCCGCCAAGAGGAAACAGAGGTTTAACCCTTACTAATTGGCCGCCAAGAGGAAAGAGAGGTTAACCCTTACTAATTGGCCGCCAAGAGGAAACAGAGGTTAACCCTTACTAATTGGCCGCCTAGAGGAAACAGAGGTTTAATCCTTACTAATTGGCCGCCTAGAGGAAACAGAGGTTTAACCCTTACAAATTGCCCGCCAAGAGGAAACAGAGGTTTAACCCTTACTAATTGGCCGCCAAGAGGAAACAGAGGTTTAACCCTTACTAATTGGCCGCCAAGAGGAAACAGAGGTTAACCCTTACTAATTGGCCGCCTAGAGGAAACAGAGGTTTAACCCTTACTAATTGGCCACCTAGAGGAAATAGAGGTTTAACCCTTACTACTTGGCCGCCTAGAGGAAGCAGAGGTTTAACCCTTACTAATTGGCCGCCTAGAGGAAACATAGATTAACCCTTACTAATTGGCCGCCTAGAGGAAAGGTTAACCCTTACTACTTGGCCGCCTAGAGGAAACAGAGGTTTAACCCTTACTAATTGGCCGCCTAGAGCAAACAGAGGTTTAACCCTTACTAATTGGCCGCCTAGAGGAAACAGAGGTGTAACCATTGTTAATTTGCCGCCTAGAGGGAGCAGAGGTTTAACCCTTACTAATTGGCCGCCTAGAGGAAGCAGAGGTTTAACCCTTACTAATTGGCCGCCTAGAGGAAACAGAGGTTTAACCCTTACAAATTGCCCGCCAAGAGGAATCAGAGGTTTAACCCTTACTAATTGGCCACCTAGAGGAAACAGAGGTTTAACCCTTACAAATTGGCCGCCAAGAGGAAACAGAGGTTTAACCCTTACGAATTGGCCGCCTAGAGGAAGCAGAGGTTTAACCCTTACTAATTGGCCGCCAAGAGGAAACAGAGGTTAACCCTTACTACTTGGCCGCCTAGAGGAAGCAGAGGTTTAACCCTTACTAATTGGCCGCCTAGAGGAAACAGAGGTTTAACCCTTACTAATTGGCCACCTAGAGGGAGCAGAGGTTTAACCCTTACTAATTGGCCGCCTAGAGGAAGCAGAGGTTTAACTCTTACTAATTGGCCGCCTAGAGGAAACAGAGGTTTAACCCTTACTAATTGGCCACCTAGAGGAAACAGAGGTTTAAACTTTACTTATTGGCCACCTAGAGGAAACAGAGGTTTAACCCTTACTAATTGACCGCCTAGAGGAAGCAGAGGTTTAACCCTTACTAATTGGCCGCCAAGAGGAAACAGAGGTTTAACCCTTATACTAATTGGCCGCCTAGAGGAAACAGAAGTTTAACCCTTACTAATTGGCCGCCTAGAGGAAACAGAGGTTTAACCCTTACTAATTGGCCGCCTAGAGGGAGCAGAGGTTTAACCCTTACTAATTGGCCGCCTAGAGGAAACAGAGGTTTAACCCTTACTAATTGGCCGCCTAGAGGAAACAGAGGTTTAACCCTTATACTAATTGGCCGCCTAGAGGAAACAGAGGTTTAACCCTTACTAATTGGCCGCCTAGAGGAAGCAGAGGTTTAACCCTTACTAATTGGCCGCCAAGAGGAAACAGAGGTTTTACCCTTATACTAATTGGCCGCCTAGAGGAAACAGAGGTTTAACCCTTACGAATTGGCTGCCTAGAGGAAGCAGAGGTTTAACCCTTACTAATTGGCCGCCAAGAGGAAACAGAGGTTAACCCTTACTACTTGGCCGCCTAGAGGAAGCA
Organism: Nematostella vectensis; assembly: GCF_932526225.1. Lineage (NCBI taxonomy): Eukaryota > Metazoa > Cnidaria > Anthozoa > Actiniaria > Edwardsiidae > Nematostella > Nematostella vectensis. Next base: position 11,440,797 of record NC_064035.1, on the reverse strand, counting down.
GAGGATTAACCCTTACTAATTGGCAGCCAGGAGGAAACAGAGGTTTAACCCTTATACTAATTGGCCGCCTAGAGGAAACAGAGGTTTAATCCTTACTAATTGGCCGCCTAGAGGAAACAGAGGTTTAACCCTTACAAATTGCCCGCCAAGAGGAAACAGAGGTTTAACCCTTACTAATTGGCCGCCAAGAGGAAAGAGAGGTTAACCCTTACTAATTGGCCGCCAAGAGGAAACAGAGGTTAACCCTTACTAATTGGCCGCCTAGAGGAAACAGAGGTTTAATACTTACTAATTGGCCGCCTAGAGGAAACAGAGGTTTAACCCTTATACTAATTGGCCGCCTAGAGGAAACAGAGGTGTAACCATTGTTAATTTGCCGCCTAGAGGGAGCAGAGGTTTAACCCTTACTGATTGGCCGCCTAGAGGAAGCAGAGGTTTAACCCTTACTAATTGGCCGCCTAGAGGAAACAGAGGTTTAACCCTTACAAATTGCCCGCCAAGAGGAAACAGAGGTTTAACCCTTACTAATTGGCCACCTAGAGGAAACAGAGGTTTAACCCTTACAAATTGGCCGCCAAGAGGAAACAGAGGTTTAACCCTTACGAATTGGCCGCCAAGAGGAAACAGAGGTTAACCCTTACTACTTGGCCGCCTAGAGGAAGCAGAGGTTTAACCCTTACTAATTGGCCGCCTAGAGGAAACAGAGGTTTAACCCTTACTAATTGGCCACCTAGAGGGAGCAGAGGTTTAACCCTTACTAATTGGCCGCCTAGAGGAAGCAGAGGTTTAACCCTTACTAATTGGCCGCCTAGAGGAAACAGAGGTTTAACCCTTACTAATTGGCCACCTAGAGGAAACAGAGGTTTAAACTTTACTTATTGGCCACCTAGAGGAAACAGAGGTTTAACCCTTACTAATTGACCGCCTAGAGGAAGCAGAGGTTTAACCCTTACTAATTGGCCGCCAAGAGGAAACAGAGGTTTAACCCTTATACTAATTGGCCGCCTAGAGGAAACAGAAGTTTAACCCTTACTAATTGGCCGCCTAGAGGAAACAGAGGTTAAACCCTTACTAATTGGCCGCCTAGAGGGAGCAGAGGTTTAACCCTTACTAATTGGCCGCCTAGAGGAAACAGAGGTTTAACCCTTACTAATTGGCCGCCTAGAGGAAACAGAGGTTTAACCCTTATACTAATTGGCCGCCTAGAGGAAACAGAGGTTTAACCCTTACTAATTGGCCGCCTAGAGGGAGCAGAGGTTTAACCCTTACTAATTGGCCGCCAAGAGGAAGCAGAGGTTTAACCCAACTAATTGGCCGCCTAGAAGAAACAGAGGTTTAACCCTTATACTAATTGGCCGCCTAGAGGAAACAGAGGTGTAACCCTTACTAATTGGCCGCCAAGAGTAAACAGAGGTTTAACCCTTACTAGTTGGCCGCCTAGAGGAAACAGAGGTTTAACCCTTACTAATTGGCCGCCTAGAGGAAACAGAGGTTTAACCCTTACTAATTGGCCGCCTAGAAAAAGCAGAAGTTTAACCCTTACTAGTTGGCCGCCCAGAAGAAACAGAGGTTTAACCCTTACTAATTGGCCGCCTAGAGGAAGCAGAGGTTTAACCCTTACTAATTGGCCGCCTAGAGGAAACAGAGGTTTAACCCTTACAAATTGCCCGCCAAGAGGAAACAGAGGTTTAACCCTTACTAATTGGCCACCTAGAGGAAACAGAGGTTTAACCGTTACAAATTGGCCGCCAAGAGGAAACAGAGGTTTAACCCTTACGAATTGGCCGCCTAGAGGAAGCAGAGGTTTAACCCTTACTAATTGGCCGCCAAGAGGAAACAGAGGTTAACCCTTACTACTTGGCCGCCTAGAGGAAGCAGAGGTTTAACCCTTACTAATTGGCCGCCTAGAGGAAACAGAGGTTAACCCTTACTAATTGGCCGCCTAGAGGAAAGGTTAACCCTTACTACTTGGCCGCCTAGAGGAAACAGAGGTTTAACCCTTACGAATTGGCCGCCTAGAGGAAGCAGAGGTTTAACCCTTACTAATTGGCCGCCTAGAGGAAACAGAAGTTTAACCCTTACTAATTGGCCGCCTAGAGGAAACAGAGGTTTAACCCTTACTAATTGGCCGCCTAGAGGAAACAGAGGTTTAACCCTTACTAATTGGCCGCCTAGAGGGAGCAGAGGTTTAACCCTTACTAATTGGCCGCCTAGAGGAAACAGAGGTTTAACCCTTACTAATTGGCCGCCTAGAGGAAGCAGAGGTTTAACCCTTACTAATTGGCCGCCAAGAGGAAACAGAGGTTTTACCCTTATACTAATTGGCCGCCTAGAGGAAACAGAGGTTTAACCCTTACTAATTGGCCGCCTAGAGGAAGCAGAGGTTTAACCCTTACTAATTGGCCGCCAAGAGGAAACAGAGGTTTTACCCTTATACTAATTGGCCGCCTAGAGGAAACAGAGGTTTAACCCTTACGAATTGGCTGCCTAGAGGAAGCAGAGGTTTAACCCTTACTAATTGGCCGCCAAGAGGAAACAGAGGTTAACCCTTACTACTTGGCCGCCTAGAGTAAGCAGAGGATTAACCTTTACTAATTGGCAGCCAGGAGGAAACAGAGGTTTAACCCTTATACTAATTGGCCGCCTAGAGGAAACAGAGGTTTAATCCTTACTAATTGGCCGCCTAGAGGAAACAGAGGTTTAACCCTTACAAATTGCCCGCCAAGAGGAAACAGAGGTTTAACCCTTACTAATTGGCCGCCAAGAGGAAAGAGAGGTTAACCCTTACTAATTGGCCGCCAAGAGGAAACAGAGGTTAACCCTTACTAATTGGCCGCCTAGAGGAAACAGAGGTTTAATCCTTACTAATTGGCCGCCTAGAGGAAACAGAGGTTTAACCCTTACAAATTGCCCGCCAAGAGGAAACAGAGGTTTAACCCTTACTAATTGGCCGCCAAGAGGAAACAGAGGTTTAACCCTTACTAATTGGCCGCCAAGAGGAAACAGAGGTTAACCCTTACTAATTGGCCGCCTAGAGGAAACAGAGGTTTAACCCTTACTAATTGGCCACCTAGAGGAAACAGAGGTTTAACCCTTACTACTTGGCCGCCTAGAGGAAGCAGAGGTTTAACCCTTTACTAATTGGCCGCCTAGAGGAAACATAGGTTAACCCTTACTAATTGGCCGCCTAGAGGAAAGGTTAACCCTTACTACTTGGCCGCCTAGAGGAAACAGAGGTTTAACCCTTACTAATTGGCCGCCTAGAGGAAACAGAGGTGTAACCATTGTTAATTGGCCGCCTAGAGGGAGCAGAGGTTTAACCCTTACTAATTGGCCGCCTAGAGGAAACAGAGGTTTAACCCTTACTAATTGGCCGCCTAGAGGGAGCAGAGGTTTAACTCTATACTAATTGGCCGCCTAGAGGAAACAGAGGTGTAACCATTACTAATTGGCCGCCAAGAGGAAACAGAGGTTTAACCCTTACTAATTGGCCGCCTAGAGGGAGCAGAGGTTTAACTCTGTACTAATTGGCCGCCTAGAGGAAACAGAGGTGTAACCATTACTAATTGGCCGCCAAGAGGAAGCAGAGGTTAACCCTTACTAATTGGCCGCCTAGAGGAAGCAGAGGTTTAACCCTTACTAATTGGCCGCCTAGAGGAAACAGAGGTTTAACCCTTACTAATTGGCCACCTAGAAGAAACAGAGGTTTAACCCTTACTAATTGGCCGCCTAGAGGAAGCAGAGGTTTAACCCTTACTAATTGGCCGCCTAGAGGAAACAGAGGTTTAACCCTTACTAATTGGCCACCTAGAGGAAACAGAGGTTTAACCCTTACTACTTGGCCGCCTAGAGGAAGCAGAGGTTTAACCCTTACTAATTGGCCGCCTAGAGGAAACAGAGGTTAACCCTTACTAATTGGCCGCCTAGAGGAAAGGTTAACCCTTACTACTTGGCCGCCTAGAGGAAACAGAGGTTTAACCCTTACTAATTGGCCGCCTAGAGGAAACAGAGGTTTAACCCTTACTAATTGGCCGCCTAGAGGAAACAGAGGTGTAACCATTACTAATTGGCCGCCTAGAGGGAGCAGAGGTTTAACTCTTACTACTTGGCCGCCAAGAGGAAACAGAGGTTTAACCTTTACTAATTGGCCACCTAGAGGAAACAGAGGTTTAACCCTTACTAATTGGCCGCCTAGAGGAAACATAGGTTAACCCTTACTAATTGGCCGCCTAGAGGAAAGGTTAACCCTTACTACTTGGCCGCCTAGAGGAAACAGAGGTTTAACCCTTACTAATTGGCCGCCTAGAGGAAACAGAGGTTTAACCCTTACTAATTGGCCGCCTAGAGGAAACAGAGGTGTAACCATTGTTAATTGGCCGCCTAGAGGGAGCAGAGGTTTAACCCTTACTAATTGGCCGCCTAGAGGAAACAGAGGTTTAACCCTTACTAATTGGCTGCCTAGAGGGAGCAGAGGTTTAACTCTATACTAATTGGCCGCCTAGAGGAAACAGAGGTGTAACCATTACTAATTGGCCGCCAAGAGGGAACAGAGGTTTAACCCTTACTAATTGGCCGCCTAGAGGAAACAGAGGTTTAACCCTTACTAATTGGCCGCCTAGAGGGAGCAGAGGTTTAACCCTGTACTAATTGGCCGCCTAGAGGAAACAGAGGTGTAACCATTACTAATTGACCGCCAAGAGGAAGCAGAGGTTAACCCTTACTAATTGGCCGCCTTGAGGAAGCAGAGGTTTCACCCTTACTAATTGGCCGCCTAGAGGAAACAGAGGTTTAACCCTTACTAATTGGCCATCTAGAGGAAACAGAGGTTTAACCCTTACTAATTGGCCGCCTAGAGGAAGCAGAGGTTTAACCCTTACTAATTGGCCGCCTAGAGGAAACAGAGGTTAACCCTTACTAATTGGCCGCATAGAGGAAACAGAGGTTTAACATTTACTAATTGGCCACCTAGAGGAAACAGAGGTTTAACCCTTACTAATTGGCCGCCTAGAGGAAACAGAGGTTTAACCCTTACTAATTGGCCACCTAGAGGAAACAGAGGTTTAACCCTTACTACTTGGCCGCCTAGAGGAAGCAGAGGTTTAACCCTTACTAATTGGCCGCCTAGAGGAAACAGAGGTTAACCCTTACTAATTGGCCGCATAGAGGAAACAGAGGTTTAACATTTACTAATTGGCCACCTAGAGGAAACAGAGGTTTAACCCTTACAAATTGGTCGCCTAGAGGAAGCAGAGGTTTAACCCTTACTAATTGGCCACCTAAAGGAAACAGAGGTTTAACCCTTACTAATTTGCCACCTAGAGGAAACAGAGGTTTAACCTAACTAATTGGCCACCTAGAGGAAGCAGAGGTTTAACCCTTACTAATTGGCCGCCTAGAGGAAGCAGAGGTTTAACCCTTACTAATTGGCCACCTAGAGGGAGCAGAGGTTTAACTCTTACTACTTGGCCGCCAAAAGGAAACAGAGGTTTAACCTAACTAATTGGCCACCTAGAGGAAGCAGAGGTTTAACCCTTACTAATTGGCCGCCTAGAGGAAACAGAGGTTTAACCCTTACTAATTGGCCACCTAGAGGAAACAGAGGTTTAACCCTTACTAATTGGCCACCTAGAGGAAGCAGAGGTTTAACCCTTACTAATTGGCCACCTAGAGGAAGCAGAGGTTTAACCCTTACTAATTGGCCGCCAAGAGGAAACAGAGGTTTTACCCTTATACTAATTGGCCGCCTAAAGGAAACAGAGGTTTAACCCTTACTAATTGGCCGCCTAGAGGAAGCAGAGGTTTAACCCTTACTAATTGGCCGCCAAGAGGAAACAGAGGTTTTACCCTTATACTAATTGGCCGCCTAGAGGAAACAGAGGTTTAACCCTTACGAATTGGCTGCCTAGAGGAAGCAGAGGTTTAACCCTTACTAATTGGCCGCCAAGAGGAAACAGAGGTTAACCCTTACTACTTGGCCGCCTAGAGGAAGCAGAGGATTAACCCTTACTAATTGGCAGCCAGGAGGAAACAGAGGTTTAACCCTTATACTAATTGGCCGCCTAGAGGAAACAGAGGTTTAATCCTTACTAATTGGCCGCCTAGAGGAAACAGAGGTTTAACCCTTACAAATTGCCCGCCAAGAGGAAACAGAGGTTTAACCCTTACTAATTGGCCGCCAAGAGGAAAGAGAGGTTAACCCTTACTAATTGGCCGCCAAGAGGAAACAGAGGTTAACCCTTACTAATTGGCCGCCTAGAGGAAACAGAGGTTTAATCCTTACTAATTGGCCGCCTAGAGGAAACAGAGGTTTAACCCTTACAAATTGCCCGCCAAGAGGAAACAGAGGTTTAACCCTTACTAATTGGCCGCCAAGAGGAAACAGAGGTTTAACCCTTACTAATTGGCCGCCAAGAGGAAACAGAGGTTAACCCTTACTAATTGGCCGCCTAGAGGAAACAGAGGTTTAACCCTTACTAATTGGCCACCTAGAGGAAACAGAGGTTTAACCCTTACTACTTGGCCGCCTAGAGGAAGCAGAGGTTTAACCCTTACTAATTGGCCGCCTAGAGGAAACATAGATTAACCCTTACTAATTGGCCGCCTAGAGGAAAGGTTAACCCTTACTACTTGGCCGCCTAGAGGAAACAGAGGTTTAACCCTTACTAATTGGCCGCCTAGAGGAAACAGAGGTTTAACCCTTACTAATTGGCCGCCTAGAGGAAACAGAGGTGTAACCATTGTTAATTTGCCGCCTAGAGGGAGCAGAGGTTTAACCCTTACTAATTGGCCGCCTAGAGGAAGCAGAGGTTTAACCCTTACTAATTGGCCGCCTAGAGGAAACAGAGGTTTAACCCTTACAAATTGCCCGCCAAGAGGAAACAGAGGTTTAACCCTTACTAATTGGCCACCTAGAGGAAACAGAGGTTTAACCCTTACAAATTGGCCGCCAAGAGGAAACAGAGGTTTAACCCTTACGAATTGGCCGCCTAGAGGAAGCAGAGGTTTAACCCTTACTAATTGGCCGCCAAGAGGAAACAGAGGTTAACCCTTACTACTTGGCCGCCTAGAGGAAGCAGAGGTTTAACCCTTACTAATTGGCCGCCTAGAGGAAACAGAGGTTTAACCCTTACTAATTGGCCACCTAGAGGGAGCAGAGGTTTAACCCTTACTAATTGGCCGCCTAGAGGAAGCAGAGGTTTAACTCTTACTAATTGGCCGCCTAGAGGAAACAGAGGTTTAACCCTTACTAATTGGCCACCTAGAGGAAACAGAGGTTTAAACCTTACTTATTGGCCACCTAGAGGAAACAGAGGTTTAACCCCTACTAATTGACCGCCTAGAGGAAGCAGAGGTTTAACCCTTACTAATTGGCTGCCAAGAGGAAACAGAGGTTTAACCCTTATACTAATTGGCCGCCTAGAGGAAACAGAAGTTTAACCCTTACTAATTGGCCGCCTAGAGGAAACAGAGGTTTAACCCTTACTAATTGGCTGCCTAGAGGGAGCAGAGGTTTAACCCTTACTAATTGGCCGCCTAGAGGAAACAGAGGTTTAACCCTTACTAATTGGCCGCCTAGAGGAAACAGAGGTTTAACCCTTATACTAATTGGCCGCCTAGAGGAAACAGAGGTTTAACCCTTACTAATTGGCCGCCTAGAGGAAGCAGAGGTTTAACCCTTACTAATTGGCCGCCAAGAGGAAACAGAGGTTTTACCCTTATACTAATTGGCCGCCTAGAGGAAACAGAGGTTTAACCCTTACGAATTGGCTGCCTAGAGGAAGCAGAGGTTTAACCCTTACTAATTGGCCGCCAAGAGGAAACAGAGGTTAACCCTTACTACTTGGCCGCCTAGAGGAAGCAGAGGATTAACCCTTACTAATTGGCAGCCAGGAGGAAACAGAGGTTTAACCCTTATACTAATTGGCCGCCTAGAGGAAACAGAGGTTTAATCCTTACTAATTGGCCGCCTAGAGGAAACAGAGGTTTAACCCTTACAAATTGCCCGCCAAGAGGAAACAGAGGTTTAACCCTTACTAATTGGCCGCCAAGAGGAAAGAGAGGTTAACCCTTACTAATTGGCCGCCAAGAGGAAACAGAGGTTAACCCTTACTAATTGGCCGCCTAGAGGAAACAGAGGTTTAATACTTACTAATTGGCCGCCTAGAGGAAACAGAGGTTTAACCCTTATACTAATTGGCCGCCTAGAGGAAACAGAGGTGTAACCATTGTTAATTTGCCGCCTAGAGGGAGCAGAGGTTTAACCCTTACTGATTGGCCGCCTAGAGGAAGCAGAGGTTTAACCCTTACTAATTGGCCGCCTAGAGGAAACAGAGGTTTAACCCTTACAAATTGCCCGCCAAGAGGAAACAGAGGTTTAACCCTTACTAATTGGCCACCTAGAGGAAACAGAGGTTTAACCCTTACAAATTGGCCGCCAAGAGGAAACAGAGGTTTAACCCTTACGAATTGGCCGCCAAGAGGAAACAGAGGTTAACCCTTACTACTTGGCCGCCTAGAGGAAGCAGAGGTTTAACCCTTACTAATTGGCCGCCTAGAGGAAACAGAGGTTTAACCCTTACTAATTGGCCACCTAGAGGGAGCAGAGGTTTAACCCTTACTAATTGGCCGCCTAGAGGAAGCAGAGGTTTAACCCTTACTAATTGGCCGCCTAGAGGAAACAGAGGTTTAACCCTTACTAATTGGCCACCTAGAGGAAACAGAGGTTTAAACTTTACTTATTGGCCACCTAGAGGAAACAGAGGTTTAACCCTTACTAATTGACCGCCTAGAGGAAGCAGAGGTTTAACCCTTACTAATTGGCCGCCAAGAGGAAACAGAGGTTTAACCCTTATACTAATTGGCCGCCTAGAGGAAACAGAAGTTTAACCCTTACTAATTGGCCGCCTAGAGGAAACAGAGGTTAAACCCTTACTAATTGGCCGCCTAGAGGGAGCAGAGGTTTAACCCTTACTAATTGGCCGCCTAGAGGAAACAGAGGGTTAACCCTTACTAATTGGCCGCCTAGAGGAAACAGAGGTTTAACCCTTATACTAATTGGCCGCCTAGAGGAAACAGAGGTTTAACCCTTACTAATTGGCCGCCTAGAGGGAGCAGAGGTTTAACCCTTACTAATTGGCCGCCAAGAGGAAGCAGAGGTTTAACCCAACTAATTGGCCGCCTAGAAGAAACAGAGGTTTAACCCTTATACTAATTGGCCGCCTAGAGGAAACAGAGGTGTAACCCTTACTAATTGGCCGCCAAGAGTAAACAGAGGTTTAACCCTTACTAGTTGGCCGCCTAGAGGAAACAGAGGTTTAACCCTTACTAATTGGCCGCCTAGAGGAAACAGAGGTTTAACCCTTACTAATTGGCCGCCTAGAAAAAGCAGAAGTTTAACCCTTACTAGTTGGCCGCCCAGAAGAAACAGAGGTTTAACCCTTACTAATTGGCCGCCTAGAGGAAGCAGAGGTTTAACCCTTACTAATTGGCCGCCTAGAGGAAACAGAGGTTTAACCCTTACAAATTGCCCGCCAAGAGGAAACAGAGGTTTAACCCTTACTAATTGGCCACCTAGAGGAAACAGAGGTTTAACCGTTACAAATTGGCCGCCAAGAGGAAACAGAGGTTTAACCCTTACGAATTGGCCGCCTAGAGGAAGCAGAGGTTTAACCCTTACTAATTGGCCGCCAAGAGGAAACAGAGGTTAACCCTTACTACTTGGCCGCCTAGAGGAAGCAGAGGTTTAACCCTTACTAATTGGCCGCCTAGAGGAAACAGAGGTTAACCCTTACTAATTGGCCGCCTAGAGGAAAGGTTAACCCGTACTACTTGGCCGCCTAGAGGAAACAGAGGTTTAACCCTTACGAATTGGCCGCCTAGAGGAAGCAGAGGTTTAACCCTTACTAATTGGCCGCCTAGAGGAAACAGAAGTTTAACCCTTACTAATTGGCCGCCTAGAGGAAACAGAGGTTTAACCCTTACTAATTGGCCGCCTAGAGGAAGCAGAGGTTTAACCCTTACTAATTGTCCGCCTAGAGGAAGCAGAGGTTTAACCCTTACTAATTGGCCACCTAGAGGAAACACAGGTTTTACCCTTATACTAATTGGCCGCCTAGAGGAAACAGAGGTTTAACCCTTACTAATTGGCCGCCTAGAGGGAGCAGAGGTTTAACCCTTACTAATTGGCCGCCTAGAGGAAACAGAGGTTTAACCCTTACTAATTGGCCGCCTAGAGGAAGCAGAGGTTTAACCCTTACTAATTGGCCGCCAAGAGGAAACAGAGGTTTTACCCTTATACTAATTGGCCGCCTAGAGGAAACAGAGGTTTAACCCTTACTAATTGGCCGCCTAGAGGAAGCAGAGGTTTAACCCTTACTAATTGGCCGCCAAGAGGAAACAGAGGTTTTACCCTTATACTAATTGGCCGCCTAGAGGAAACAGAGGTTTAACCCTTACTAATTGGCCGCCTAGAGAAAGCAGAGGTTTAACCCTTACTAATTGGCCGCCAAGAGGAAACAGAGGTTTAACCCTTACTAATTGGCCGCCTAGAGAAAGCAGAGGTTTAACCCTTACTAATTGGCCGCCAAGAGGAAACAGAGGTTTAACCCTTACTAATTGGCCGCCTAGAGGAAACAGAGGTGTAACCCTTACTAATTAGCCGCAAAGAGGAAGCAGAGGTTTAACCCTTACTAATTGGCCGCCAAGAGGAAACAGAGGTTTAACCCTTACTAATTGGCTGGTTACCCAAGGGTTCTCGTTCTCTGGGGTGTACGGGCGGGGAGGGCCACAGAGCATATTCAACGGCACTACTCGAGTGTACTACCGTATAAGCCCCCGGAGAATTTTTGTTTTAGTCTCGCAGGGGGAGGGGAGAGGGATGGGTTTTTTTTCCTGTTTATGACAATAAGTAGTTTATTTGCACCTAATGCCTGGTGCACACTAAGAGACATAACGCATAGGCGCGCGAACTCTTATGTTCGTATGTTAAGCCAGACATAACGACATGGACATAATGACATAAAAGAAGAAAAACATTTTTCTCTTATTTTTGTATGATGACAAATATGTTTGTGATGGTGTTGGAATGACGACAACAACGACAATGCCCCATTTATAACATGATTATGATGTTGATGAAAATTATTATGACAGTGATGATGATGGGGCTAGTTGTATGATATCATGGGGGATTTAGGGGGATTTTTGGGGGATCAAGTTAGCTATCCTGTTGTTGGTATTATGGTTACGAGATGAATAATGATGACGATGTGCGTATCACTTACCTCTTCCACAATTTTCACATATTTCCGAATGCGTGCAAAGATCCGCTCGTTGTGCTTGTGGATGTATTCGTAAAAGCACTTTTTCATTCTTACAGACGTCCCGCCCAAAACAATGCCATAGGCTATCTTCAAGTCCAGAATCCTAACAATTGTCAACTCTGGGTTTTGGAACAATTTCTTTTGGCTGCCAATAGCATATGCGTCAATTAGCGCGCCGTTGTCTTTCTGAGCCATGAGTGCGTTGAATAATTCTTCGAAGTTCTTTGGTTGGACGTCTGGGAAGAACAATAAGGGACGAGGTCAAAACTTGGCCAAGCTACGGATTAAGGGGTAAACCACTACCTTTTTGCTCACGGGGGAGGCATGGCAGCCCTCCTGTAACCTTACGAAGGGGGATTGGGTGAGGGGCTATGAACTAGCACGAATCAGTCGATTTTAATTTTTTCAAAAGTTGGAGAGGAAAGATAAAAATACGCACAAATATTAAACCCGAAGCCTGCCGCTCCTTTTTAGGCCGCTGTCAAAAATTATAAACAGCATTTATATATAAAACAAAACTACATCGGTGAAGGTGACAGTGGAGAAGAGAAAAAAAATTATCCAACCTCTTAAATTCCTTCAAACTCCTTTCCACATTTGCTATATCAAAAGATCCCTTTGGAGTGTGGTATCAATCAACCATTCAAAAGTTATTGTATCTAAAAATACAACGATCTGTTTGCAAGAAAACAAACCATTCAATGGAAGTGTGATAATTTATTAACAAAATTTGTAAAAATAACCTCTCACTTTAGTGAGCCGATAAAAACGTATGCTTTGTAGGACTATGTATTCTTCGCTGGATTTAAAATGAAAATGACAGGTGGCTTAGTGGCGCGATTCTTTTAAAGCAATCATTGTTAGGAATGCGTTAAACATTCTTTTCTTCTTATGATACGTGGTCAACGCGTTAAACATTCTTTTCTTCTAATGATACGTGGTCAACGCCGGTCTCAAAGAGAGCAAAAGGGAGCTTGGTTTAAACTTGGTTAAAACTTCTACGTCAAGAAAGAAAAGAATAAGGGGTTCTCTAGTAGCGAGAAGACGATGGCATTAAAGTGTTGCATACCTGTATTAACTTGTGAATTCAGTCGAATCCCGAGTCGGTATTCAGGTGAGTTATGAATGGCCAGCACCTAGCGGAGAATAATCCACTGTAAGCATGCAGGGTGTGTATGATAAAGACGATGCAGCATTTGAGGACCGAAGAACCAAGAAATAAAAAAATATAGCGTGGTTAAGACTCTGGAACATGAAGTTTCTGAGTAGGATGTCACGTTCCTCGATTCAATTTTGGCCACTCAAATAATTGAGCGCGCGGAATTGCGATGTTGCCTAAAGCATCAGCCATTTGCGCCAGCACTGCTGCACACCATTTTGGGATGGTGCTATAAGGGCTGGTTTCAATATGATCGTACTTGCATTGCACACGATCGTGTACGATTATAAGTAAACCCACCCTGTGATCGTAGTGCTATCATATGGAACCACATTAGCGATCGGTTGCGATGGCAAGGTCAAATTAGCTGTGATCGTATGCGATCATGAACTAGCCTTGAAGTATGACACGATTTCCATTGTTGTTAACCTAGCGTAGCTGTGCCAGCAACGCTGGCTGATATCGGTTTGGTACGGGGCTTACTGACCTTTATACCATATAGTTGTGAGTTGATCTTCATAGTGATCGATGCGACTGCTGATTGCAGACAACCGGAAAGGATACCGAACACAACAATACCCATTAACATCCAAACGATAGTGCACGCCTTGGCGAGGCGAGACCTGGGAACGCGGTCACCGTATCTGCAAGTACATCAACAAATAAGAAAATCTCTCGAGAAATAAAGCGTTGGTGATAATAAAAATCTAGAAAAAAGAAACAAAAAGATTGAATCGCATCATCAAATGCGTGAACTGTACGAAAGAGATGACCACGCCTCCACATAATATCTTCTGCGTTATACTCGGTCACCATCTACATTTCACTTTTTCAAGCGTTTATCATCTACACACTTGGCTTAATTTGGGTCTAAAAGTTTTACTGGACTGAGAGATCAATCTAAATAAATTAGGTTTGTTTGTATCCCTTTAATGCCAAAATGGAAGGAAATGCTTCGATTCGGCTCGTGACGCGATCAAATTAAAATACAGACAACTAACCCAAGCGTCGTCATGGTGATGAACGCCCACCAGCACCCCTCATATGTGCCCTTGATAAAAGACAGCGGAAACTCGTCCATGTTTTGGCGACGGTCCTAAATAAGAGCAATCAATCATAACATCACCACTATCATCATTGAAATCTTGAAAGCGCTTGAAAGTTCAAACGCGTCATGCACCCAGATGGTCTTACCATTATCCAAATAACAAATCCAGCGATGTATGCCATCAGCAGGGTCATGGCCAGGAACGGCAATGTGTTAATCAGGGAATCCACGATTAACTTGTACGGAGGAATATTATGGTCAACACGAACGACATACGCAATCCCCGGTGACTCCACAAGTGCGCGAAAACCAAAGCCAGGCTTGTAGACAGTCTTGTCACGTGTCCCGTAGACCGGGAAGGTGAGATCAACGTGCTCGCTGATTCGATCTATGAGGGCTGTCTCGTTGTCGACCTCGGCAGGACCCGTGTAGTCCCAAGAGGAGTTGAAGTCGACATAGGACGGACCGTGCGTGTTGCAGGTTTCACAGCAAGAGACAGACATCTCGCGGATGACGGAGGCAATGATACCTTCGGGTTCGCCGTTCAGCCCGGATTTGTCGGTGTATGGGACGTACGCGCGCCAGTTAGTGGTCAGACGTTTTCTGCAGCGGCAGGTCTCTAAAAAGAGTATAGGGGCAACTTGAATAACAACAAGAAAAGACCCGTCACTTTGTGAGGATCATAAAAGTACAGAAATTACATTTTCACATCATGTGAAAACCTTGTCTTGTATTCATCTTTATGTGTGTGTGTCTGGTTTGGACAACTCGTTTTACTGTCTTATATGTGATCCTTCTCGAATCCTCGTATTGTCCTATTGAAAATACACGGCTGATGAGTCTCTGTAATGTTTGAGAAGTGATTTGAAATATTTCAAGCTTTGCTGTCAAACTGATCGAAAGTCCTGTACGCGGATTGGTGTAGATTTTAGCGGCGGTGCGAGGAAACAGGCGTTTTGCAAGCTATTTCAATGCTGTTATGCAGATGATTTAAAAATTTATCATTGTGAATTTTGGAAGTGATGGTCTTAACCCGAGAGAGTATTGTTGATCTAAAGAATTGAGGTTAGCGCTCATGACTTAGGTAAACCATAAAATATGCTTTTCTTCCATATCGTTGTTCAATTCATAATTTTCTTTTACTCATAGCAGATGGAATAAGGAATGAGAAACTAGGCTGTAAAAATTATCCTTATCAAAAGTTGTGAGTAAAAAATGAATAGTATAAATAAATACATTCAACATAATTAGTTCTTTTTAATTTGATAGAATTGAAATAATATAAGGAAGAAAAGAGGGGAGTTGGAGAGGAAGATAATCATGAAAGAAGAGAAAAGGAAAGACGGAAACAAGGAAGAAAACAAGAAAGGATGTTGTAGGGAAAGTGATTGTATGAAGGCACAGATTATAAAGGATGAAATATTCAGTATATGAAGGAAGATAAAGGCGCTTTATCGTTTCCTACTGACCAGCATTGAAGTATATCTCTGGACCAATCCCTTTCTTGTTCATAGCAGCCACACTTATTCGATAACTCCCAAATGCCTCGAGGTTTGTGAGGTTCAGAAAGGTGCCAGTGACGTTGATCTCGTGAATCGGCTGGTCCTTGACCGGTTCTTCACCGAGGGATATCAGTTGATATCGCACATTATATCCGAGGATCGGTCCCTGGGGAGTCGAGGGAACCGGAGCCCAACTGATGGGGATACTATCAACGGATTGACGACTTACAGATTTTACAGAACCTGGCACCGCTTCCATGGCTCCTAAGATGAAGCACAATAAGAAACAGTCCCTTCTCACAGTGAACATGTTACTTATGATATAAGTAATCTTGCGCCAGGCGCTTAGCCAGTATTTGTTAAGGTTGGAAAGGGCGTGCATGTATAACATTGGAAAACGTCCAATACTATATTAGGATGTAAAAATCAACACAAGGTTGAACTGGTGTGATTAACGCCTCTGTGAAAAAAATGGGAAACATTCAGTATCTTGTTCCGAAGGGCTAATATGCTAGAAACCACTCTGTTTTCACAGGCGCAACAGTTCAACTTTGCGTAGAATTTTGTACTGTTTCCACCAGGTATTTGAAGACCACCCAGTTTTATTTACAGCTTATCTGTACTCTTTCCAGTTTTACCATCTCCCATACCCTATATCTGCGACACCATACCTTCGATTCCAGAGTTAAGGGTGAGATTAGTGGTAGCCGTTAACCCCCCAAGAAAGGCCACCGTCAATAGTACTGTATAGTCTGTCTTAGGATCGAGTGCGGGCAGCTTGAACGAAGTCGCGTTTGGGCCGAAAAAACGCTCGCGTAGAGAGTAAGGTGATCCCACTGGGTAGTACGCCACCTGGGGACACGAGATGAGAGAGACCGTGAGATCAGTACTATTACGAACCGCAGTTACGTAGAACTAATGCCGTTATTACACGACATCCTCATATAGATATAGAGCTAATAAGGGTCTAAAAACGGCGACGGGCCATGTGGGCAACAACTGCAGAAAACAATGAAATGAAATTCAGAATTCAATAGCAGCAAGTGAAAATGCGTACTGTTTGATAAATGTCACCCTTTTAACACCGAACTACGACGTGAAAACCCCCAACTGGGACGGTCAATTGATTTTGCACTATTCTTATTACGTTCTCTATCGTGGAACTAAGTCCTTAGTTTACTTTTATCTGTCTATGACCAAAATGTTTTGCTTATTCCATTGTAATCAAAGCGGAATTTATCACAAAGCGAGAAAGCGTTTTTTTATATCGTAGTCCTAGCCGTCGTCGTCGTCCTTGCTTAAGGTCCCTAATGATAAAATTGACGCCGTCCGCAATAAGTAGACGTCGAATTGAAAGGCCTGGTTAAACGAGAGGTGGTGAGGATGGTATGGATGGTGGTATTGGTTCTCTTATTATTCATAATAAAACGCTATGTGTAACGTCAAAGATGTTGGCTAGTTATTGTGATAGTGAGGATATGATTTTTATGATGACTAATTCCAATGCAAGTAGTGTTGATGATCATGATGATGGTATGTAAGCGATAATAATTAAGATAATGGGGATGATGAATGGCAATAATGCAAGTAGTAGTGAGAGTGAAGTGTGGGCTGGTGAATGATGGGAGGCAAGGTGTTGTTGATACTATATCATACCGTGTATCCTAGTACTAAACCTTCAGAAGAAACAATGTCCAGTGTCATACTGTTTCCATCCAGACTGAAGCCTGTCACATTAGGGCCCGACAGAACTGGAGAAAAGTGAAAAAACTGTTATTTTATGTCTCCGGCCGATTATCAAACCTTTCAAGACGTGGTGCAATAAAAGCAAATCAAATATAATACCCTATATTCCAAGTCACATCGCCAATTTCTCACCAAACCAGAAGTAAAACGAGAGAACTTGCGGTTTAAACTTTTATTTTTTTCTTACAAAAACGCCAGAAGTAGTTTATATTATAGAACCACGAAAGGATTGTAAAGAATGAAAACAGTCGAAGGCTTACACTTATTTAGTGTGGTCAAGACTATGCTCTCACTCCAGGGCCCTTCACCCATTCTATTGTACGCGAGCAGCGATACATTATAGCTTGTGAGTGTGTAGAGGCCGCTGACCACATGAGAAAGCACGTCCTCGCCAACCAACGAGACATTCATCTGAAAGGTCACATTCCATAATAGGATCTTGTAGCCGAGAATTCGTCCGAACTGCTTGTTCAAGGGAACCGGTTGCCAGGTAACGCTGACGGAACTGGTGCTAATACCGCTGCCACCAATACTCGTGGGCGCTGCTCCTGGTCCTTGAGAAAAAGCAAGGAGTTATTTTATTTTTATTTTATTTTATTAGCTTCGCCACAATAGGCGGGGTAGCCGCAACAGCATGGCCATTTACTCCATTTACTACAGAAGAAATTTACCAGATGGCACTGAATTCAACCGTTAATCCCTGGTTTATCTAACTTTTTGTTTTACATAAGGGGAGTAAGTAAACATCATTTCCACAAAAAAATGCACCCTTATCACATCGCTAAGAGAAGATATAAACCAGGATTGCAAACCTCTTGATGTTTTTGGCGGAAACAAGTGAAATTTACTTTATATTCTGGTCAGGTATATCAGCTGTAGCCTCCTCCCATTTTCCAAATGCCATAGGATATACGGGGCTTACTGATCTCGCTGGTATTAATGCTCATCATTGTAGACACTTCTCCTGTGCCGGGAGCCGTGAAGCCAGCAACAGACACGAGGTATCCCGTGTAGGGCGTCAGATTCAGCAGCTGCACGGCCAAAGAGCTGCGGTCCACAGTCACCAGGCGGGGAGTCGAGTTACCGGTGTGCGACTCCTGGTAGAACACGTGGTACCCTAGTAGATCACCATTGGTGTTTTGCTCAGGGATAGGTTGCCAGGTGACATTGATGGACGTATCGTTGGCTGTCAAGGTCACGTTGAGTGGAGGACTACTGGGAACTAGAGGAAGTAATGCATATAACGAGAAGATTCATAAGATTTATTTTTAAATAATGTTTGTTCGTTTTTGAACGGTTTTGGAAATTCAGATATTGACATCGATGATCTAAAGATATGATAAACGATGTACATGAGACATGCTTCTTATATTTCTCAAAATATAAATATTCTGTTTGTGCGACCAAAATAAGACAGCAGTAGTAACGCAAAACAGCGATATAAAATACGTAGTGATGATGGCGACATCATGTGAGATGCAATTAAGTGACGGCGATCACGGGCGCTAGGATAGTCCCAGTCTTTAAATTATTTGTATTTGAAAATTTTAGTCAGATTTGAAAATTTTAGTCAGATTTAAACGTTTGAATTTTCATAAAAAACTATTGATATGAAAAGTTCTAGATGCACACACAATTATTGCGTTTCGACGTGTCACACCCTTAAGAAAACGTGAAAGGTATAAGATTCTGATTGAAATCCAAATGTTCAAATACAGATAGTTTAAAGACTTGGACTATCCAAGTGCCCGCGCGATAATGATATTATAAAGTGATGATGATTGTGATATGAACAAGCATTGTTGTTTTATTGTGAAAGATGACTACGATGCAGACGATAATGCGAACGACAGACCGTTAGGCAATCTCACCGTCTTCATTTGTCGTCGCGTTTATTGCTACGAATTCACCGTCAGCCACGGTGAAGGCGAGGATTCTGATTGTGTACATGGTGTAAGGCTGTAAGCCATCAAGTACTAGCGTCATTTGGCCACAGCAAGGCGTCACCGCACGCCGTCTCCTGTCAAATAAAAGACCGGAACACGTCGAAACGCAATATTATACCTTTCACGTTTTCTTAAGGGCGTGACAAGTACACGCCCTTACACACACACACACACACACACACACACACTGCACCACACAAGCTGTACCTAGGGACCACCAGCACAGTGAGACATACACTAACACACTGCACCACACAAGCTATACCTAGGGACCACCTGCACAATGAACCATGTACTAACACACTTCACCACACAAGCTGTACCTAGGGACCACCTGCACAGTGAGCCATGTACTAACACACTGCACCACACAAGCTGTACCAAGGGACCACCAGCACAGTGGGACATACACTAACACACTGCACCACACAAGCTGTACCTAGGGACCACCTGCACAATGAACCATGTACTAACACACTGCACCACACAAGCTGTACCTAGGGACCACCTGCACAGTGAGCCATGTACCAACACACTGCACCACACAAGCTGTACCTAGGGACCACCTGCACAGTTAGCCATGTACCAACACACTGCACCACACAAGCTGTACCTAGGGACCACCTGCACAGTGAGCCATGTACCAACACACTGCACCACACAAGCTGTACCTAGGGACCACCTGCACAGTTAGCCATGTACTAACACACTGCACCACACAAGCTGTACCTAGGGACCACCTGCACAATGAACCATGTACTAACACACTTCACCACACAAGCTGTACCTAGGGACCACCTGCACAGTTAGCCATGCACTAACACACTGCAACACACAAGCTGTACCTAGGGACCACCTGCACAGTTAGCCATGCACTAACACACTGCAACACACAAGCTGTACCTAGGGACCCCCTGCACAGTGAGCCATGCACTAACACACTGCACCACACAAGCTGTACCTAGGGACCCCCTGCACAGTGAGCCATGTACCAACACACTGCACCACACAAGCTGTACCTAGGGACCACCTGCACAGTTAGCCATGTACTAACACACTGCACCACACAAGCTGTACCTAGAGACCACCTGCACAATGAACCATGTACTAACACACTTCACCACACAAGCTGTACCTAGGGACCCCCTGCACAGTGAGCCATGCACTAACACACTGCACCACACAAGCTGTACCTAGGGACCCCCTGCACAGTGAGCCATGTACTAACACACTGCACCACACAAGCTGTACCTAGGGACCACCTGCACAGTGAGCCATGTACCAACACACTGCACCACACAAGCTGTACCTAGGGACCACCTGCACAGTTAGCCATGTACTAACACACTGCAACACACAAGCTGTACCTAGGGACCCCCTGCACAGTGAGCCATGTACCAACACACTGCACCACACAAGCTGTACCTAGGGACCACCTGCACAGTTAGCCATGTACTAACACACTGCAACACACAAGCTGTACCTAGGGACCCCCTGCACAGTGAGCCATGTACCAACACACTGCACCACACAAGCTGTACCTAGGGACCACCTGCACAGTTAGCCATGTACTAACACACTGCAACACACAAGCTGTACCTAGGGACCACCTGCACAGTTAGCCATGCACTAACACACTTAACCACACAAGCTGTACCAAGGGAAGACCTGCACAGTCAGCCATACTCTAACACACTGCACCACACAAGCTGTACCTAGGGACCACCTGCACAGTTAGCCATGCACTAACACACTGCAACACACAAGCTGTACCTAGGGACCCCCTGCACAGTGAGCCATGCACTAACACACTGCACCACACAAGCTGTACCTAGGGACCACCTGCACAGTTAGCCATGCACTAACACACTGCAACACACAAGCTATACCTAGGGACCACCTGCACAGTTAGCCATGTACTAACACACTGCAACACACAAGCTGTACCTAGGGACCACCTGCACAGTTAGCCATGCACTAACACACTTAACCACACAAGCTGTACCAAGGGAAGACCTGCACAGTCAGCCATACTCTAACACACTGCACCACACAAGCTGTACCTAGGGACCACCTGCACAGTTAGCCATGCACTAACACACTGCAACACACAAGCTGTACCTAGGGACCCCCTGCACAGTGAGCCATGTACTAACACACTGCACCACACAAGCTGTACCTAGGGACCCCCTGCACAGTGAGCCATGCACTAACACACTGCACCACACAAGCTGTACCTAGGGACCACCTGCACAGTTAGCCATGCACTAACACACTGCAACACACAAGCTATACCTAGGGACCACCTGCACAGTTAGCCATGTACTAACACACTGCAACACACAAGCTGTACCTAGGGACCACCTGCACAGTTAGCCATGCACTAACACACTTAACCACACAAGCTGTACCAAGGGAAGACCTGCACAGTCAGCCATACTCTAACACACTGCACCACACAAGCTGTACCTAGGGACCACCTGCACAGTTAGCCATGCACTAACACACTGCAACACACAAGCTGTACCTAGGGACCCCCTGCACAGTGAGTCATGCACCAACACACTGCACCACACAAGCTGTACCTAGGGACCACCTGCACAGTGAGCCATGCACCAACACACTGCACCACACAAGCTGTACCTAGGGGCCACCTGCACAGTGAGCCATGCACCAACACACTGCACCACACAAGCTGTACCTAGGGACCCCCTGCACAGTGAGCCATGCACTAACACACTGCACCACACAAGCTGTACCTAGGGACCACCTGCACAGTTAGCCATGCACTAACACACTGCAACACACAAGCTATACCTAGGGACCACCTGCACAGTTAGCCATGCACTAACACACTGCAACACACAAGCTATACCTAGGGACCACCTGCACAGTTAGCCATGTACTAACACACTGCAACACACAAGCTGTACCTAGGAACCCCCTGCACAGTTAGCCATGTACTAACACACTGCACCACACAAGCTGTACCTAGGGACCACCTGCACAGTGATGCATAAATAACTACACCATAAGCCACTAATGCATTGCAACACACAAGCTTTACCTGCGGGTTGACACCTGATCTTCAGCTTGAGATGTGGGGACAGTCATGTTGTGCACCACAGGATTGGATTCAAATGTTTTCTGCCAAAATACGCGGTAACCCTGAAGAATGCCGTTGAGGTAGAACTCGTCTGGGGGACTCCATGTCAGTGTTAAAGTGGTTGAGCTACTGTTTTTAGCTGTCACATTCCTAGGTGGTTTACTTGGTGCTACACAAAAAAAAAAGATAAAAACCGTGTATCAAAACCAGTAAATGAATACAATGGGACATTTATCGGAACCTTGCAAAGGGTTGATCGAACAGAGGTTTCTTTTTGTTTATTCAAGTATGAACTTTGTACTTAACGATTTTGCCTAAGACTCTATGGCATCTGACTCTCCTCCACTTTCAATACCGCCGCCGATCAAAGCCTATTTACAGCTGTTTACGCAAACAGGTCAAAAAACCCTTCTAGTCATCCTACCTATGTAGTTATGAGGGGGATGAAAAAAGTGTGGACAAAGATCATATGAATAAAAAAACATGCACAGCCATGTTTTAGTTTTTTTAGATTTTGCCTAAGATTCTATGGCATCTGACTCTCCTCCACATTCAATACTGGCGCGGATCAAAGCCTATTTACAGCTTTTTACGCAAACAGGTCAAGATACTAAGCGTTAGTACGTTAACTAAATTACATTCTGTTAATTTTAATGTGTCCAGCGCTTTTTTTCGTAAAAAGGTTAGAATGTTTCCTGGATCCGTGCTTACAATAGAATCCTAGTAATAACTCAATTTTGTGGAAGTAAGACAAGAATCAGTTTGGGTTAGCGGGGCACCCACCTGCTTTATTTTAACAGTTATCATAAACAAAATAGCACTTCACCTATTTATACGTCATGGCACTCAATAAGATTGCGCAGTGCCTTTCACCACTGGGCTTCGGGTTCGATCACCTGTTCCGACATGAGGCCAAAATAAAGCCAAAAAAAAACCATACCCAAATAACGTAAGATGAGTGGCAAAAAAATAGGGCAACAAGAATTGCATCGAGCGTCAATGCGTCTCGACCATTCAGCGCGTATCATAGCGGCTGAAGTTATAAGATTGCTCCATGGCATAACTTACCAGCTTCTAAGGTACGGAACGAAGCAGCTTCTGATGAATTCCCTAAGTTGTCGTTATTGAACACTCCCACCAACACTTTATAAGGTGTGTATGGGAACAGGTCGTTCAAAGACAGGTCCCCGCTTCCAGCACAGGTGTAAACTGTGATGTTCACATTCCGAAGAGTGTCATAGAGCGTGAGTACATAACCACGCAGGGCGCCGTTAACATTGCCTTCCACCTCCCCAAGAGCGATGACGATGGCAGAGGTGTTGACGGACGAAATTGTAACGTTGACATCTGCTGCGGGCTCTGATGAGGTAATGAACACAATCAATCAGTCGATCGGTCATCTACACCCTTCTAGTCATCCTACCTATGTAGTTATGAGGAGGAGTGGAAGAGTGTGGACATAGATCATATGAAGAAAAAAAAAACAGGCCGGAGGACGGTAGGGTGGGGACACCAGTAACTAATCCAATACTCACTTCCTTCAGCAGTTTTGACAATCAGCGAACAGTTCTTCCCTTTGCCGGTGCTGGTGAATGCCGCGAGGGTAACCAAGTAGCTAGTATACTTGCGTAGACCGTCGAGTAGGTAAAACATTTGAGAGCCATTCACTTGGATAGTCCGGTGGCTATCCGAAGAGTTCGCGATGACGTAAGTTAACATGTGGCCAAGTATTACCCCTCCAGCTTCTTCTTGGGGAATACTTTGCCAAGTGATGTTCACTTTTGTTTCAGTTATGTATTCGGTGCCGACATTTGGCGGGCAAACCGGAGGAGCTTAAAAACAAACGTTAATAAGGAAGAGGTCGTCATCGAAGCGTGTTTGGTTTAGGTCGCTGATTCGCTTTATTTTAGTGTCTTTCATTTTTACCAATATGATACATTGTTTTTACATTAAAGTTTTAGTTCTACTAAGAATAACTCCGATTCAGGAAACAATGGACGCCTTTGATTTACAGGTAGTAGTTACACTTCCGTCCATCTATTTCCTACTAAATTACTATTTGGGTCATCAAGCATGACGTACCTGCTTCAGTGGTGTTCGCCATCAAAGTATTAGAGAATGGAGCCTCAATGATAGTCAACACCTTCATCCGAATACTGTACAAGGACTTAAAGCGAAGACCAAGCAGTGTTATCCTGGTCGCTGATGCAGAGGCGTGGGCGGAGCCATTACTAACATTAGCGCCGGTACCAGAGTACTCCACGATATAAGCGCGCACATAGCCTTGAAGAACATGAACGGGCAATGGCGTCCATCCGATTGTGATTCCATAAGGGCTTGCGGAGATCAGGGTGATGTTGGGGCTGAGAGTGGGCTCTAAAGGGAGACAGCATGGAAAAAGGAAACACGAGTGATCACGCTCACGACAAGAAGTTCAGATGCTGGCTCAGAGTGTTCAGACTTTCTCTATGTAATACACAATAAGGCATAGGGAGAAGTATTAAAGTATTATCATATAATAATTCAATCATGATACTTGTGTTTAAACTAAGGAAGGAAAAGTCATAGAAAACAGTTTGATTATGAAGCCGGTGATACTTGTTGGCTCTTGTAGCCTTTTATCCTTTAGTGGAACACTTGCATGAAATTTGTAAGATAGATTGGCCCTGAAAGTTTAAGGATCCGTTTGTCTGTCTGTTGTTTGTTCGTCCGTCCGTCTGGGCTAGATTGCAGACTTTACGCGGTTTACCCACGCGAAGCCACATACCGGCTTCTGCTGTGGTCACGTTAAGATTGGCAAGAGGTCCAGCTCCTTGAATTGTGAACCCGGCTACTTGGATCAGGTACATGGTAACAGGTCGCAAGTCCTGGACCACCACCGTCGACCCACATGCTGACGAGAGCATTACGGTGAACTCCTCAACATGTGAGTTATTCAACGACAGCAAAGCGATGTAATACCCAACAGGGGGGCCGCGTGCCTCTTTTCGCGTCAGAGAGTCCCAGCTTAGGCGGATGGCAGTGCTGTTGGTATCCACTACCGTCACGTTCCGCGGGGCAATGGAAGGAACTAAGGGCAGTCAGATAAGGAACGTTACAATTATGAATTTCTTTTCGCGCCAACACTATCGCTCTCTCTCTCTCTCTCTCTCTCTCTCGTTCGTTATTTATGCCATCACCACCATGACTTCTTGAACATTATCGCCACAACATTATTATTATCACAACATCCTTAAAACCATCATCTGCACATTTCAACAGCAACAACATCATCATCACTTTTAACACTATAGTCTTCAACACTTATATTGTCACCAATATCATAATAAATACCAGCATCACGAATCGTACCTCCATACTGAGTCCTCGCCAGTACAAGGGTCGCATTCCCAGGTCCACCAGACGTTCTTCCACTCACGGTCACTTTATACACAGTGTCGTAATCCAGCCCGTCGATCACAACACTAGTTCTGTTAGCATGAACCCTTTCACTAACAACGATGGTCGAGCTGATATTTTCCTTGCATGCGATGTCATAACCTGTGATTCTCCCATTACGAGAAGCCTCAGGGATCTCTCCCCACTCCACCCGAAGGGCGGTTCCGTTAACTACGTGCGCACTTGTCGGCGGTCCAGCGCTTGGGGCTACAAGGAGTTACAAAGAGAAGATAACAAATACTGGTGAATTGTGTCATTTCGGGTTATGTCAAAGGTTTCTGTCAAAGGAGCTGTACTATGAGTTTTCCGTTAATGGTGTAAAATGTTCCGTTAGTCTGAAACGTGTAACCTACCGACTGACTCTCGATTGATTAGACCCACAAAACTGTATTGCATCAGGCATTTCATTGTTCCGACGCGCGCACCAATTTCAAATCAGAAAGCAGAAAAAAGAAGCCAGCTAAGATAAGCATTACCGAGTCGGCAAGAGAGAGCAAAATATAGACATTTTTTTTCGGGGGGGGGGGGGGTGGTCTTTTTCCAGCCACTTTTGGAAGTGAAGCACCATCACGTGACTGGTTGGTAGTCGGCGACCTGTCTTGTTACCAAAGCTGGATGAAATTATTATAGAGAAACGAAAAAAGGAAACTTTACCTACGAGATAAAAGAATGAATAACATCGAGATGACACGAAAACACATGAATACTGATACAAAAACGAAACTTTGAACCAATCAGACAAAGCAGTGCTCACTTTGGTAGGTAACTGTTATTCTCGTCAACTTGCAGTGGCTTCAATGCGGGAAAAGTAGAGAGAAAGGCACTTTCGTTTGACTCTAGACTACGAACTACAATCGGCGAAAATAATATAAATTTGCAGCTTTCCCTAAAAAGCACTAAAAATACAAACGAAAACATCATTCTTATATATAGTTGAAATAAGATAGGGTAGTACGATACACCATGTATACAACAGGATTAGAAAATAACAGGTTTAATGGTAAAACATTTGCATTCCACTTCGCCTTTTATCATAATCATAGCAAATTTTTCGCTTTTCCTGCACTTTTAGTTTAGCACTTTAGTTTTATCTCAAACCAGAGGTGGCTTGTCAAAGAAAACAAGTTTAGCATTATCTAAGCTGTCCGTCAAGTCTTCATGTGCCTCCGAACTCGCAGGAAATCACCTGAATCCCATATTTTTGCCGTCGCGATTGCAGTCTCTGTGAAACATTTTATGGGACTTTTGTGAGACAATAAAGCTGTCATTACTACACCTCACTACAGATTGGTTAATCGCGCAAACTTGAATTACATGTCAAACTATGAATATGTGGATGATGTGATTTTACGAAAACGTGATCTCTCGGCTAATCGGCCACCATACAGCAATTCATAGATCCGACGCGCGCACGAATATCCAATCAGAAAGCAGCAAATAGAAGCCAGCGAAGTGCAACCCAAATGTCCCACAAAAGTCGCACAACATGTCGGATGAAGTCAGTGAGTACTGCCTGGAGTTATTTTAAATACAGACGTTTATAGGGGTTTTCCTGCGACTTGGAAAATAAAGCACAGTAACCTAACATGATAAAAACTTGTCTTGTTGTCCAAGCTTGGTGAAAATCTTGAGAGAATGAAGCATAGAAATAGATAACTACGAGTTTGATTGTTGAATGAAAACGGCACGAATCCAGCTTAAAATACGAAAAATTGGAAATGATAAGATAAAGCGGTGCTCTCTACGGTAGGTACTAAGTGTTTATGTGTTTTCAAACATATTTTTGTCAACTTGCAGTGATTTAAGTGCGGGGAAAATCAGAAGAGATCGAATTCGCTGTTTACGACCAACTTCTAACTACAAGTTTTATCGGCAAACGTCAAGATTAGGCCTAGGTATAATATCAAACACAAGTTTAATGGTTTTGCTTTTTGTTTTTCGTTTCTTCGTGGTACATTTTACGTGTTTTTCTACAATTGAGTCCCAACTCTACACTAAAAGCGGCCGGGCAAAGAAAACAGGGCTAGCACTTTCTACGCGGACCGGAGAGTCCTTATTTGCTTGTCCAGATTCGCAGAAAAATATCTCAAACCAATCTTTTTCGGTGTCGATTGCCGACTTTTTGTGGGACATTTGTGGGACCACATGGCTGTTATTGCACTATCTCTTTCCTGATTGGCTATTCGTGTGCGCGTGATTGACATGTCGGATCTATGAATTGGGATAACGCGGTAAAGTTGGTTCTTGTGCCTCTTAATTTTTGCTAACCCGCTCAGCTCGTGTTGCCTCAAATCCGACATAATGAAGCCATCTACCTGTAGCCTGCAAGAGGCTAATCAGGCAATCAGGTGATTCCAAGCGTACATACCTCCATCCAGTGTTGTCACATTCACAGGATCACTAGCCGGTCCTGGGAAAGTCGAAACAGCTTGTACTCCGATACTGTACGATGTAGATGCTTTCAGGTTGCCGATATCTATGGTGTTGGAAGAGGCACCGGCAATTATCTTTATATCTGTTAACAAAGATCCTGCTCTACCAGTCTCTGAGTACACCACCCAGTATGCAAGCACATTGAAAGCTACGGATTCGAGCCTGTTCCAGCTAACGCGTACAGCGCTAGGTGACAGTGCGTGAGCGGTGAGACCATCTGGTGCGACCTCAGGAGCTGTAGGGTAGAAGGCACAGTAACATAAATTATCAACACCATCTGCAGCTTATTCAACTTTACCACTATCACGGCAACATCGTACCACAACTTGAGCTTACAAAAACGAAAATACGGAGGCAAGTCCATTAACCGATAATCGAAATCACAGTCAAGTCACGAAACGTTGATCAATCAAACATTATATACCGCTTCAAAGCGGCCACCTTCTTCAAGCCGCATTTATGCCTGGTGCACACTAGTGACATAATGACATAGGCGCGTTCACCCTTATGTTCATATGTTCAAGTGTGAATGGTTCGACATTTTGACAGAAGCCCGTTATAACGACATAAGAGAAAAACATGTTTTTTTTCTTCTTTTATGTCATTATGTCCATGTGTCGTTATATCGGCCTTAAAAGAGTGCGCGCGCCTATGTTGTTATGTCATTATGTCACTTGTGTGCACCAGGCATTACCGATCTCCAGTCCCAATGTTATTTTTTATTTAATCGTTTCTTTAGAATTGGTTATCATTTTCTAGTTGGAGCTGTGTAAATTGTAGTAAGGAGATAGATATCTCCTTATCTGCATGGGGCTCCGCCACACTCACGTAGATCAGGGGTGGTAAAGCTCACAGTCTCACTCCAGTTGCCAACTCCCTCCATGGTGAAAGGGGCGACTCTTGCGGTGTAGTTAGTTAAAGGTCTAAGTCCGGTCACATTAGTCGACCACTCGGCAGATCTATGATCCAGCACGACTGCTGAACCATTGTAAAGCTCTATCTTGAATCCTTGGTATAAACCATTGTGAGCAGTATCGTGGAACGCGGTCCACGAGATGTTAGCAGAATTACCAGAAGCAGTAACTGAAAGGATGCTGACAGGCTTGTAGTAAACTGCAAACAACAAAAGCGAACAACAACAAAATTTCGGCTGCTGCGTATGCCGAGGATAATAGATATCAAGTATAAGGAATGGCGAAACTAAATACAAATAAAAATTGGTTAAATAGGAAGGCATTGGTTTTGGGAAAGAGGCCAGGCAAATGAACGAAGGGGACATAGGAAGGGGGTGAGGGAGAGGGTGGAACGCGTAAAGATAAATGGAGAGTGAGAAATGGTTTGAGGGAGTGCACAAGCAATGGAAGGGGAATATGGCGAGGTATATGGAGGTGAGGTGGAACAATGACAAAATAACGGGAAAAGCAGAAAAAAGATAATATAATGGCCGAATAAATGTGTAGTACAAATAAGTGCATTTATAGAAAAAATTGGCAATGGAATATGGATAGGTCAGGGAGAGGAAGGAGAGAAAATACATAAAGGACTCATCTAACATAGAGTACCTACCTAACAAAGGAGATCCACCTAACAGAGTAACTACCTAATAGAGAGTACCCCACCTAACATATGGGAATTATAGTTCAGCTTACCATTGTCGAATGCGATAGAAATCACGTTTAATATATCGTAGAGGGAGTTGAGTGTCTTGTTGGTCTCAATGTGATGTATAAAGCCCCTGGCTGCCTCGTACCCAGCAGGGCTGAATTCCAACATCAAGGCCACAAGCGTGTTTTCGTTACCGGGCGAAGACCTTTAGAAGAACAAGGACAGAATATGTTAATATCATACGTGCTTTTCAGTTTCCAGTATCATACAAGAACTCGATCATTTTGCTAACAAATAATCATTGGATATGGTTATATCGAGATATATCGTTATATCAGGGTTCCATTATACTGTAAATGGCACTATAGGGGTTTCAAGAAGTTAGCGCAATATTTCATTCATACTAACATCACGTTTGTGTCCAGCACTTTCGGTGGGTTGCCCTGTACCCCATTTTCTCCCCCATAGAGGGCGTTTATCTGTACACAGAAGACATATTGTTTGCATGATGTAAGTGGAATCGATAATTGGAGAGAAATTCATGATCATCTCACCACCCTTATTTAGAAATTTACGGGATAGCATTTGTAGATTTGTAATGGTCGCCTTTGTATTAAAATACGTTGGAGTTTCATTGTGATATTGGCTTTATTCATCAGACGAGACTTGATGACAATATTGAGTCAGCTTCTATCATGGCAAAGTAATCTTGGCATTTTTTGCGGTGTTTGCGTAAGTTTGGTTGTGGGGGGTTTGTGAAGATAGTGTATATGAAAGGTGAGCAGCATGAGCATAGAGGCAATTCTAGAATAAAGCTAGTTAGGAACATTCAAACCACCACAGAAAATCCGTTGAGGCAACAACCCGGCAGGGGGATGGGTGGGATTTTTTGTTGTCTAGAAGGAAATGGCAAACCAAACTATGAATGAAACGATGGGACAGAAACCCCTGTTTCATAGCAACAAATAACATCTCTCACCTTGTCTTGGGTAACCCCAAATTCCGCCAGTTGTTGTTCGCTTATTTTCGGTAAACCGTCATTTTCTGGCAGACCCCACTGTCCATAGGTATATGCTATTTCAATTTTAATTTTAAGCCGACTGACGTTTCTACCTGTTGCATAAGGACAAGTGTAAGACATTTCCTTTGATTATAGAATGATAAAAACACGAACTGACATCTTGGTTATAGACTGATCAAAACACAAAATGATATCTTGGTTAAAGACTGATGATTACACAAAATGACATCTAGATTATAGAATCATAATTACACAAATTTGTATTTTGATTATAAATAAATTATTACAAAAAATGGCATCTTCAGGGATGTCGTTTTACCTGGCAAACAGTGCCGATTGACTAACAATCAACGGGATAAAACAATACATTTGAATTATTACAATTGTAAAAGCCCTAGGTACAGAGTCTAATTGCATCCGATGGCTGTAGACTGGTTGCAGTGGTTTCTAAAATTTCTCCCAAATCAGATTTATCACCCGGAGTTGGTGGACGTGTAGTTGATCCAAGATCCAAGAAAAAGTCAAGCCCAACCAATACTGACTAATACTTATGCCCTGAGAACCCGGATCAGTTCACCGTCCTGGGCCATCGTGAAGGATTTTAAAAATCGTGAACGATTTCGAAATCGTGAAGGATTTTAAAAATCGTGAACGATTTCGAAATCGTGAAGGATTTTAAAAATCGTGAACGATTTCGAAATCGTGAAGCATATAGTCCACCTCAGAGGTAGTCCATCTTCATCCCCTTCTAGTGGGGACGACCTTGTACCTGGTAGGACCTGTTATAGCCTATATTTTTCCCCTAATGCTGGTTTCCATTCAAAAATGTTGAATAAGAAAACAAAATCATAACCATTTCTAATTTGCATAGTTCTTGAATACAAGGAAGTCAAAGAGAAGAGCGAGTTGAATGGTTAGCAAGGGCACATTTATTGATTTCTTTCTTTAGTTAATTCCTTTTATCCTAGAATTTCTCTGTATTATAGGAATCCACTACAGTGCAGATACAATGGAGATTTTAATGATGATAAAACAATTTTTTTTATCTTCTAGCCCTTAGCAACCCTGGAAAGGGAAAATCAACGGATCCCTCTAAAGGTAAATATGAATATATCTTATTATCTACAAAACCCAAGTAAATTCTAAATTATACATAAAGATTAAGCCATATGTAAGTTTTCTTTTTAATTGTTTGATTGTAGTCCATGACAGAGATCCATCACCCTCCTCCAGCGATGAATATAATCAACGTGAGTTTGCATTATTTAATCGGACAACCACATTTTAAACATGAAAATAAAAAAAATGAATTTTTTCCCTATTTTTTCTTACTTTGACACTTTCTTATATATATATTCTAACAACTTTTGGTCATAGTATTGATTTCTATTGGCTTTTTCACTTTCTACATTTCAATCGACGGCACGAGTTATGATAAATAAAAAAGTTTTTTTCTATGTTCTAGCCCTCAGCACTCCCATAAAGAAAACAGCGTCCTCAAAAGGTGAATATGATTCACAACAATTTATGATGACAACACAATTTGAGTCTTAATCATCTATTGAATACTAGTAGTTCCTATTATATAAAAAAAAATGAATATGTCTTATTATCTACAAAACCCAACAAAATTTCAAATTATACATAGAGATTTAGCCATATGCAAGTTTTCTTTTTAATTATTATTTTTGTTTGATTTGTAGTCCATTAGACAGGGTTCCCATGACAGAGGTCCATGGAATCACCATTATTAATTTGCATCATAAATGTATTACAAATCATGAAATAGTATTTTCATTGCACATCTTTCTCTTTTGTCATCTCACTTTTCCTATAATATGTCTGTATCATAAGAAATTATTTAAGTGCAGATATTCAGTGCAGATACTGGTGGGGTGGTGGTCCTCTTATTGTTATAAAATAAGCGTTATACTGTGGAGATCCTAATTATTATAAAATAACTGTTTCCTATGTTCTTCTTAGCAAGTGGATATGGAGAATGCCCCCATTGACAATTAGTTGTATTTTTTTTTCAGGAGAATTCTTAAAGGAAATAAATTTGCACTCAAGTTTTGGAGTTGTTGGTAAGAATTCAAATCAAACGCATGCTAATAAAACCAGGGAAAAATCAATACATGGTTTGCTTTATGTTTTATTTTGTGCAACTCTCTGAAAAGAGAGTAGTTTTTGCATAGTTTAATTAATCAGCTAATATGAGAGAAACAGAGGAACAGAGGAAAGTAAGGAAAAAGAGCTGCCATATTATTATACAATCATTTTACTATAGAGATCCATTATACTGTATTAATTTTAAATTTAATTGCAATAGTTTAATTGCTTTATGAAGGCCACTTGTGTGTTTGAAATAGTATACCATTTATGTTATAGCTTCAATACAAATTTCTCATTATACATATTGTTGGAATTGTAATAGGCAATGGTTCTTTTTATTTAGTTGGAACAGTAAGGGAGGATGAGTATGAGTTTGGTTTTCTGAACCAAAGCATCACAAAGGGCCAGATGTGGTATCACACACAGGCACTTGGGGACCTGTGTGTGGTACTCGAAAATTACCATCAGGTACAGTAAAATAAATCTGTGTGTGAGAACCTAGATTTTCTCCTTTTGGGCAAAAGAGGTTCTTATATTTTGGGGTACTTTAAATTAAGGCATACCGAGTTGCAACACTAGGATCCATAAACTACAGAAGTATGTATAGATACAAAGCCACCTTGCTATTATAGAGATATCCTACTGTATGCATCTGCAATCTCATCGTTATGGAAGAGCAAAATGTTTAACATATTTATATTTTAAAGCCTCATAATTTCTTTCCTTTTCTCGTGGAGTGACTTACCCTGTTTCCGGAGCATGGAACTTCTCTATTTAGAGACGTTCAAGGCTCTGGAACCAGGGTAGGAGCTACCATCATATAAAGAACCTTTAGAATTTTACAATAAAGTCTATTATTTCTGCCCATATGTTCTTAAACAAAGACCCGCACTTTGAAAGAGCTTAGCTCCGCCCCTTTTCAGCTGAATAAAATTCAGACTTCAAGATGACAACACACTGTGTGGATATTTTTTTGTTGTGTTATCATTAATAATTTGAAGCTCATTTTACAAATGGACTCATTCTTCAAGTTTTGATTGGTCCGGTATCCTGACCACACGAGATCCAATAAAAAACCTCTTGACTTGCTAAAACAAAATTCGCGGGTAAGCTCACGGAACGAAATGGCCGTACGGTCGGTTTTCGCCTGAGTCGTCACATTTAGGGTAATAACTTGCCATATTACTGTTTATGTTAGTTTCATCATCATTTTCTTGCACATATTCTTGTATATAAAACATCTACAGTATTATAGTTTTCCCAAAATTGTGTAACAATGGAATGATGCTTTGTTTAGGCATGTATACAAGCCAAGTACTCTGGCAGATCATTGCTTATCTGCTCAGGGGTTGAACCAGATGAGCCAGCCAACTACATGCTGGCAAGTTTCTTCAGGTAAACACTATAGTCATGGATAAAATGTCAGCAATCAATAAAATTGAGTTAAACCCCAACAATGTTGTTTAGCATTACTACAAATCTTTACTCGGTTTGCTTCTCAGCCTCTTGACCCATGTTGTTCAAAATGTTTTTATTCAAATGTAATACTGTTGGCTATGTTTTATTAGGGATGTCGAAGACTTGGAGGTCAAACCTCTGCTATGTGTGTGTTTCGAAGGCACAGATGATGAGAGGGCAGGTATAGTATTTTTAATGATGCAACTGTATCTTAATGAATATTATTGGGGGGGCTGTTAAAATGTTAAAGGACAAAGCATTTTCTTAACAGTAAAAAAGCTTAAAGTTATTAAGTGAGGTTTGTCAATCTGTGCCACGAGGCTTCCTTCCTATTGAAATCTAAGCTATGTTTTCAACATGTTTTGGTGCTGGATTGAGTATGGATTATTCTGAGTTTTATGTACTCAAAGTTTGGCAATCGAGTCTCCATGCCTTTCCAAACTTGATTTAGTTTTAACATATAAATTTCCCCATACTGTAACATTTCTTTATTAACCACTGACAGATAGCAGCCCTTACTGTCTGTGCCTAAAGAAGGATGCAGTAAATCTGCATCGCATGTAACAGTAAAAGTCCTACTTAACTGGAAAATGTCTTATACTGTATTATCAAGAATTAGTGTAAATAAAATGCAGCTCTGGAAAGCTCTAGCACCTTTTGCTTTTGCCTCCTCTTTTAAACATTCACAAGAGCCACTATGTTCCAAAACACACTAAGGGTTTAGTCATTCCCTCTTGTAACATTTTTTTAGTATCCAGAAATCATGGCCATGGGAGGGAACCAATACTGTTGGTGTTGCGTGCTATTGGTTCCAACCTAGGAGTTGTTGCCCGTGCAGAAGGTTGGTACTTAAAAGATTATCATTCAGAGTTGCATTATTGCTGTGCACTATTGGCAGCAAAATTGCTCCCACCCAAGCCTCAAATAATGGCCCCCTTAGTAAGGGGAGATGTAGGGACGATGTTGTTTACTCTGTTTACTGTCCCAAGTTGTTTTGACATCAATTTGATGTTACTCAAAAATTTAAAGACATATTTGCACTGTAAAATGTACTGTATAACTGAATGGCTTTTGAAAACAAGGTGCACATCACATCCAATAATTCAAATATTTAATTTTCTTCTATTTTATTGATGGCCCATTAACATCACAATTTATTCTTTAATAGATGTCAATCTCAGCACTTTTGATGGAAGGGTCATCCTCAAAGCCCTAAGCATAAAGGAAAAAAAGGAAAAAAAGAAAAAGAGAAGGAATAAAGACAACAAGAAAACTGTTGATCACAAGGTGGGTATGAGATGGAATTTTATTTTCAATGTGTTTGTAAGCCTATGCTGAAGCTCAACCTCACACACTATGCTGATGATATAATCTTTTTGCAGATGTTGTGCCATTAGCCTATAAATAACAACGAAAAATTAAGGTCGTAAAAAAATTCAGGCAAAAAACTTCACACAATATTGTTAATTGTTCCATTTCCATTTTTGTTACACTTTACTGTAATTTTGGTCCAGCTAAAGAACGGAAATAACTTGTTTCTTCGGACTCTTTTTTATAGAGGTTCAAGGTTCCAACTGAATCATCATTTCTAACTTAACTTATTTTATTAATAATTGTTTTTGGGCTTATTTTTTGCCTCTCTAGACTGGCTATGATCCTGACATGGATTCTAAATCAGATACGGGCGAAGAGCATGAGGTAAAGTGAATATATGACCAAAAAAATTGAATGAAAAAGATTTTTAAGAATAAGGACGTATTTACTTTTGTCTCATGATCTACATTTTTACAAATAATTTTTTTTTCTATATATGCTTGTACTTTGTTTCTAGATGTTGGTTATTATTATTGTTTTGCCTATTTAATCAATTATGAGGCTTTAAATAATTGTCTACCAACCTCAGTTATTTTTTAACAAATGGTGAATTGGATCTGGGGGAATACCAGTTTATACTTTTCTAAGTACTAACAGTTTGTTTGTATTGAATAGGTTCACTTCAAAAGTGAATTGTTGCAGACTTTCATAGGGGGCAATGACACCACAATAGGTAAGTCGATAGACAGACCACATATGAAACATGGAAGCAGTTTATTCATTGCACTCATTTTTCAAGAATTTGTTTAAGCCTTAAGGATTATTCTTGCAGTTTACAAGTGCCTGCACTATTCATAGTGGAAAACAATTATCTGTACTAAAATATTGGTCTGAGCCCAGGCTATCTTTATAAGTTGAAAACAATTACATCAATTGTATCTGTACATGATATTCAGTTTACTATACAGTACAGCAGATTTGCAAACACACAAACTTGATCGATTACAAGCTTTTGGACAATAGTAATTGTATGGGAAAAACAATATGATTGGATAAACATAAGCTAAAGAAACATTTTCTCTTTTAGAAGAAAACAACAAGCAACTTATAAAAAGAAAAGCTAGGGGCAAAGCAAGCAGAAAAGCAAAGAAGTTCAACAAGGGGAAAGACATTAAGTAGTTGACACCAAAATTGGCAGTAGATCAGTAATTATAAATGAGTAGTTTAGTTAGATACTCAAGACCTCATCATCATTTTAGTTGCACTTGTACCAAAGCTATTGAGTTTTTTTTCACAATAGAAAATATAGGACAAAAATGAAAATACATGAACATCAAATTATTTCAAAGCTATCTGAACAGGACAGTCCTGCTGGCTGTCTCAGATGCTGGGTTCTTTATATAGGATTAGCCTATATCTGGACAGGGCTTTGGTTTTAGTCCAAATTTCCTATTGATGCCGGTTAATTTTTGCCATAGTCCTGCTGGCTGTCTCAGACGCTGGACTCCTTATATAGGATTAGCCTATATCTGGACAGGGCTTTGGTTTTAGTTCAAATTTTCTATAGATGCCGGTTAATTTTTGCCATAGTCCTGATGGCTGTCTCAGACGCTGGACTCCTTATATAGGATTAGCCTATATCTGGACAGGGCTTTGGTTTTAGTCCAAATTTCCTATTTATGCCGGTTAATTTTTGCCATAGTCCTGCTGGCTGTCTCAGACGCTGGACTCCTTATATAGGATTAGCCTATATCTGGACAGGGCTTTGGTTTTAGTTCAAATTTTCTATTTTTTTAATTTTTGCCATAGTCCTGCTGGCTGTCTCAGACGCTGGACTCCTTATATAGGATTAGCCTATATCTGGACAGGGCTTTGGTTTTAGTCCAAATTTCCTATTGATGCCGGTTAATTTTTGCCATAGTCCTGCTGGCTGTCTCAGACGCTGGACTCCTTATATAGGATTAGCCTATATCTGGACAGGGCTTTGGTTTTAGTTCAAATTTTCTATTGATGCCGGTTAATTTTTGCCATAGTCCTGCTGGCTGTCTCAGACGCTGGACTCCTTATATAGGATTAGCCTATATCTGGACAGGGCTTTGGTTTTAGTCCAAATTTCCTATTGGGGCCGGTTAATTTTTGCCATAGTCCTGCTGGCTGTCTCAGACGCTGGACTCCTTATATAGGATTAGCCTATATCTGGACAGGGCTTTGGTTTTAGTTCAAATTTTCTATTTTTTTAATTTTTGCCATAGTCCTGCTGGCTGTCTCAGACGCTGGACTCCTTATATAGGATTAGCCTATATCTGGACAGGGCTTTGGTTTTAGTCCAAATTTCCTATTGATGCCGGTTAATTTTTGCCATAGTCCTGCTGGCTGTCTCAGACGCTGGACTCCTTATATAGGATTAGCCTATATCTGGACAGGGCTTTGGTTTTAGTTCAAATTTTCTATAGATGCCGGTTAATTTTTGCCATAGTCCTGCTGGCTGTCTCAGACGCTGGACTCCTTATATAGGATTAGCCTATATCTGGACAGGGCTTTGGTTTTAGTCCAAATTTCCTATTTATGCCGGTTAATTTTTGCCATAGTCCTGCTGGCTGTCTCAGACGCTGGACTCCTTATATAGGATTAGCCTATATCTGGACAGGGCTTTGGTTTTAGTTCAAATTTTCTATTTTTTTAATTTTTGCCATAGTCCTGCTGGCTGTCTCAGACGCTGGACTCCTTATATAGGATTAGCCTATGCCTATATCTGGACAGGGCTTTGGTTTTAGTCCAAATTTCCTATTGATGCCGGTTAATTTTTGCCATAGTCCTGCTGGCTGTCTCAGACGCTGGACTCCTTATATAGGATTAGCCTATATCTGGACAGGGCTTTGGTTTTAGTTCAAATTTTCTATTGATGCCGGTTAATTTTTGCCATAGTCCTGCTGGCTGTCTCAGACGCTGGACTCCTTATATAGGATTAGCCTATATCTGGACAGGGCTTTGGTTTTAGTCCAAATTTCCTATTGGGGCCGGTTAATTTTTGCCATAGTCCTGCTGGCTGTCTCAGACGCTGGACTCCTTATATAGGATTAGCCTATATCTGGACAGGGCTTTGGTTTTAGTCTAAATTTTCTATTTTTTTAATTTTTGCCATAGTCCTGCTGGCTGTCTCAGACGCTGGACTCCTTATATAGGATTAGCCTATATCTGGACAGGGCTTTGGTTTTAGTTCAAATTTTCTATTTTTTTAATTTTTGCCATAGTCCTGCTGGCTGTCTCAGACGCTGGACTCCTTATATAGGATTAGCCTATATCTGGACAGGGCTTTGGTTTTAGTCCAAATTTCCTATTTATGCCGGTTAATTTTTGCCATAGTCCTGCTGGCTGTCTCAGACGCTGGACTCCTTATATAGGATTAGCCTATATCTGGACAGGGCTTTGGTTTTAGTCTAAATTTTCTATTTTTTTAATTTTTGCCATAGTCCTGCTGGCTGTCTCAGACGCTGGACTCCTTATATAGGATTAGCCTATATCTGGACAGGGCTTTGGTTTTAGTTCAAATTTTCTATTTTTTTAATTTTTGCCATAGTCCTGCTGGCTGTCTCAGACGCTGGACTCCTTATATAGGATTAGCCTATATCTGGACAGGGCTTTGGTTTTAGTCCAAATTTCCTATTTATGCCGGTTAATTTTTGCCATAGTCCTGCTGGCTGTCTCAGACGCTGGACTCCTTATATAGGATTAGCCTATATCTGGACAGGGCTTTGGTTTTAGTCTAAATTTTCTATTTTTTTAATTTTTGCCATAGTCCTGCTGGCTGTCTCAGACGCTGGACTCCTTATATAGGATTAGCCTATATCTGGACAGGGCTTTGGTTTTAGTCCAAATTTCCTATTTATGCCGGTTAATTTTTGCCATAGTCCTGCTGGCTGTCTCAGACACTGGACTCCTTATATAGGATTAGCCTATATCTGGACAGGGCTTTGGTTTTAGTCTAAATTTTCTATTTTTTTAATTTTTGCCATAGTCCTGCTGGCTGTCTCAGACGCTGGACTCCTTATATAGGATTAGCCTATATCTGGACAGGGCTTTGGTTTTAGTTCAAATTTTCTATTTTTTAAATTTTTGCCATAGTCCTGCTGGCTGTCTCAGACGCTGGACTCCTTATATAGGATTAGCCTATATCTGGACAGGGCTTTGGTTTTAGTCCAAATTTCCTATTTATGCCGGTTAATTTTTGCCATAGTCCTGCTGGCTGTCTCAGACGCTGGACTCCTTATATAGGATTAGCCTATATCTGGACAGGGCTTTGGTTTTAGTCCAAATTTCCTATTGATGCCGGTTAATTTTTGCCATAGTCCTGCTGGCTGTCTCAGACGCTGGACTCCTTATATAGGATTAGCCTATATCTGGACAGGGCTTTGGTTTTAGTTCAAATTTTCTATTGATGCCGGTTAATTTTTGCCATAGTCCTGCTGGCTGTCTCAGACGCTGGACTCCTTATATAGGATTAGCCTATATCTGGACAGGGCTTTGGTTTTAGTCCAAATTTCCTATTGGGGCCGGTTAATTTTTGCCATAGTCCTGCTGGCTGTCTCAGACGCTGGACTCCTTATATAGGATTAGCCTATATCTGGATAGGGCTTTGGTTTTAGTCCAAATTTCCTATTTATGCCGGTTAATTTTTGCCATAGTCCTGCTGGCTGTCTCAGACGCTGGACTCCTTATATAGGATTAGCCTATATCTGGACAGGGCTTTGGTTTTAGTTCAAATTTTCTATTTTTTTAATTTTTGCCATAGTCCTGCTGGCTGTCTCAGACGCTGGACTCCTTATATAGGATTAGCCTATATCTGGACAGGGCTTTGGTTTTAGTCCAAATTTCCTATTTATGCCGGTTAATTTTTGCCATAGTCCTGCTGGCTGTCTCAGACGCTGGACTCCTTATATAGGATTAGCCTATATCTGGACAGGGCTTTGGTTTTAGTCTAAATTTTCTATTTATGCCGGTTAATTTTTGCCATAGTCCTGCTGGCTGTCTCAGACGCTGGACTCCTTATATAGGATTAGCCTATATCTGGACAGGGCTTTGGTTTTAGTCCAAATTTCCTATTGATGCCGGTTAATTTTTGCCATAGTCCTGCTGGCTGTCTCAGACGCTGGACTCCTTATATAGGATTAGCCTATATCTGGACAGGGCTTTGGTTTTAGTTCAAATTTTCTATAGATGCAAGTTAATTTCTACCATAGTCCTGCTGGCTGTCTCAGACACTGGACTCCTTATATAGGATTAGCCTATATCTGGACAGACAGTTCAAATTTCCTGTTGACACTGCATTGCACTATTTATTCATTCATTATTTGCTTACCTAGCATTCTCACGTGAGACTCAGTTGCCATTGACACATGTGGTCTGTACAGGACCCGAAATGATCCCAGGACCCGAAACGATCCCAGGACCCGAAATGATCCCCAAAAGTACCCCAACTGATCCTCGGACCCGAAACGATACCGAGGAGTCCCCGAAATCAACCCCAAGGAATTGCGGTAATGGACAAAGGGAAAGCAGAAGAAATACTTGAAGCATAATTAAGGGTTAACAGCGACTCGATTTCTAAACAATGTGACTTAAAAATATTAAATTTCAACACAATACTTCTATTTATTACATTGCCCGGCGTTAAACCCATAAACAGAGTCTGAAACAAATACACAACTTTTAATTGCTACCGAAAGAAATACAGCATGTATAAACATAGCACAGCTTTGCTCAGATCATTAAAACTTTTGACCTTCCATCACACTCTAAACATTTTGCGGTTCCGACACATGACTCTGGCACTATAAATCTCATTTCCGGTAAACATCACCCATAAAAATTAATATTCATTCGACAACCTAAACATGTATTTCACCACGAAATCCTTGTTCACACGAGCAAATATTTACCGACACATTTTAGGAAGCCGGTTTGGACGAGAAGATGGAATAACAAAAGCACACTGAGTAATACACTCGAACAACCCTTCTACTACCGACGCAAAATGAGGATGTGGCTTTTGTTGAAAGCAATATTATGTGAGTTTTGAACTTCCTCATGTAGTCGTGCGTACACCCCGGCATGATCTCATGATATGATAGGGCTTTCATTCACCGAAAACAAACATGCCAAAAAATAACTTTAAAACATTTCGCTTCCTATCAAAAGCAGAATGTCCTATCTTTAAAGACTTTCTTTTATGGCTTGTTATGTATAAAATGATTTATCCACGCCGGGTTCTTCAAATTACTATCACAAAGAATTGTTAGTTGACCCCAATTTCTGACTCAACCACTGTATTCCCCAGCAGTCGTATATTAAAATCTTAATACTATAGTTTTAGTTCATGTAAATTCCCTTTTAATAACACAAACAAAGCTAAATGTTACATATGTTTTTAAAACTGAAAGCCAATCCTTACACATTCCTTTAGTTGTCCATTACTGTAATTCCTCGGGGTTCATTTCGGGGACTCTTGGGGATCGTTTCGGGTCCCGGGATCAGTTGGGGAACTTTTGGGGATTGTTTCGGGTCCTGGGATCGTTTCGGGTCCTGGGATCATTTCGGGTCCTGTACAGGTCCACACATGTTAAGTTTTCCCACTTTGCTTGCAATGACTTCGAACAAGAAATCTTGGGCGCCATTATCACAAAGACAAAAAAAGTGAGAACATGTGTTCACGATATGTAATAAGCTTATCTGGGAACTCTACTAAAAGATTCATGGCAAAGGCTATCGAGCTCCAGGGAGACTGCTTGATAGTCCAGCTGCGAAACAACGTTTGTTTGTTTGTTTGTTTGTATGCAAAAAAGGAATTGAATTGTGATTTCAGTTTGCTTTCCTGGTACGAAAAATCATCCAAATGCATGAATGAATGAAACTTGAATTGCTTACCTATCATTTTCACTTCGGACTCAGCTGATAGGTTCCGATCAGATGCAAACTCTTGTGAAAAGTTGTATTAGTTTGAGCCTGCTGACATGACGGAAAAACCTGGAACACGGGCAATTCCAGATAAAGAGAGAAGACACGATTACTTACAATGGCTATAGGGACAGTGCTGAATAACGTATGCGCGTGCTCTGCCGAAAACAAGCACAATCGTAGTGTTAAAACATTCGAGAAAAGGTACGAAAGGTTGTCGCTGATTTGACTAACTGTACAGCATTAAAACCATACTGTTCAAAAGATGACAGATTTTTTTGATAATGAGGAAGTCATAAAGAAAATTATAGCCTTAGGTTTGGTATAGTTTTCTTAGTATTCGCCAAAATGTGACAGTTAGCAGGTAAAAAGCTGCCATTTCAAAACAAAAAGGATGGTTTAACCGCGCGGTACTGGAACTAGTCTTGCGTTTTTCAGCACTGGCGGCTATAGGTTCCTTGTTCTACGAACTGATTTTCAAAACACAAATGACGTGAGGCCGAAGTGCACATAAGCAGATTTTGGCTTTTTAAGATAATTTTTCCCTGTGCATCAGTTCAGGGACGAAAAGCTCAAATTTCAATGACACTACAAAAAGTCGCATCAATTAAAAAAAAAGTCGCACTTGATATTTTGTTTGCTATAAGTTACTAAGTACTCAGAGAAATTCTCCGCCTTATTCGATGTGAAATGGGCTTATTTGAAGCGTCACGTCATGTTTTTCCGTCATGTCGAGCCTGCTGCATATACGGCTGTGCAGCCAATGGCCAAGGCCTGTGGTCAGTTCGGGCACGTAACATAGGGGTGTAGATGTCCGCTAAGCAACTAAGAAGCACCTATCATTCAGTGTTGCTTTTAGGACTGGTAGATTTAGGCGGTGTCATTCCAGTTGAACAAGTGTGGTTTTTTTTTGACACGTTAGTACAGCCCCCTGTGACTTAGTGTGATCAGTGTTCAAGGTTATAGATGATATTTGAGAAAACGTGTTAATGCTTTATGGAAATATATTCACAGAAACTCTAAATGTAAATATTGGCACTGTTCAGTCCGGTCACTATCCACCATTTCGAAATTTGTCTTTTTCAGATCTCAGAGCCGAAGAGAGGACCTCGTCGACTCACTCGATTGCCTCGGAAGGCAGACCTCAATCACGAGACAATACGTCATAATAAGGATCTGATTTTTAAAGATTATTTTATTATGTATACTTATTTGATAATAAAACAGTGTTAGTGTGACAGCCTTTTTCTTTGGGCCTTCTATTTTATGGGGTGCGTGTAGCTTATTGGATACTGTACGCTAATGTGATTTACGGTGTTTTTAGATTAGTTCTTCTTCTCGCGATGTTATGGAAATAAAAATGGAGCTCGCACGTAATTGTTTCGGATCCCGACCTTATGTTCACAGTCTCAGTA
Source organism: Nematostella vectensis (assembly GCF_932526225.1). NCBI lineage: Eukaryota > Metazoa > Cnidaria > Anthozoa > Actiniaria > Edwardsiidae > Nematostella > Nematostella vectensis. The sequence continues at coordinate 11,397,222 of NC_064035.1, read as the reverse complement.
AAATACTACGAAAAGCAACATCTCTCCTTTTTTCAATAAATTGTGAAGTACTTTTGTGTAGAAGTATTGATAAACAAACCCGCGCACAACATTATTAATAATCTATTGTACTGATTACGTTTTTACAAAATTTAAGACTGAGGCATCTGTTAAAGAACTTATAGCGTTCTGTTCTTACACATATTTATGGTCCCTCTTTTTACTCAAACTCCTATTTATTTTTCATTTCGTGTGTGGGAGGGCGAAAAGAGATCGCCGATGTCTAAACGGGATTAATAGCAGGCACGTTCCCAGGATTGGCAGAGAGGGGTTGCGTAGTCATAGGCATCGTATAGAAAAGCGTATTATTTGAAGTTTCACGCGATCATAAATTCAACATTTTCTTCTTTTTTCCCCTTTTTCAATCGTGAAGGATTTACAAAATCGTGGAGGACTTTCAAAATCGTGAACGATTTCAAAAATCGTGAAGGATTTTCAAAATCGTGAAGGATTTTCAAAATCGTGAAGGATTTTTAAAATCGTGAACGATTTTGAAATCGTGAAGGATTTCAAAAATCGTGAAGGATTTTCAAAATCGTGAAGGATTTTCAAAATCGTGAAGGATTTTTAAAATCGTGAACGATTTTGAAATCGTGAAGGATTTCCAAAATCGTGAAGGATTTTGAAAATCTTGAACGATTTCGAAATCGTGAAGGATTTTTGGAATCGTTCACGATGGCCCAGGACGGTGAACTGATCCGAGAACCCTAATCGCCGAGCGAGGTGTTCTTATGCGTCTCCAAGGCACAAGCATGATACTTTTAAAATGAATGTATTTACCGCTATAGAAGGCATATAAGTGTGCGGTGTCTTCAGGTGAGAGAACGCTTTCATAGACCAGGAAATCATCAAAATCCGCCTGTGCAGACCCCCCAAGGGTGACGTTCGCTGCTTCATCCTGTAGTGTGTACACCCCCTCAAATTCTTCAATGTTTCCAAATTGAACTCTACCATTTACGTATACAATGTTTCCAGTAGACGGATCTATTGTAATGACGAGGTGAGTCCACACGCCAACTCCGAATTCAATAGACTGCCTGTAAAGCGTTTTCGAGTTTGTCACCTGATTTAAAAGCAAAAATAAGGCAAGTAAATAATTGTTTCGAATTAACAGGTTAGGCTTAGTTCAAACTTCGTATTATCCATGAGCGTATTCAATGCAAATGCATGTAAATAAATCGAGTCGATTGTTTCATCTCCATTTGCATGCATTTGCATTGAATACGGCTCATGGATAATACAACGCTTAAAATTAGGCTTAATGATCACATATTGGGGGGGGGGGGGGGGGGGGGGAGGGGGATACACAAACGATTCCTTTATGGAGATGCTCGTTTTGGTTATTCAGAACTTAATTCCGTTCCCTCTAAGGGGTAAATAAACACACTTGGGACTGTTCTATATATAAAGGAAAAAAACTACCAAATCTGCTTTGACACAGTATACGTATTCCGCAGATAAGGAAAAGAATCGAAGAGATATTATCAAGTGATTATTTCGTGATTAAAGTCTTCACCAGTCTTGAAGATACCAGTCCCTTGATGTTAGACTCTAAAGGATATGCGAGCTTCCCGGTACATAGACCTAAGGTTTACCAGTCCCCCACCTCCCGAGAGATGACCTAAAGCGCATAACGTACAAAGAGCCGATTAAGATCAAAATAAAATACATTGGACCCTTGTCAATCGAAATGCAATAGCAGTTGTGATTAAAGACAAGCGCATACGACCTGCAAAACCATCTCTTCAGGATTCTTTAAATAGATCTTGATTCCTTGGGAGCCTTCAGAGCATGTTCCGGCGCAGAGGAGCACAGGCCTGATGGCGGACTGGGTCCTATTGTACCTCAGCCAAAAGGCTATTGTCATGCCTTTCTTGCAGCTTTCAGGGTTTCCTAAGCACTCTGATGTATTGAGTGTAAGGAAGCTACCTCCAGGAGTAGATAAGCCACCTCCGCGCACCGCCTTCTTGACTTGCTTCACGCCGCTAGCCGATCCCCATGCAAAGCGTTTGAAGTTCACTATGTCTGTTGGTTGATCAAGTGGGTAGACGTCGACCGCAGTTCCGGTGAAGTAGTCAATACCTTGTCCTGATAAACAAAAAGAGCTCAACGACCATTATTAAGGGTTTGTTCACACTATGACAAGCATGCAATGAATAGAAAATACTCTTAAAACATATACTTGATAACAAAAATACTATAACTTTGGGGGTGGGGTGGGGTGGGGTAATTTTCTTTCTTTTCCTTATCATACATGTTAGTTGTGTCACTTGTATTGTTATGTATGTATGTTTCTATGAAAATAAAATAAAAAGAATTTAAAAAAAAGAATATTTGTGTGTGTGAGCCGGCGCGACATTAGTAGAAGCCGAAGTAAATAAACAATGGGCAACCTTTGCGAAGGTCCTCATGAGTCTGTTTTCACACGAAAGGTTTTAACATAAGTAGAGGCAGAAACAACCAATTGCATTTTTCTACCATCCATAAGAAAACCTGATTTTCTTGTCTTACCTTGCGAACACTTCTGAAAGAACCTGGAATTTTCGCACTCACACCGTCCCTTTAACGAGTTGCATTCCATTCCAGAGGGACAGTCTGCACAGAACGCCTCTGAAAATATCAACAAAGATTCCATGGGCTTGGCACAGAGATGGATAAGTTTCCTGTCCTATATATATGATTGATTTGAGAAAACGGAAAAAAAGGATAAAAGGGTAATATACAAGTAGATGTAAAACTGATGTAAAACTGTTTACCTTGTAGTGTTTACCAATACCTTCTACTTTGACGAAGTTAAAAAAGACGAGAACTTGACATAGTCCAAGACCAGTGTTCAGTGCTCAATAGTGCAGTGTTGAGCTCGAGATCACGACTAATTAGGTATTTAGTTTCACATTACTTGAGTTAATAAGTATCTCTATTATCTTTGTCATATAGGCCCGTACCGAGGATTTTCTTGGGGGGTGCGAAGTCCTAAAAAGTGGACCTAATTTTCCCGGTGGGGAGAGGGGAGGGAATAAGTTCTCTGATAAAAATTTGAAAAGCCCCGAAAAAACAAAAAGAGGGATTTTTTATGCCTTCGCAGTATCTCCACGGGACGTTAATTGTCGGATTTGGCTACATACCAGAGTGATCTAGCTTATGCTTTATAGTTTTGTCTACAAAAAGCACGTCTATTGAAAACCGAAAGTGGACCCTCGGCCGTTGTGTGTGTGTGTGTGTGTGGGGGGGGGGGGGGGGGGGGGGGGGGGGGTGCGTTCCCTCCCCCCCCCCCCCCCCCCCCAGGGTCCGGGCCTGTCATAGTCTAAGACAAGTGTGGGTAATCAATAGTAATTTTTTTGTTCGAGATCACGAGTACTTGAGTATTATTTAGTATTACCTGAGTTAATAAGTATCTCTACGTCGTCAGGTCTAAACATCTGTTCCGATTGACCATATTGGATATCTTCACCCTTGTAAATCTGCCCAAAGTGCAAAGCTAAACGATTCGTCTCAAAGTTAACCATTAGATCACTTCCAAATCTTGGGAAGTTGTTTACATCCTCGCAAATAATAGCTTTGGTCTTGTCGTAGATGGGGAGGACTTTCTGGGTTGTTCCCAAATGACTGTTTAGACTGAATAGGAACGCCTTGTCGCTTGTCATGGATGAGTTACAACGTCCGTAACCTGAAGGAATAGACCACGTAAATGGCTGCACATCCATCACACAGCAATAGGGTTCATTACCTCAAAGAAGGCTAGACACGTCGCCTATAAATGCTCCCGTACAATACCGACTTCACTCAAAAGATCCATTTTCATCGGCCAATTTTAGCAAGTGACTGAGATACTTTGAATAAAATTTCGTTAACAAGGTATTAAACTTCAATTGTTAGTGGTTATTTTGAAGTTTTCTTGTAAATAACCGATGTATTTTCAATGTTAAACAATAATAAAGGAGTGGTTGATCGACATTCATTCATTTCCATTGCCATCAAATTTATCACACTTTAATCATCCAACAGCATTATCTTTACGTTATACACCATCAGTCATAATTATCACTATCAGGTAATCCAGCTACTCGCAGCAATCTAAAACAACAGGTCTCCTCTTTTTATTAAACCAGGCCACCTACCTTTCATGGACTTGTCATAAAACCCTCCAACAACATAATCCTGGTTATAACGGACAAGCAGAAGGATGGGCCCTTTGTCTGCACACTTAGTGTAGATGGATTCAACACTTGGCCAACCCTCCCTTGACAGGCTAAAGCAGGGTTCCCAGAATTCACTAGTGCCGGTAGCCTTTGCTATCAAGGACTGCAACTCGATTTTTCTCGTTGGGTGGTGGTCAAGAATATTGGAACGAATACCTGGGGATGGTGGTTAAGAATGTGAGAAAAGTACATGTATATGAGCCTAGCATTCGGTTGTTACCTACGCGCGCTGTGATTGGCTAATTGTCGGTCATTACATTTCCCGTATTGTCTCAGAGGGTATTATGTTACTGCGTTTTGCCCTACGGAAAAAAAAAATTAAAATCTTTTAATATGTTTATTTTCCAAGTCTCGGTCGATACACGCCAATGCCCCGGTTTGATAATTCCCGGTATGACCTCCTGGTTAGTAAGAAGTTATTAAGTATGTGACTTAGTGTGGGCTTTGACTGCGAAACATACCATTTGGTATCTAATAGACACAGATTCAGAGATAGCCTGCGCAGTGGGCTGTGTTCTGTGGGCTTTGTTCTGAATATAGAAACGCCTGCAATACGTAGCATGCCAATGTAGTTAATGTACCTTTTATTCCGCTGTAAGTCGATAGAGGGCATTTGCTGTCTTTACTCAAGATTATTCGATCTATCGCCATGTCGCTTTTTACTCCACCAGGTATGCCCTCAAATACAAGCTGAAGAAAAAAATGGGATTTTTTTTCAGTTATTTACTTAATACCACCAAAGTCCACAATGGTAAATGACATTCATACAATCAAGATTATGATCACTTATAAACATAATCAACATCATCACCTTGTCGTCGTCATCACTAAAACGCTCATAATCATTCCCCCCAATCAATCGTCGTCAGTTCTATCTACAGTAGCGACATCTTAGCCATACTGCAGTACCGGAACCACCACCAATAATCACCAGAATATCACAATCATAATATTTAAAAATGCACGACCAATACAAAAAAAATTTGTATTCTGCATGCCTTTATCCTGATTGTCTCTTCACCTTCGATCCTGTAATATTGGCAATGCGAAGACTTTCCGCATGCCATCCAGAAGCTTGGCTCCCAGTAATGGACCAGAGAAGGGATCTGGCGCCATCTTGCTGCTCGAGTCGCACTTTGAGACGGCCCATGTCGCTTCCCTCCATGCTGTAGTCAAAATGTAGACAGTCGACGTGGGGAGGAATTTCCCCCGACACGAGACGGAAAGGCTTGCTAACGTACGGATCATTGCCGTTTGACGCCTCGAGGAACCAATAATCTAATGTTCAGAACACCAACTTAAAAATACAATTCCTTAATTTTTATCTGATAATTTAAAGAATATAAATGCTAATAATTTTGACATACACTTGATAAATCGGTTGTCTCCGAGGCGCAAGTTTTGTCGGGGGAGGGGGGGGGGGGGGGGGGTGGTTACACAGATGTCAAGAGACTGGTGAGTGGGTAATCCTCTAGCCGATATTTTGTTATATTTTCTTTTAATTTTTCGGACCACGGCTCCTCTTTAGCGGCCCTGGGACGGCTCTAAACTGGAAAAGTACTCATTCCTGTCTTTTTCCACTTTTTTTAGAGATTTCAGGCTGGTTTGTAAACCAGCAATACGTGTATACTGCTTACCTTGGGTGCACTGGTAGGATGACCAGAGTTCGTTGGCACGATCTCGCAACGCGCTATCTAAAACTTCGGACCAGCGAATAACGTTCCCCTCAACAAGCGAGCATGATCCAAGCGCCTTTATCTGGTCGGCGGTCAAAACGTGGTTCCACATGTTAAGTCTTGTGAGATCTCCCATAAAACGATTGCCTGCGCTGCCGTCGGAAAGGAGGAGGGTGATGGTTGGCACGAGCACGTAGCTTTCACTTTTTTTTAGAGAAATGTCTTGTCTCGTACCGTCTAGGTAAACGGTGAAAGTGCTGTCAACATCTCGCAGCAGACAGATATGATTCCAGGAGTCACTCGTCAAGTCATCAAGTGTTTTTTTCTCGTTATCTCTCTCGCTGATATTAATAGAAGATCATGTTAAGCCACATGCCCAAAGCGGCTGGAAGGAAAAGGACAGACAGAAGAGAAGACGGGCGGAAAGACAGACGGACAGACAAAACGGCGGACGGACAAACGGGGACAGACGTGGACAGATATGCGGAGATTAAGCAGGACGGGCAAAAAGACTGACAGATGGGATGTTTCTTACCTAGTAAAAGAGATCAGGAGTGAAGTTTTCATTGAAAAAGTAATCGTGACTCCGTTGCCCGCGCTCATTAACAAGATGTTCTGCTCATCTTTGGGTAGTGAAATCCTTTGGAACCAGCACAATGTCCAAGCACCCAACTCACCCAACGATATCGGGATTGACAATGAGATTGGTTGGGAATAAGTAAAGTTTACATAATAGTACACCCCAAATGTCTGTGGATCTGAAAACAGAGGCTAAAGTTGAAATTCATCCAGAGAGTTTTAGAATAAAGATATTTACTTTTGCGTGCAGAGGTTCTTTAACGAGAGGATGGAGCTTTTTCACAATACACTCTTTTTTTAGAAGAAACTTTTTTATAAGAACGTCCAGGCTGAGATTTCACAAATTTCAAGAAAATGCTAAGAACATGCCGAGGTTCAGATAGCAGCAACATATTGCTTTTTTAGTTTAATGTGTTCTAAAATGGAGACATTCTTATATATGAAAAAGAGTGTATTTCCTCCGGGATTTAGGGTTTGCAATATACGCAATCATCATTTACATAATTTTTAACTTCTGTATTCTCTGTGCGCAACTCTTCTAGCCAATTGGCCAACTCTAGAATGTGTCCCTCACAAGAGTTCAAATCTTTTGCAAGTCTTGACTGACAGTAGCAAGCAAGCAGCAAGCTACAATAGTGATCAGTTTACTTCCGGAGGTCCGACGGAAACCTTAACCGTTAAAAGACAATATAATCTATTAGAATCCGCGCTATTAAACAGGCCATCCGCTCTAAATTATCAAACATATCCTCAAATAATATTTCAATAGAAACACTGCTTTTACAATTTGGAAATATTTTTCGTGTTTTCCGTTAAGAATCGTCGGAGATTGTTACGTAATCTACCAGAAGTAAACTGGTGACAATGCGGCTTTAACAAATATTGCCGAGGAATTACTTTGTTCTTATCTACATTTAGAAGTACAGCAATTCATATTCATTTTATATTAAAAAAAAAACAGCGCCAATATCATCCTTCATTGCTGATACAGTTTCGCTTGGTTTACCCGAAAAGAAAAACTTGAAAACGGCCGCAAAAGTACCTCGCAGCACTGTCCTACATGGTGGCTACATAACACGGAATACATTGTGAGGTCTAACAGTGTTATGTCATTTGTCTCAGCACTGATGGCGGTGTTTGTACCCGAGGATTTTTGTTAAACGTTCTGTTATTACGGCCAAGGTAAGCTTAAACGCACCTTGAACGCTTCTTGCTGGGCCTGTTCCGATTGTGGGAGTTTCAGAATTGTAATAATTTGAGCTCCAAGACGGGGACAAACCACTTGGATCTGGACCAAATGCAACTTGGGCTAGGGAGATAAAGTGGGCTAAAAAAGTGAACCACCATAAACAAACGTGCTAAGAGTTTGATACCAATTTCACTTGATATGTTACCATGCATTTTCCCTTTCCGGTGCTTTTCGCACTGAAAATTTCCACGCGCGTCACAATAAAAGCGCCACACGTCCAGAAAGTGGCGATACTATTGACCACAAGGGGAGAAAGATTAACACCCCTTTAAACACCTCTGGATTCGCCCCTGGTGCTGTACCTGAGCTCATGTACTTGTTGATCGTGTCCAACTCCAGCTCCTGGTGCCAGATGGTCAGGCTGTGAATACTCAGCGACGGCGCTCCTGCGGATGGGACACTCCCAGAGACACCGATATACAGCCTTGAGTCTTGTCCTTGGACGCCATCTACTCCCTGAATAAACAACAGACTGAATACTCTTGCACTTAACGACATTCGCATTCTAATAATTAAGCAACAGAGACTATAATATACTCTATAAAGCTTAGTAGTGTCCTGTCCTTGCACGCCATCCATGCACTCTCTGAATAAACATCAAACAGAGTTGAATAATCTATAAAGTTATGTGGTGTCTTTGCACTTAACGGCATTCACATTCTCTAAAAAGGCAACAGAGACTATATACGGGCGACCCTAAAACGTCGATTTGGAGGATCGGCGGATTGGTGGACGCGGAATAATCTTAAAACATGGATTGACGGATTTTAATGAACCTAAATCCTAAAACGCGGATTTAATTCTTAAAATGAATAACAATTGTAGAAAGCCAGGCTTTCTCAAGTGACGAGATTCGGTTGCTCGAAGCCCTAATTAAAAATAATCCATGGTGGTAAAAGAGGCCGAATTAACTTGAAGAGAAAAGTCAATAGTGTCTTGTCTCTAAATTTATTGTGAGAATCTGGCAAAACTCCAACTACGGCAATTTCCTGATCGAAACGGAGAGCTGAGGATTAGATTCGCAGTTTTTTCCACCAAACAAAATGGCCTTAGGAGCTCGTTTTAGGGTCGCCTCTACATACTCTTTAAAGCTTAGAGCAACAATCGACTGTACACTGCATGAAACTAAGGGCGCGTTTTTTTACTCGTGATTCCGGAATGAGAATGATTAGAATAGAAAAAGCGCGCGTTCGTTATCTCGCGTTCCCATTCCGGAATGCAATGAAGGCCATTCCACCCATTCTGCTACTTGTAGCAGAATTCCTCAACCCAACATAAACCACTGACACTGTTTTGTGTTTGGCATAAGAGAAGTTTATTATAAAATCACTACAAACTGATAAATGAAAAACTAAAATAATAATAATAAACCTCTCTGCCACCCTTCACACAAAGCCCAGGGTGGGAGGGCGGGAAAAATATGAGCTTGATATATAAACGTTGAAAAGAACAAAGAATTATAGAGTGAAGCTGTGAACGTGTGCTAGCAATCAAGACTAGAGATAACTGAAATACAATATGCTGGCTTGAGCAATTAATCCCTTTAAGCTAGGTGCCCAAAGGGGGGTAAATGACTCGAATGCCGTTCTGAACATTCTCTTCCAACCATTCCCATTCCAGAATGATAGGAAAAAACGCGCCCTAAGAATCTTGGCTCTGGACACCAATCACATGCTATAAGCAGCAACAAATAGACTGTATTTTCTACAAAGCTTTGGGCCTGGACCCTGGATTCAATGTCCAAAGCAACAGGATCCCTTTCCGGCGATATGAAACTTACTATCTTATTGTTTGAAGACGCTTGAAGTGTGCCATCCTTGTAGAGTTTGACACCACTCGAAATTTTCCAAGTGAATGCCACCTGAGACCATGCGCTTGTAGAGAATGTGGCAGACACGTTCCAAAGCAGATCGGATCCACGTATTGTGACCACGTACAGGTCATTAGACCGGTAGAGCACGAAACCAGTCGAGTTGTACACCTCAGCACCAGACGTAATGATGTAGTTGACTGAGTCAGCCGATGGCAATGCATCTGGTGAGAATTCGGGAAAACTTTGTTGGTGTGTGATACAAGAAAGATGGAGGAAAGTTGAACGCCATCACTAAGCTTTAGCGCCAACAAAAGTAGATCGCCAAATAGTCGGAAAAAAATATTAACGCGCGTGCTGAATATCAGAGCACTGTAAATGTTGTGCTGTGTGTGTTATTAGATCTCCCATCTGATGGATAAAGTATCTTCCTAATACATTCCTGGCAGTGTGTTGGTAATGAAGAAATATATTAAGGACAATATTAAAAATATATGTTGAAAAAAATAACTTTAAACATGTGGTTAATCATTTATCGAAACAAAATTCACCATGCGGTTTTATCTGGTTATATGCAAATAGAATATTTACCTGGAAATCGAACCCAAAATGCCACGGTCAATCCATGTGGACAGAAGTTTGGATTCGTGATACACTGTGCGGCGAAGTCTTGCTCTACGTAGATATGTGCTTTACTGTCAGATAGCGTCACATACCCGTCCTCGTCCTCGACATTGCCATATGCCACCGCAATCTTGTTAAGGGCGGTTTCATTTAGCTTGGCGTTGGTTATGTTGTTCAAAGGCCAGTGAAAATCTCCTACGACAAAAATGGGAAATGATGCCCCCTCTCTGAGGGTTTTTTTTTAATACTGCGCAGTTGATACACAATTGCTATGCAAGACCTCTACCATGGCCTGCGAACACATCCTCTTTTTAATGCGTGATTCGCAAAATTAGTATGATGCGTATCGAAAATAAAGTCTATACCTCCCCCCCTTCCCCTCACACACGTCGTCTATTTTGTTGTTGGTTTCTTTTAGATGAAGTTGATGGGAAAAAAACCTTCAAAAAGGTTCTTGACATCTTAAACTAAGACTTAAGAATATCCTTCGCGATTTTTTGTCTTTTCTTTTATTTGACTTTTATGTGGATCCACCCTCCCGTACACCCCTCCCACAACGGGATCCAGCCTACGGGCTGAAACTTGTAACTCAGATGATCTTCCCTAAATATTCTGCATTTATTGGTAAGGATAGTTTATTTATTGATTTATATTTATAAATAAGAGCAACAAATATTATTTTGTTTTTAGCCAACCCCAACAACTCGAACAAACAGGTTTCTAAACGACCAGAACCTCAGAAAGACAGGTGTTCTCTAGTTATTACCATCGTGAATGCCGTGTTTTATTATGATTCGGTTAGTGGGCCGAAATAGAGAAGAAAGATCTAGAAGGCAACCATCACCTGTCGCCGGTCAACACCTGTCGGGACAACTATTGAGCCCCCCCCCCCCCCCCCCCCCCCCCCCCCCAACTGAAGTTGAAGCTCTTTATCCCCTTACCCAACGGGAAGACCTTTGCAATATTCGCCTTACCTATGGACACGCTAGAGTCCGGAACCTCAACAGCAGAAGCACGTTTTGAGACCATCACTACCGCGCAAGCGAGAAACAACATACCCTAGAATGAGAATACCAAATGCGTCAGAGTAATAAACATTGTATTACCGAGAACCAGCATACCCGAAGTTTCGAGTCTATTTTATTTCTGTCAGAATATAAATACAAAATGATAAGATAATAGAAAACGTTGCTTTAGCTACAACAAGCATATCCTAGAATATAAATACAAAAAATGGAAATATTGCTTAAGTGACAACTATAGTATCCCATACCTACAATCCAAGGGAAACGAAAGCATTTCTTTTTCGCAAAAGACAGGAAGTTAAACCAAATTTTTGTTGAATGTTTCACAGAACTTTTAACTGAGAAGTCTGACTAGCACGCTAGGTGAGGCGGGGATCAACATGGAACAACGTATTTTCAATCCATTTCTTTCAGCCCTGTTGTTCAACGATTGAAAAAAAAGCCTACACGGTTTTTATGAAAAGCGATGTTCCATAACCATGATTTACATTACTTTGAAATTCTTATCATGGACAAATAACACGCGAAAATGATTATTTTAATGGACGTTCCCACAGTGAAAGATGTAAAAGTTTTTCTCTCTCTCTAATATTGTTACCTTGACGTTAACTTCCCCAAAAGCCATCTTAGATATCCGGATACATCATTTCATAAAGTTGTCTGAACCGAAACTTTTCTTATGATTAGCGCAATAATACAAAACATTCGGATGGGGAGTGCCACAAGATATTCGTTTCTCTAAATGGACCTTGCAATAATCGGATTTAGCGAGGAAGCGTTCGGGTTGTTTGTATATCAAAACATCTCAAAGTTTAATAAAAAAAATTATGGCGATTATAAGAAATTGTAATATGAATGCAAATCTATTATAAACATCCAGAAAACATTGAAATTACTTCTCATGTGTTGGGTCTCCAAGACTATGAAAATTATAATGGATGGCGGAATGTAAAGAAAACGATCATATCCACGAAAACGGACAAAACACTTGACACTTCAAAAAAAATATTTTTCAAACTTTCGTACCTTCTTAGGTAAATATTTTTTTCAATTTGCGAGCTATTTTGCTCATACACATTGTCATTCTACGGTCACATTTCCACATAAATTAATAAGAACGGGTCGTTGGAATGCAATCAAGTCAACAGTTCAAGTCCGCCAGTACTCCTCTGTGGTTTAGGTAATTAAAAACCAGTTACATGCTGCGTTGTTGGAAATAACAAGCACACTAAACAGTTGTTTTACACCTGACTTGACTTGAGTCTATCAAAACTTGAGTCTATCAAAATACAAAAATAACTTCAGACCCCTTCAGAGACTCCCCTGAGTTGTGCAGTTATACGTTTAGGATCATTGTTCAAAACAAAAGATTGTTCAGGGCGATCTAGGCGGACGACCATGTTAATTACTAAAATAAGCACCTTCTAGAAAGAAAGACTTGATGAACCAACGACCAAATGCACATGCCTTCGAACTTGTAACAATATCTTTAGAAAATGGGAAAAACCGTGGACGAGCGTCTAGATAATTGGAAAAGACGTTATGATGACAACTCTTGACAAAAGCGTATGCCTTAATAAGCCCCCTATTAGTTAATAAAAACCAATGAAAGTTAAGCTGAATTCTCATGGGGCACAAAGTTAGTTTAAACTATAATTTAAGTCACGCGTACAAAAGCATTGGAAATTAGCCCATCAACGAGTTATCGATACAGCCACAAAAATGCTGCGGATCGAAACAGGGTAAAATTGCTAAAAAAATTTTCTGAAATGTGGAAAGAGAAAAGGCTAGGTCTTCGGGACCTCTTGCCCGTGCCTGAGAGACAGCCGGTAAGTTTGAGACATGCGCAATCTTAACCTTGCAAGGTTTGTGTACTGTTTGATGGCTTAACAACAGGTTTAATGGTCTGTCTTGTGTAAAATAACACCACATTGAGAGCTATCTCGTGAAGGGAATGATATAGTTATAATGAATAATTCTTATTCATTATTTGTACTAGAATAACAAAATCAACTTTATCCAATCGATCGTTCGATTCTAATTAGCGTACGGTACAACGTGACAACCACACAGACATCAAGACCCCACAGCTCTAACAAAATGCAAAGACTAACAAACCTTTCTTTCATTGGATTCGACTTTGAATAACACTCTGCTCACCGCCTAGCAACACATGGTTCAGTTATTACCTATTCTCCTTGAAATAACTTTGAGATCTTTTCATAGCAACACAAGTGCCAAAAGAGGTATTCCTGTTTGGCTCAGATTGGTATATAGAGAGCTACAAAATACGCACACAAAACGCATGAAATAAAAAGAAAAAAAATCTAAAATAACCTCTTGTGCGTTTGGTCTGCAGAATATTATAACCTGTAACCTTTATACAAGAGTTGTGTTTGTTAGGAAACTTTAAAAACGTTGTTTTAACGTTTCCAGCCTAAAACTGCTGAAAAGTTTAGAACGGCAAAGGCTTAGTTTGGAAATTTTACGTTATATAAAAAGGAGGTTCATCGGCTGATCTTTGAGGCTTTTGGGCATCTTATTCGGATAAAGCAGATGTTAAACATGTTAGACCGCTATGAATATACAATATCAAAAAGTTCTACCGTCAGAATAATACACGCAGCTCAAAGGACTTCTCAGTAGATGCAAAAACAACTCCTCCTTGCAAAACAATCCCAATAAATATTGCTAAATAAACGGAATATAAATAAACTATCGGATTCTATAACATAGGTATTTTCATGTTAACCTTATTTTTCTGAATTCAATCTCACTCACGCGAAATCGCATAATCCCCAAAAGCGGTCGTGTAGGTGAAGAATGTTTCGCGTAGTATTAAGTATGAAGAATTTTGCTGAACAAGAATTATCCGAAGAAGTATCAAGCAGTGTTCCCAATTGATTACGAATTTTGCGTGGTGATTCGGTGTTCCTTGGAAGAAACAGTAACGGCTTTATCCCGTATCACGGGAACGGCCCGTTACATCTGCTTACAATATATTCAAAAATCAGATTTTCCAATACATAGATTGGATCGCGTTTGTAAATGTACGTACGCTAAAGCAGTTAGTAATGTGGCTTAGTTATTTTCCACGGCACTTTTATGGGTAAAATCACCAAGATTGGCACAGATGTTCATTTGAGGGGTGGTAAAAAACAATTTAAGGGTCACTTTTGCGACACAAAAGAACTTCATCTCTTTCTAAATTCATAATTAAAGTTTTAATCTTTTGGCTTCGGAGTTTTCCTATAAACATTGTCCAATCATTCTTGGCTATGCTTTATGAACTAATTTCATTTTTCGTCTATGCATAGTCCAACTCAAGGGGATATGCCAGCTTATCTCCTCTTTTGTAAGTCATTTATTTTGATGACAGTGAATAATCAAATTTCTCTTAATAACAGGGCAGACATTTTTCCGCTGGCTATCATGTGTTTGGTCATGTGACCTCTTCTTACGATGCCAAGTACTCACAGATGACGTATGGCGACCACTATCGAAAGGTATGCGGTGTGTTAACTGGACCCAGTTAGCACCTTCAATATGTTTTGTTTTTCTTTACATAGCATTTCTTTATATTGCAAATAAACATTTCTTTTTATTGCAAATAAAATTCCAAAATCACTCGTGAAATAAATAAATTGGAGATAGTACCGATGCTGAAAGATTATTTTTCTATATCGGATAGGACGACAAAATTGCGGCTGATAGAGCCTTTCACCTATTTCGGGTGTTTGACAAAACACCAAGCTAGCTTAACCAACGGATTTGTACACCAAGATCATCAAGAACATTAGATAAGGATATGAATAAACAAATTACTAGAATTGGACTCCAAATAATGGAATGCCTGCTACGATCGCGTTACAGTTTTTGTAACGACTTTAAAATATACATTTCTTTATAGAAACTTGTGGAGGACATAGAAAACCAGCGCGAACATTTAGAGCAGATTATGAGGGAGCAAAAACGCCTGGCGGAGGCTAAGAGAGTGTCCGCCTTGAAAGCAGCTAAAACGAGCCCGCGGTACGATCTAAATGAGCTGCGGCACCACCAAAGAAGATGCGCAGCGCTTCTCTTCGGAGCTCGTAAGGAAGGAGCACATCAAGTTCCACTATTGGTAAGCTGCTTGTGGTGGGCAGCAGATGTGACGTACAGATTTGTTTTTTTCTCCGTGAGTAAGCTCGTTCCAGATCCCACGCTTCCTCACGGTTGATACGAGCCCAGGGAGCCCAGAAAGAACCCCAGGGACTAGTTGTTTAAAATCATCAAGTGAAGATTACTTTGAAGTGTATATACGCACAATGATTAAACACACTTCTGCAAAACAACCAGAATTCGTGCAGAATTAAATGTGGCGTGAAGTATGCGTACATTCGCATTCCCTATATTTTTTCTCTAGTTCTCCAAAAACTTGCAACTTTCGCTCTGAATTGGAAATTCTTCGGTCAGGTAAACATTGAACTTTATTTGTGTCGGTGTTGTGTATGTATTATGAAAAAGTCACTAGTGCATGACTGAATGGCTTTAACACTCCTGTCACTATGCTGGAAAATAGAGAGAGACATTACCAGGTTACCACAAGCTCAACGACTTTCTTCGTGTGTATAAAACTTTGCTCTAGCCGAATGAAAGTTAAGGGATCCGCCAAATACACAACAAACAGTCTAGCCTTGCATAGCGTTAAAACGTATATCTTCTACACTGTTGTTTATTTTTCCACTGTCCTTTATTTCTTTTTCCAGACCAAAGTTTTATAATGTTTGTATGCCACAGGTCCGGTGGGCGCCTCGGCGTCGAGAGAGTTACTACCTGATGAGTGAGCGCCTTTACAATGATCGCCTCTTGATGAAGCTTCGCGAGCAAGAAGAAGAAGAAAAAAGAGGAATGCTGGCGAGTCCACTGAACTTCGACTTCGTCGACAAACTGGTGGACACGAGTCACCTTTACGATTTCCAGAAACTCGTCCAAAAGACTTCAAAGCACTTAAAAGGAATGCAATTCGATACCCAATTCAATGATAATATTTATACGTTCAGTGAGGTTGACAGGAAGAGATTTGAAAGCGAAGAGGGAAGGGTGCTTCTTACGCCTGACCCTGGTGATGGTGGTAAGGGAGGCTCTCATCCAGATTCCAGCTTCCACAAGCAGCAGGTCAAGTTTAGCGATGAGACCAGTGAGCAGAGCAGCGGAGAGTCTGGACAGACTTCCCATAGTAGTGAGAACGAGGAAGCGAGAAAATCCAACCTAAAAAAGACAGATAGTACTCTCGAACTGGGTGATATAGACGTAGGTTTGAGTGTTAGTGGCAAAGGTAGAGTACCTAGTGACCTGCCTGACGGAGTTCAAGTTGACGACGAAAACCTTCAAGGACTGCTCTCCTCTCTTTCAGTGCAGAATGAGGTCTCGACTGACGAGGGTCGCTCTAGAGCTCGAAAGCCAAGGAGAAGAAGCGTAAAGCTAGACTATGACGGTGACCACTCTGGAATGGACCCCCAGTGGTCCAGAGATCTCACGGACAGGTCATCACAAGATGGAGATTATGATTATTATTATTATGGAAGCGAAGAAGGAGACGAGCTTTCGCAAATGGGAGGTTCCCACAACAACAAGTACTGCAAACACCCCGGTACAAGCCTCAAAAACAAGGCTCGAGATTATTACAAACGACTCCCGCGACTCTTAAAGACGTCCGAACTGAGAGAGAAGGCAGCTAAACTCAAAATCAAGCCCAAGAAGGAGAGGCCGTCAGGTCCGTATGCAGACCATAAGTGCATGGATCCGCACAGGACGGCGTACGAGCGCGCATTGGCACTAGTCCGTGGCAGGGGGCTTCCGGCCGACACCAAAGGGCTGTACAATAAGACGTCCCGTAGGAAATTCTCCTATTTCCCAGGTCTTGGGGACAATGTGGTGAAAGGTCGACAAGGAAAATCCAAGAAGGTATCCAAGTTAGAGTCCAAGTCGACTGGCCGAGCAATGATTTTCGGTAGTGTGGACATGAATGATTTTTACCGCGAAGAGGATGAACTTATTTATTACATTAAACGCGACAAACTGAGGACCGTCGTGGAGTCATCCGCAAGCGAGTATGAAGTTGATGACGTCATCAACAAGGATAATGGTGATGAGGGAGGAAGGGACATTCGAATGGTAACTACGGCAACCGGATCAGGATCATACACTTTACAAATTCAGTCATCGCTAGCTGAGACAGATAACGAGTCCCAGCAGTCTTGATCCAATTATTTCCATGTTTTCCAACTCCCCGTAGAGAATCTTTGTAGTATTTTTGTATGACAAAATGGTCACAATTTTCAGGAATAAAGATTTTTATTTACAGGCAAGAGAATCAAAATGCTTTCGTTAATTATTTGATTTCACGGTCACAGTTTGATTAAAATCAAATACAAAACACCGCTTTTATACCGCATCATTTTATATTGCGACACGAGTCTTGCCTTTCTATCAAACAGAGTCTACGCGTGTTCTATTTGCGCTCTATCATAAGAAGAGTAATTATGCAGAGAGAGAGAGAGAGAGAGAGAGAGAGAGAGAGAGAGAGAGAGAGAGAGAGAGAGAGAGAGAGAGAGAGAGAGAGAGAGAGAGAGAGAGAGAGAGAGAGAGAGAGAGAGAGAGAGAGAGAGAGAGAGAGAGAGAGAGAGAGAGAGAGAGAGAGAGAGAGAGAGAGAGAGAGAGAGAGAGAGAGAGAAAATAAAGTACAACGCCGCACAAGGGAGGTCGTAACACAAATAGGTCTAAACACTTATAAATCGGACAGTTTCAGGGTTCGAACGAAAACATCAAGTATTCGAGTGAGGAAAAAAATAATAATTGCGACTACTACATTATACGAAATGAACATTAAACATCAAGGCCAAAAATACTTCTTTTTAAATTTTCTTTCCTTGCAAAGTTAGGATGGGAAGAATGAGTGCTTTTGGATTTGATGGATTGTGAATGAAAATCGAGAAAAAATATATCGATCAAAAAAGTAGAAAAACTCTCACGCCGTAGCATTTGCTTTCTAAACAAACAGCACGAGACTTCTTTGGGACTTTGATTTTCAACATCGGTAGCGCTAATTGCTGAAAATAAACAACAAAAAGACTCTCATAACTTAATACCCTATTATCAATTCAAAACACAAATGGGCCTTTTATAAAGTAATATCCTGCCCTTCTTAGACGACCACGCAAAGAAAAGTATTCAAAGTGAAAATTACTTTAAACTTGTTACAATCCGTAGCTGCTTGTCCATCTGTTTAAACAGACGATAGGAAAGTCTTAAATGATTGGTTGGCTGTATCGAGGTTATTTAGGTGCGTGTACCAGCTCTATTCACTTCGTCAAAGTTCGTGCTTTCTCAATGCATTTGCCTCTAATTGGTGAACTCGAGGACCAATCTACGATGAAGAAGAAGGCCCAGGCGAAGGAGTACACCCGAGTAGCATCCGACATGGAGGAGCCATGTACGTTTGTCTGCGAGCCCGCTAATGACCCACAGGATGGAAAGAGGAGACTCATTATTGCTACGCTATTTTGTGTTGTCTTCATTGCTTGCGAAGTAACCGGTAAGCTTCTAGTTCATTCCTAATTGGTTTCATTTCTGGACAAGATTTGATTTAAAACGGCATGTCTAACGTGATATTATTTTCCCAAAGAACATATATCTGTAACACATTCTATTATCTTATTTTCACGTCTGAATTATCAAACTTTTTCTTGGCTAGTATGTAAATGTTTTATTTCTAGAATAATCTCGTTCTTACTCATTTTGTTTTTAATTTACAAGAGAAAGTCTATCTAGACAAAATACAAATTTCTTAATGCCGCACATTTTGTAGTGACTATGCAAAATAATGGATGCGAGAATACTCTTGGGGACTTTTTTGTCCTCTTGAGTAAACATTTTCAATGGGCCAGCTGACTCTGCAGTGTCTTTCTGTTATCGCGCGAAATAAATCTCACGAAATAAATCTCACGAAATAAATCTCGCGAAATTAATCTCACGAAATAAATCTCATCTCATCACACCCGGCAGCCTATACTTGAAGTTTAAATACCTTTTCATAGACAAAGAAATACCATAATGCCAAGGGAAGACATAAAAAGTTAGCATTAAAAAAACAACGAACGTACAGCGAAAATGTACGCTACTAACGTGTAGCAAAAGGACAATGGTGACAATAACACGGAAATAATACAAAAAAATTGCTCGATGAAATCTAGAAGCTGAAACATTATATTTTAAAAGGTTTCTGAAGTTTTGTTATTTTTTAGAGTATTTTGGCTTTAACAGCCATTACGATAAGTGTATTGGGTTCAATTTATGCTGCCAGGCGAGTGTGGGATCAGTACACAGCTGCTAAGAACGAGTGTCATTCTCACGGCTCGTTGGCCTGACTTTGATATGACTTGGACACAATTAACACGTAGCACCTTCAAGATATTCACTTCATTCTTCTGTACATATTAGCCTCTAAAATTTATATCTCTTTCGCCTCTTTTTATAATTATTTCTTTCTTAAAAGAAAACCCTTAAAGGAAGCAGTGCACACGTCGTGTGAATCTTAAAAACACACTCACACCTTCAACACTGTTCGCTAACTCGTTCAGCTCGACCAAAATTCGAACAAGTTTTTAGTTATTCTTTGTGTCTTTGTTGTTGTTGTTGTTGTTGTTGTTGTTGTTGTTGTGGCTGCTGTTGCTGTTGTTGTTGTTGTTGTTGTTGTTGTTGTTGTTGTTGTTGTTGTTGTTGTTGTTGTTGTTGTTGTTGTCTAGTAATAGCTCGGAATATACTTCCTGTTCGGTATTGGATTTGGTTATCAAGAAAATGCGGCCACAACAAAAATTTCAATAAAACGTCATCCCTGTTAAAGCAAAAAGTCCAGGGCCGGGTTCCTAGAAAGCAAGTTAACGCTAACCCAGGGATGAATGCCCCTTTAATCCATTCAAATGTCGAGATTTATCCCTGGGTTAGCACTTACCTGCTCTCAGGAACCGCCCCCAGGTCTTCAGGGATAGACTTCATTCGTCCTTTACCATCCTTTGAAAGAAAAACAATTGATATACTCGATCAACGAAACTTTTTTGGAAGGGCTTTGTTTTGATTGTGAGTAATAGTCGGACCGATGAACGACACACTCTCTTTTTTATAAGAACGTCTTATTTTCGATGAGGCTGGGCCGTGTTTTTTGAACATTTTAAGGCCGTTATAATCGATGTTCTTAAATTTAAGTGTATATAAAAATATAATATCCAATGAATAATTAGGAAGATAATCACACAAAAGATATTTTGTCACTATCTGATCCTCGGCATGTTCTTAGCATGTTCTTAAAAATTGGAAAAATCTCAGGCTGGTCGTTCTTATAAAAAAGAGTGTATGTTGAGAATGAAGTGAAGTAAAAATGAAGTATGTTGAAAATGAAGTGAAGTAAAAATGAAGTATGTTGAAAATGAAGTGTCTATTTTGTGTCGACAGCATGCTACTATTGATGCTGTTATTGATCTCAAATCACTTACTCTGGGACAATTAATGCAAGAAACTATGTTATCACTAGCAATGTTCAATACTACACAGAGTGCTAGCCAGAAGTTTAAGGCGTGATCATTTTGACGAGAAGTGAAGATTAAAGCGGAACTGGTAGACAATCCTAGTTCCCAATCTCCTTTTCACTTGACATTTGTCCTCTCCGATAATATTGACCGATTCTCTAATTTTGTAACTGTAAAGAAAAAGCCTATTTGTTAAGTCACTATTATCTGCGCGTTCAATATTTATTTATATAATCAGCCTTTGAATCAGTCGTAACTTGTAAAAGGTTTAAATAAATTCATCATTATCATCATTATCATTATTGTAATCATTGTCATCATTGTTATCATGATTATCATCATTATCATCATTATTATCATTATCATCATCATCATCATTATTATCTTGTTTTTGAACTCACATAGCCTTATCTTTTTATCAACAGGAGGGGTAATCGCTAATAGCCTTGCTGTTATGAACGATGCCCTACACCAGCTCTTTGACCTCAACAGCTTACTAGCAAGTCTGCTGGCCGCATGGATCGCAGGCTGGAAACCTAATAGTCAGAAGACATACGGGTACTTTCGTGCAGGTAAGCTTGGCCCAAGCCCCTATTGGCAGTTCCATTAGCGCCGAGGAGGAGGGTTGGGCTAGAGGATATGACTACCACCCGCTTTCAAATCGTACCTCAAGACATTGAAAATTGACTGCTTTAATGCTACTGTGACTCTAGAAATACATCAAATATTTTTAGCAGGGTTAAAAAGCAAACAATTAAGTCCAAATTAACTAGATACCAGTAATAATGGTGTTATAATAATGCACCACTTTTAAGTGGGTGTTGTTATAGAGAGGAGCTACTTTTAGTCAATTTTCTTCAACAGGGAGGTGCCTAAGTTTCTATTATAACTTCTTATATATCTAGAGATCTTGGAATGCTTTTTTGTCATCAATACCTAGTTGTCCATAATAACGAGGTGTCTGAAATAGCCGGGTGTCTGTGAAGAAATGACTTTCTGACTCTTGGCTACTTACCTAGAGATCCTGGGGGCATGCCTTGTCATCCTTATGCTTTGGCTGCTGACCGGTGTACTGGTGTACGAGGCTGTCCTCAGACTGCTTGCTGGGACAGCCATGGGCCACTCAGATCACGTGAACGCTGATGTCATGATGATAACTGCTGGCTTCACCTGCGCTGCAAATATTGTGTGAGTTAACTTATCACTGTCTGACCAGGTGACCATTATGTCTTGTGTAGAACATTAGAACTCTATTTATTGTTAGTTGACAAATTTGTTTAATATAGTCCATACCTCTCTTGCTTTGTGATGTCCATCAACAGTTTGCTTTGGACCATTATCTGACAGATTTCCTGCCATTTGAACCTGTCATTGCTTGTCACATGACTATCTTATATTGACCTATCATGATAACCCTTTTATACCTTCCTTTCTCGCTCTCTCACGTAATCAAATAGTCTTGCTCTGTTATGTGAACTTCCTGCATAACAATTGATAACTCAATCACATGAAGCCTTATGCTTTTAGCCTTGCCTTTATGTTGAGTGGGGTTGGGCGTCATCACCACAGTCATGGCAGCTATGAGAAGAATGACAATTGTGAGGGTAACATCAACATACGCGCTGCGTTTCTTCACACGATAGGGGACATCATATATGCATTTGGCGTTCTGCTTGCAGGACTTATCATCAAAATCAAGGTACAAAACACTAATTGGTGACTTGCACTAATAAGAAATTATGAGAATTAGCCATAAATGTCAGGGTTTTTCATTGAAAGATTTTTTGTCCCTTCGGGTGTGACGGCCAGAGCCATTTCTGATATTATTTTGACATAAGATTACCAATCAAAACGTCACATGATTACTTAGTGAACTCGCTTTTTTACTTATATCACATCCCAGGAAGGCGTTCACACATCCAGGAATATAAGGACTCTCCCGCCATCCCTCCCTCATATTTTTCCTTTGTGAGTTTTAACTGACAGCATTAAAAGCCTTTGTGTTATTTGTGTTCCTTGCTATTTGCATTTTAATGAGGAGGGGGGATGTATGATCGATTGCATCTTCTTGTTTCATATGCAGCATGTCTCTTACATGCACTCATTTTACGGAGAGACAAGTGAAAGGCTCTGGTTTTTGGAGGTTACCCTTGCGTTAATGTGCTTATGTTTTAATTTGCCTATGCAGCTCAAAATTTTGAAATATAAATATGTTTAAATTGATAAAAATTCGATTTTAAGGTTCTTGGGATAACGAGTACTACAAAAAATCCTATTAAATGCAAGGAAAACAGTCTTCTCCACTTTTCCCTTGCATCTTGTGCTCTTCTAGAGAGGATCTCTGGACATCCTTGCTGGTATAATCATCAGAAGTTTCTCCTCATTGAAGGGAGACCCACAAATAGGGTTACAGAAACACAAATGTCTATCCGAATCTTTTAATAAAGTCCTAAAATGAGATAAATCGATAAATAAATAGAATTTGGGGTGATATTAGAAGGTGCTTAAAGGGGGAACCAAAGCATGTCAATATATGCAAGATATAAGCTGAAAAATACATAATAAGTTTGCCTTCATATGTGGGTACACAATTTTCCAGAAGGGGAGGAGTAAAAACAAGAATGGTCTGCTTCCTTATTCTTATAATTTTAATTAACCTACCACTTGGTAAGACATGATTCCGGTAGGAAATGACCAGCTCATAAGAAATAGGAGCAGCTTTTCAATACCCGTCCATATTTACAATTGGACGTAACAGTAAATGGAAGATGGAATGAATGGATAGGTACTGTCTCTTTTTTTAAATCTCCTGTTGCTACGAATATTATACGACTTAAGTTATTACACTTATTTCGAAGAATGATGTCGAATGCTAGTACTTTCTAGTTTGGCAAAGATTAATAGTAATATGAGACCATAAAGTAGAGTAAACGAACAGCTATGATCTCTGTTTGGTCAAAGTTACCTATCTGTGTAGCTCTGTCTATAGATGACAGGCAAAATTGTTACAGTTGTTTAAATGATGTTAGTAATGAAAGCGAATCGATTTCTTGCTGCAATAATAATCAACAAGCTGTGAATTGCTCCAGAGTTTTGGACCCTGAAAATCGGAATGAACAAAACACTGATCATCTAGATTCAATTCCCTTTTCAAACCAAAATAACAATGAATTTCTTTATGAGCGAACTAGGATGGATTCAATAAGTCAACATGTAGACGAATTACATGTTAATCCCTCTACTCTCTATGATAAATATAATGATACACTCAACCACTCCAATCATAATGAGTTTTTATACTCTCCGGACGATAGATATTTACTTGATAAAGAATTTAATCATACATTAGACAGGGAAGCAATAAATTCATCAAATTGCTTTTCATTACTTCACATAAATGCAAGGAGTTTGGAAAAAAAAACTTTAGCTCCATTGACCTAATGTCCTCTCAATTAATTTAGATTCTGGCGTTATTGATATAACTGAAACTTGGCTTACAGATCTTGACCTTTCTAATCTACTTAAGTTCCCCAATTATGAATTTATTCATAAAAATAGATACGAGAAAAAAGGTGTCGGTATAGGATTATACATCTGGAACTTTAACAACAACACTAAACACTGAAAACAAAAAATGCTATATTCTTGGTAATTTTAATTTGAACCTTATAAATATTGAATATCATGAATTAACAAGGCAATTTCTTGATATTATGTACTCTTCTTTGATGATTCCTACTATAAGCAAACCTACCAGAATAACAACTCATAGCGCAACACTTATTGACAATATTTTTACTAACAATATAAACATGCAAGACTCATTCAGTGGATTATTATGTGCAGACATATCTGACCACATTCCTATATTCCATATAACAAAAACTGGTAAAACAAAACAAGACAAGGAAAAACGCAATATGTATACCTACAAAAGAATTATGAATGACTTATGCATAGATAACGTTCTAGGCGAAATAGACCAAATAAACTGGGATAATGTAGTATTCAAGGAAAATGTAAATGACTCATACAATAGTTTCTTACAAAATATCATATATATATATATATATATATATATATATATATATATATATATATATATATATATATATATATATATATGAAACTTGTTTCCCTCTAAAGAAATTTCGTAATAAGAAAATAAACTCTAAACCATGGATAACAAATGGTCTCCTAAAATCAATTCACTAAAAACACAAATTGTACAAGAAATCACTAGAATTACCTTCAGAATCGAATTTTAACAAATTCAAACAGTACAGAAATAAACTAAATAGCCTACTTAGAATAGCGAAACGAGACCACTTCACTGATAGTCTTGAAAAATCAAAAATGGATGCTAAAAACACATGGAAGATACTAAATTCCCTATTGAAAAAAAAAAAAACATTAAAAAATCGAACTATCCAGATATATTTAAAAATAACAACCAAGAAATTTCAAATTGCTGATAAATTTACTGATTATTTTACAAATATAGGGCCAAACCTCTAAAAAAATATTGAAAATACGAACATCGATATAAAATCATACTTAAAGGGTAACTATAGCAATAATTTGCTCTTCCGTCTTACCACGCCTGATGAAATAAAAGAAATAACACTTTCTCTAAAAAATAAAAACAGTGTGGATTTGATGAGATTAATATAAGGGTTATCAAAGCAGCAATTTCAATACTATCAAATCCTCTCAGTACCTTAATCAACCAATCTATTATGGCCGGTATAGTGCCAGATAAACTCAAAATAGCCAAAGTCATACCGTTATTTAAATCAGGAGAAAAAGAGTTATTCAGTAACTATAGACCAATTTCAATACTTCCATGCTTCTAAAAAAATTATGAAAGAGCAATATACAATCAACTTATCTCCTTCATTAACAAATATAACATTCTAAATAATAACCAGTATGCATTTAGAGACAAACATTGAACAGTTATGGCAGTTTGTGACTTTATAGAAAAGATATCTCTTGATAAAGGCTACAATACTATAGGCATTTTTTTAGACTTGTCAAAGGCATTTGACACCATAAACCACAATATCCAATTTTATGGTATAAGAGGAATTCCAGTGCTTTGGTTCCAAAATTATCTTTCAAACCGAAAACAATTCGTTAATTATAAAGATACAAAGTCAGAAGAATATGATATAACCTGTGGTGTTCCCCAAGTTCCATTCTTGGGCCCTTTCTATTTCTAATATACATTTATGATGTCCCTAATGCCACGGAACTGTTTTCGTTTACTCTTTTTGCTGATGACACAGACTTAATTTTCAAATCGAAATCTGCTGAGGACATTGATGAAAACTCCGAGCTATTTAAACTAACAGAATGGTTTAAGACAAATAAATTATTAATTAACACTAAAAAAACAAACTATATTATATTCAGAAACAGCAAAAGAAAACGAAACACAACCAAAATAGATATAAACAACGAACCAATCCAGATGGTAAATGAAACTAAATTCTTAGGACTCATCATTGATAGTCAATTAAATTGGAAGTCGCATATCAACCATGTCAGAACTAAAATCACTAAAAATGTTGGAATAATGAATAAACTTCGCTTTTATTTGCCTAAATTTAGCCTAAAAACTTTATATTCTACATTAGTTCATCCGTACATACACTATGGAAACATCAACTGGGCAAGTAATTATGACACAAGTTTAAAACGAATATTCCTTTTGCAAAAAAGGTGCGTTAGAATAATAACAAATTCTCATTACCTCAGTCACACTGAGCCCTCATTCAAACAAGAAAGGCTTCTTACGGTGTATGACATTAACACCCTTGAAACTGCATTATTCATGTATAAATTCGACAATAATCAATTACCGGGGACTTTTGATAACTTTTTTAAAAGAAATAATACAATCCACAGCTATAACATGAGAAATTCATGCGACTATCGCCTGATCGCACAACTCTTAGAAAAACAAGACGGGGCCAATTTTCAATTTCGTACAAGGGTCCAAAAATCTGGAGAAACCTCACTTGTCAAGCAAAACAATGCAGATCAATAAATATGTTCAAAAAGATTGTAAAGGACAATGTCCTCTCTCAAAAAGCAGCTATTGATTTATAGATATGATTCTACTTTATTTCATCAAATCAGCCACATGTAAATTTAATAATAAGGATTCCTTAGTCAAATCAAGAACATTTATATATATTTTAGTAGAGACGCTACTTAGTCTGCGACAGGGGTCTACACTTCATAAGCATTGTGCTTTTAGTAGACTCATTATCACTATTTTTTGCATTATTATCATTATACTATTATTTGGTGAAATAAACTTGATTGATTGATTGATCTGCATGTGTGAAGTGTTTGAAGTTGCGGAATTTCCCGCCATTCTTCGTTATCTTCCGCCATGGACCCTCAGCATTCTCATACCAGGCCCCGCTCCAGTTAGCTTCCTTTGCCCGCACTTTGCAAGAAGGGTAGGAACAGTGTTTGGTAGGCTAAATTCTTGAACCACGAATTTCCCTCTTATTTGGTTAAAATATGCCTCGTTTGCGACGCAAACTATTCTTTATAATTCGGGCACGTTTCGACAAACGCGTCGGGGACAGTTTGCGCGCGCGCCACGGGGTAGTAGCTCGGATTACGCAACGTAAATTGACCGGGTTTTCTAATCAAACACGGAGAGCGCGTCGCAAACAAGGCACATTTTAGCCAAATAAGATAATCGTGGTTTATTATCAGAATTCAGCCTATAACAAACACTGTTCCTACCGCCCTTGCACTGTGGTGCAAATACCCAAACTTCGAAAAATGTCGAAACACGGAGCAAGTCTTGTGGGGGGGGGGGGGGGGTGGGGGGGGGCTTGTGAAATGTGTTCGTGAACTGGGTGTGATTTCATTTTCTCCAAATACCTTTCAACATATAAGTCGTTTGGCCTCATAGTTCCCGGATTTCGTGTTCTGCTCTGTGTATTTGATTGTTAGCCTGCGTACCAATCGCCTTTGATGTGAGGATTATTCCCGGATGTATCGCAGGCTATGATTCATTCTATACCCACCCCCATTTCCTGCACATTATAATATCCACAAGAGAGCATAAGATATCTTATGCTCTCTTGATATCCATCAATCAAAGAGATGGGATGGGTGGGCGCTTTTTTGTCTGCTCGAAGCCTCTAGTTTGTTGCACAAATATTTTTTTTGGAGGGGGGGGGGGGGGGTGAATAGGCGGATCCACGGATTTGCCCCTAAAATGTTGCGGATCGGCGGATTTACATACCCCTATCCCCCCCCCCCATTTTTTTTCTTGCTGTCAAAAGCTTTGCGGGTATCGGTATGCACGGCTTTTTTAAAGGATATGCCAGCCAGATGTCACAAGGCGACTTACTCTTGTTGATTG
This sequence comes from Nematostella vectensis, assembly GCF_932526225.1. Classification (NCBI taxonomy): domain Eukaryota; kingdom Metazoa; phylum Cnidaria; class Anthozoa; order Actiniaria; family Edwardsiidae; genus Nematostella; species Nematostella vectensis. The sequence goes on along the minus strand of NC_064035.1, from coordinate 11,369,059 downwards.
TTATTGCCTATGAAACAAAATAAGTTAGCGTACAATTCTCAATTGCCTCTTTTGTATGACTTCACTAGTGGGGCCGTTAAAGCCGCATTGTCACCAGTTTACTTCCGGAGGTCCAGGGAAACCTCAACCATCAAAAGACAAAACAATCTATTAGAATCCGCGCTATAAAACGGGCCATCCGCTCTAAATTATCAGTCAAATCCTCGAAGAAACTTCCAAAAGACACACTGCTTTTAAAATTTTGAAATATTTTCCGCAGTTTCCGTTAAAAATCATTAGAGATTGTTACGTATTCGACCGGAAGTAAACTGGTGACAATGCGGCTTTATTAGACCATTATGTAAAGGGGAATTCTCAAGAAAATATCCCAATTTCACTTGCAGCCGGAGTGGCAGAAAGCAGACGCCATCTGTAGCCTGGTTGGCGCTGTGATTGTTCTCGTTACCACCTACGCCGTCATAAGAGATTCCTTCAATATCTTATTTGAAGGTAGGGATAAAAATTACTAAATTTCCTAAATAAGGTATTCGAAGTACCCTTATAAGAGCTATCTTTATATCCCTATTTAAGAAGCAACGTTACCTGGTGCTTTTGTAGCGTTTTAAAAACCTAGTTGTTTTTGTTTGGGAGAGCTGATCATTGGAGCAGAAAACCCGAGATCTCAATAGCCCAGTGTCAGCCTCGACGTGAAAAAAAATTAATCATAAATTTTCTCAAGAAAACGAAGTATTTACAAGAACAATCATTGTATGATTTTCAGGATCGGTAGTTTCTCGTTGGAATTTGTGCGGCATTACTAAAAAGAGAAATAATGTAGCACATCTGCGCTTAGTGATGTTGTCTTAGCATTTCACAACTGAATGTTTTTTTCTTGTTTAGATTAGAAAGGAAATAAATGGTGATCCTAGTATGAAATCCCTACCCCTATAACTAAGCGAAATATACTGGTTCCGCCGGTTCCGCTTTTTAGTAATGCCGGAATTTGTGAATAGTTAACTTCACGCCGAAGCTAACACTGTAAAATACGCCCTCAATTAATCTGTCTAGCGGTCATTTTCGATTTCGAAACTTGACTATTTATAACTTATCTTTCAAGAGCTCAGACGCTCCAGGTAGGTGAACTTTAGATAAACATCCCAATCTACCTGATTACCACACTTAATTTTCGAGACTAATTCAGAATTTCGCGATTTTGAGATGGCGATATTTCGCGACACTTTATTTTCGAGTTTTTTTCTATTTTCGTAAAAATCAGATCATTTTATTTTCGCGATTTGGGGATAATAAATCAAGCAAAACAAGTGGAATTGAAATGTGCTGTAATCATCAAAACTGAAACAATTAGTAACAAAATGATGCATGGGCTAAATTTAGATTTACCGTAGTATATAAACATTAGATGACTAAATAGACCAATAGTCCCCCAAAGGCTTCTTTATACTCACTTAATTTTCGTGCATCCTAATTTTCGCGACTCTTAATTTTTGCGTCACTTTATTTTAGCGAATCTTTTAAAATCGCGAAGTTAAAGTGACGCGAAAATTAAGTGTAATAAGGTAACTCATCTCAAACTTTCCAATTTAACATCTTTAACATGCAGGCGTTCCTCGGGATGTGAGGATAGCCGAGGTGAAGCGGGATCTATCTACCTTGCATCACGTGGTCAGCTTTCATAACGTGCACGTATGGGCTCTGACATCAGGAAGGAACTTGCTCACCGCCCATCTCGTAGTGGGTAAGTAATGGATATCATGCAAAGTTAGAAGGCAACAGAATAGAATCAGGGAATAAGTGAACAGATGGTATTCTAGCCCGCCAGGGACAGCTAATCAAAAGGACAAGCAAAGGTAGAGTTTCTTTTTGTTATGTTTATATGCAACAAGAATCCCAAATTTTCTAATTTTTTGTATGTATATATATATATATATATATATATATATATATATATATATATATATATATATATATATATATATATATATATATATATATATATAATTGTCCCAGCCATATATTATTATGAATAGTCATCAACTATTCATGTAAACTCTAGGAAGAAAACCAACTGTAACACCCCGCTCTAAGGGCACTCCTCTTTAGGGATAAAAAAAGCATCATGTATGTTGCGCGATTCAAAAAGAGATCTGTGCGGGACCTAGAAAATGATCCCCATGGATTCCCAAAAATCCCCCAACGGACATTGACCCGGGATTTTCAATTCTTTCTATTGGATAGCAAGTGGAGTATGACTGTTTTCTGGAACTACAATCTTTACCCGCCAAATATCGATATACGGCCCGTTAAGGAGGACAGTCCTATAAGGTTCCCAAAGGTGTTCTTATTAGTTCGACTGTTCCGTTTGGCGCACAGGGAGCCCGAAACTAGAAGCGGCTGCGTAGGCGGGTACCTTATGGCTTGCAATAATCAAACTTATCTTTATCGTTATCTTTTCTTATAGAGCCTGAAGCTGATACTCAGACCCTGCTTAAGATCGCATCCAAGCGTCTATCTTCAAAATATAGTCTCTATCATTGCACCTTGCAGTTAGAAACCATGAAATCTCTGACAGGGGGCGTAGAGGACGAGAATAGGCACTGCTAAGCTTATGCGCGCGTGTAGAGAAATGTTCACTAATAACGTTTATGACCAAAAGAGAATGTAGAAAAGTGTTCACTAATAATGTTTATGAATACGTCCTCTATATGCGGTTCCATTTCAGTCAAAACAACGATATGCATCACTCTAAACTTCTATACTTCTAATTTCTATGGTTATATCAATTTCTCTTTAGTTCGCCCGGTGGATGGAACAAATATATCGATGATTCCCTTTATCAAAGAAAGAAGCATTAGGCATGTTAAAAGTCATTATGTCGCAATGTCGATGGCTTCCAGTATTATCACTTCATTTTAAAACAAAGTACAAAAGACCAAAACACTGATTTTCGACTCGGCGACTTTGTCATGTTTGGTGTTTCGTTTTCTGTGTGGTTTTTTGTATTATGTGTTATGGTTAATTCGTATCCTAGCGCACTATAACCAAGACAAATCTTTTTAAAAATTATTTTTTTCTATTATATTTTTTCTCTGTATACAACTCCTTAGTAAACTAACACTAACTTGTAGTTAGTGTATTGCTTCATTATCAAGCCCCGGCTCCCTGGAAGGGCCAATATTGCTACATTGCAAAGCAGTGATAAACCACGCTACTGAATTGCTCTTTGCCTTGTCTGAAACAACCATACATATCATGCTGCGTATACACCTATTGTCAAAAACGGTTTTACTGGAGTATTCATGTGTTGCAGCCCGCAGAGGTTCGTGGATAACGTGCAGATGGCTGGACACACCCCTCGTGTTTGCTCGTGGTGGTTTACTCAACTTGAATGTTTAGAGGCGCATAAACGCGGATTTGTTCCATTTAGGATGAGAAAACGGGTGCTCCAAGTGCAACCTCCTTTGAAATAGGTGTACATGTCGTCGGGGAAGGGAAGTTGGAAGCCTCAAGGCAGTTTTAAGGGATTTCTTTTAAAATGCTTCCACAACCTCAAATCCAAGCATGAGTATAATTCAAGATGACGGCTGCGCAGATGGCATATTACCGCTTGACTGCGCTACCGCAGGCGATTGCTGTAAAGGCTGGAACACTTTTCCCGCCACTCTCCAGCGCCCAAACTCATTCGGAAGATGCCTCTCAAAGACTACGTAGTCTGTGACTTTCTTTACTGTCTTACCGCTTCCTTTGATGTGACGCCCGTGCTGATCCTTGACCGCCATTACCTAGACACGAAGACAAACGTGTGAGAACTCTGGTTATTGCAGTGTTCAATCATGCTCTAGGATCCAGCGTACTTTGCAGGCGCTCCCAAAGGTCTAGTGACCTGGATCCTCAAACATGGTGTTCAATGTGCATTCAACTAAAAATAAAACACGTGGGTATTTTGCTTTGTCTGGCAATAAAAGATGGAGCTTTAAGGGCCTATGGTACTATCATTTGAGTCCGTGGCTTGGGCAATTTGTTAGTTTTATAAAAGATTCTGTTATTTGGAAGCTACTGTTCAAATCTAATATCATATTTTTTTGCAGAAATACTTTAACATCACTATTTTCTAAAACTTCACGCATCTGATTTGCGAAAATTTGATACCGCGAGAAATGGCGAATTTTTATGTTCTTCGAAAACCACATATTTGGTAATAACTTTTTCATTTCTTCAAAAATCAAAAATTCCATGCGCTAAGTTGTTAGGAATGGTAATATCAATGGTTTGAGTGAAAAAATGGCATAATTGTTGCAAAATGTTCGAAATTAACGTGTTTTTCTCGCGCGGAAATGGCCGCCATCTTGTTTTTTCGCTATCTATTTTTATTCTCTAAAAAACATATAAAAATGCATTTTCTTCTAAAAAATGTCGAAAGTTTATATTAATTTTTTGGGGGAAAAGAAAAAAAAAGTTAGAAAATAAAATAAAAAAAAATAAAAAAAGACCAGGGATTTAACCTGGAGCGCTTGCTTATAAGTCAAAGGTGCTAACCACCGGGCCACGGAATCAAGTTGGAGGGCGCGCGACGATTATAGTTTATTTAATCAAATCTAGCGCTATTCCTTTTTGTAACAACGGTGTTTTGTGGCAACGAGATAACACCATAGGCCCTTAAAAGCACCTCGGTTACCGTAGCATGCTGCGTAAGGCTGTTTCTGGGGGATTTAAGCGAGGGAAAATAAATACCAAGCAAAACTGTTGAAAGCGCGATTAAAGGCCTATTACAGTAACAAAAAAAAGCGGAGTCGTAAGATGCTAGCCGCGTCTGTTAATCAGGGAGAAGAAAGCGGAGAAAGGTGCAGAGCGGGAGACAAACGGACGGTTTATTTTTCTTTCTTCTTCGCTTGCCTCTTTCTACATTAATTTGCACGCATACAAGCTCTTGCGCATGCCTTAAATTTTTCCGTCTCCGTTTTAATGCGGCGAGCGCTCGCATCTTTTTATTATCCACATTTACTTTCAACGCTACTGTTTTCGTCATAGACAAAATCTGCACGTTCAGCTTATTCATCTGAACCTTATGGGTACAAGGACACCAAGTCTTAACAAATTAAAAGCTTGCGTGTTCTCTCTGTCGCGCCAGAGATCGCTGGACTAAACATCAAACAAATCGATTGTTAAGTTGGTTTGCGAGATTACCCCCAAATCGCCGAATTTGTGGATCCCGGTAATCGTGATATAAGTAACAATTATACATTCCATTGAGGTGTATAGTGGCGAAATATCTACCGACAGCCGAAGGCTCGAGTTAGATATTTTGAAAGCCACTCTCCGCCGTGGTATTGTTAATTCGTATGGTATAATTGTCAAATCAAGTCGCTTGTTCTTGTGAGGTTCCCGAGTTTTATATATAACGAGCTATAGGTCCTTAAGAGAGATAAAAATGTCCAGTTCAAGCGCGTAGCTAGGATTCACTAAAGGGGTGCGGCGGGCACGGATGAGGGGGAGGGGTGTCGCGCCCACGGCATTATACCCGCCTGACGTTCTTCCTAAACACTTTACTTTGCATACATGTATATTACCTACACCTCTAGCAAAATTGGCGAATGTACAGAGCAGCAAACTCTTCCCCGGAAACTTTTTATTACTCCCAGGAAAACGAGTCACAAAAAGCAGGCCAGGCGCTAGAGGCAATGAATCATCGAACGATTGCGATTCACGTGAGCACACAAAAAACTTTTTACATATTTCAATATGGCAAACTTCAGAATTAATGAGCTCAACAGCTAAAATATCAATAATGCCACTTTTAAGAATTGTTTAAGAAATTTGGATAAAAATGATCATTTGGATATCACAGGACATATTTAGGATATCACAGGACATGCCCTATATAGACCGGAGTCAGCATGACAGCGACTAAGCGATTAATGTTAGCATTTACGGATGTGAGGTATACCACATTACTTGTGATATAGGCACACGATACCGGCGCTTTATGCAAGATTCAAATTATAGGTTGATATGTAAGAACATAACAAGTACATTTTATAACAGTTTAATATAGGCGTTCTACGTTAAGCGGTAGGTAGGTTTCAGCGCTAAGTAATACAAAAGCTGCTTCCGTACAAATACAGCGTAATCCTTTATCTGATTATTAATACTATAGCCAGCAAAGGCTGTCAGCGCAGAAAAAAAATGTAATAAAAATTTTCAATATGAAAAGGTACAACACGAACTAATTACCTATAATAATAACTTATTCGAATGTTTCACAAAACAGAGAAAAAAAAATATGAAAATGACAACATAGAAGGTCGTGTGCATACATGAATTTCACCATGGGCTTAAACTGATAAGAAACCCTTCATTCCGGGCTTTAAGTTTGATGGAAAATGGAATTAAGCATGAATACTAAAATAAAACGGTTTTTAAAATGGCGAAGAACAAAGGTGCTTAGAGCTAAGTAAAACTTGTAAGCTGATAATTAACCTCAGCGACACGCGTGCGTCACCCGAAACCACAAACATCAGATGGCCAATAAATCATTCTTAGTACTACACACGGTTAATTAAAAAATATTGCCAAGCTTTGAATTACAGTCCACTCCTCAGTCCCTGGATGCCTGGGTCAAATTAGTTCTCGCGTGCACTACGCGCAAAAACCCAACGGCAAAGTACGCGTTATTAAAGTCCTTGACTTAATAAGATTCAATAGCACTATATCTCTAAGCCAGATGTCTGCATTATAGATTACGTAGAGCTTTAAAGCGACTTCAGGCGCGCTGGTAACGAGCAGTTTGTAACTCACACCGGAGGATTCACAGCGGGTTTCGAGACAACGATGAACGGAACAGTGAGTAACAACACGGCGGGAAACGTAACGGCAACGTGCGCCATCGCCCCAGGAGACACTAGAGCAGGTCGCATCGGTCAAATCACGGCGTGTTCACTGCTCATGTGCATTGCACTCGTCGGGAACGCGACCATCGTCCTGCTGGTGTGCAAGAAGAAAGAAATGCGGCGCAACGTGAATATCTTCATCGCAAACATGGCCGTCGCGGATTCGCTGGTGATCATCTCGGGGTTAAGTGTGTGGTTGAAAGACATCATCCAAGGCACCCGTGAATGGTTACTGACGGGAATCCTGGGTGATATCACCTGCAAGATCGAGGTGTTTCTACCAAACATGGCACACCTTGTCTCGCTGCTTACCCTGCTCCTAATCTCGATTGAGCGATACCGCGTGGTGACAAACCCCACGGGCGTGGTGCCTATGACCAAACAAGTGCGCTGCATCCTCCTGGTCGCTGCCTGGATGGTGCCATGCGGGCTGAGCGCCTTCTACCTGGTCTTCCCGTACACCAAGGTAGTGAACAATCAGACCATTTGTGGGATCGAGAATTTTAACCCCGTGGTACAGCGGTACGCTCTGTTTATCGTGGTCCTTTCAGTCGCTCTCCTCATCACCCTACTAGTCGTTAACCTCTTCATCCTACGCCGTCTTCGCCAAGCCCGTGTCGCAAGCACACTCCCCGCCACACAACGCCGCAACCGCGAGAGACGGGTCAAGAATGCCGTGGCGATGGTGCTCTGTTCTGTGCTCTTTTACGTGCTCCTATGGAGCCCTCAGCGCCTCGTTTATATGCTTATAATGGGGGGATACGCTGACGTTTTTGAAGACCCGTGTATGGCAGAAACGATACAGCCAATCTCGTTCGCCCTGAACTTTTTTGTCTACATGAATCCAGCGTGCAGCCCTCTTATCTACTTTACCTTTCTAAAGGATTTCAGGAATGGACTCAGATTGATGTGCTTTCCAGCAGTCGAGGGAAATGTGCAAATCGAAAACACGCAGGAGATTGAAATGGACGACAGAAACTAGCAATGAGGACGTAACAAGCAAGGACGTATCCGTACAGGTGTGCCTTTAAAAAAGGCACATTTTAGTGGCTGAGAGGCTAGTAGTTCTACAAAGGTGCCCAAAACTTATTAAAAAGTACATAGACGTATACCTATCGTATCCCTAGCGTATACGAGGTCAAACACCGACAAAACTGTGATTCTGAAACAGCTGATCTGCGCAGTTGGCTAATAGCCTTAATAGGGAAATCATGGAGGCGTGAAATGTTAGTTGAGAAATGATCGATTTAGTTTTGTCTGATTTAAAATAGTGAATCATATTCAGTTATTAGTCATAAGAAAAGAAAAACATTGTAATCTTTGGATTAGTCCTATCTAGTAATGCGTACGCAAAATTAAACAGGGTTTAACCTCAATATTTCGTAAATTATGTATAGTAGCACGCACGGGTGTACACACAAAATGATAGAGCAGCTGAAATTCGACCGTAAGTACTACTTATCATTGGAACAGAAAGGTTTAGATCACTTCAGCTCTTCACGAGAACATCCATCCAGGGGCCACTCACTCAACAATTATGCTTAGGTCCTTTTATCAGCAAGCCCATTACATAGCTCTAAAGAATCCATTGTCAAACGGACGGTAGAGCCTTGATGCCTATCAGGGAGATTCTCTTGTTGAGCAACAATAAAGAGCTAACACAACCTCGTGCAAGTTTGCTTATTTAAAAAATCAACGCCATAGTTTTCGATCAATTGATTATTCACCTTGCTGAATCTGTGTAATGTGTTATCACAAGAGCCGCTGGTTACCAGAATCAGGTTTCCCTAGAGTTCGATTAAAGCAGAGAAGCAATATACTTAAGATAAGAATAAAGGCAAGAGGGCATCTCACATTGATTATCACAGCAAATCTCTTAAAATCCTTTTAAGACCATTTGCGAATGCGATTACACATTCTGATCTCTTGATCAATCAATTTGATAGCAATTATCTTCCGCGAGGGAAAAAGACTAACCATGCGCTAATCTTGCACGGATATGTATCCTTTGTATTTGCTCTTTCAAAAACTCCCAAGGTTAATACCACATGAAAGCAATGCATTTAATAAACAAATCAAATAAAATTACGATCCCTATTCTTCAGTTTACAAGGAACCGTACCTGCTCGGAGTTCATCTTAACTGTGACCTGCGCGAATAGGTTTTCTTTGGAGTCGACGGGTATGACTCGGGCGTGCACCACGCGTGGTCTCTCAAGCTCCTTAACGTAGCGCCAGTGGAGCTGTTTACTGGGCGGGAAGAACTCTTTTCTCAACGCCTGAAACCAGAGGAAAGGTGCAGCAAAATGATACGCCTGAACAGCAAAGGCAGAGCCGTAAAACACTAGTAAACTAAACAATAGATCAAACTAAGGGTTGGACTTGTGTGAGCATTTTATTAAGCATTTTATTGAGTTTACTAGCGTAAACACACGGAAGATTAGGGCTTGCTACTAAATACACGGCACACTTGTTCTGGAGACCAAACCAAAGGACAGTTAAAAAATGACAAGTGTAACGATAAAAATCAATACGATAATACGATATCGTATCGTAATAAAATCAAAATTGAAATCCGAGTCGCCCTTAAAGACCTACGACCATTCATATCTTTTGGAGAACGAGAGGTCGTTTATTTAAAGGTGGTGATTATTTTTGACGCCCTAAAGATCAAGGGACTAGGGCTATGGGAGATATAAACGCTGTGAGGTAGGTATGTTTAGACTCAAGAAATATTCATAGGAGATTTGAAAAAACGAGATGGTTGCTAAAATTCGACCACAGGATCGCCTCCATCGCGACTAACTCCGGATCGCCTCAATCGCTTTTTAATCGGGCGGATCATCAGTACACTAATTTATGCGATAAGTCGGTTATTTGTGGAAGGGGAGGAGGGAATTGAAACTGGACCAATTTCAATTTTCCAGCTTATATCACAATGAAAGCGTGATCTATTGCTCAATTTGGGTAAGCTAATTGCAGTAGGAAGGACTTATTTCTCTTGAAGAAACTAGGGTAATAAAAGGCGGGATCAGATTCTCCTCACGATATCTAACAGAAAACTAACAGAAGAACTCACACCAACCAAACACCTTTCAATTATTTGTATTTGGCGAAAAGTGAACTAAAATAAAGATCTTACGTGATAAACAGATCCGGTTGCAAGCTCTTCCAGCTTCCGCTTGTTCTTACTATCAATAAAAAGACAACGTCATCGTTAAGGTGGATATAGGCACTGTTAAAATCCACCCCTTTCTCGATTTAAGACAATAAGGGTTATGCACGTAAAAATTGCAGAATATAGAGCTCTTTATGTGTGATTTGTTGAATTGCCAAGGGTTTATTCAGCAGGGGCGGAAGTCATATTACCTTCTAAATCTGGGTTTCCACGCTCACATTTGGCGTAATTTCGCCTTTAGCCTTGAGGCTACAAGTTGGTCAATTTAAAGCGTTTGCATGGACGCGATAAACAGATATACTGTATTTGGAAACGTACCACTCCTTATTCTCTAGAGTGTTCCTTATGTCACAGAGGTTTATCTAAACAAATATTTTTTAAATGGGCAGTCTTGTCATAATCACTGAATTTTGCACCTTTATTCAGGTTATCTGAGAATGATCTATAACTAATAAATCATCAAAATAGGTAACTAATTATGTCAAAATTTGCTTTCTTTTGGAATATCGTGTATATCTAAAAATTTGTTTTTTTCCGAAAAAATCATGTCTTTGTATGAGTATTGATTGAATATTGATTGTATGAACATTGATTGAATAAGCCAACACATCTTTGAGCATATTTTCACAAAGTTCGGCCTTTTTTTCTAAAAATCTTTAATGTTCTGAATAATTATTTTTCTACCAAACTTTTACCCATTTTCATTTCTCACTGTTTAAGTTGTCTTCGCAATTTTGGATAAATTGAATCGATAAATAAATATTGGATGAAATTCTGATGGATGATCTCTGAAGAAAATGCATGATCACTGAAGATAATCACTGAAGATCACTGAAGAAAATGCAGCCTGATAAAACTCATCACTGTCAAATCAATGTGAAACATTAACTAAAACATTGCTGTAACAGGTTTAGATATAGTTCCGCATTCTAGAGTGAAGCACACAGACAGTGGCTGCCAATACATAGTTTTTTTAGAAATTTAACCAGTTGGCATGTTCAAATATTAGCTCTGATTGACACAACTTCATAACATGCACCATTAATTACTTACTCTTCCAGGGCTTTGTTTACTTGAATGAATAGATTTTGAGCATCTTTGGCAAACTCCCTGAGCTTAAATGGCTTGCAGTATCGTCTAACAAAAGCCAGACTGAAAGTCACAGAAGATAATTTTTGTAAAAAAATATAAAGTTAAAAAACTCTTAGCTGGTCACTTTTTAAAAAGTGTCCAGCTACAAATAATTCAAAGTGAAAGAACAATAAACAAGGAAAACAAATGGGGTCCAGTATGTGCCCAATTTAAGGGAATACCCACCTAGCTAGGGTTACCTAATGTTTTTTTTCTTCATTGGCTTACATTCGAAAGGTAAAAACAGCTAGCCATTTCTTTGTGCTCTGCTTCCCACCTACTTCCTTTAAATGGAGGTTATAACTTAGGAAAACAGAAAGATGTATAGAAAGAAAGAGGGGCAGACAGACAAAAAGACAGATGGACGTGTGGACAGACAGACAGAGGAATATGTCTACCTTATCTGGATAAAATACACACCTGTAGACTGTCCACAAACTCATTTTAAAAGCATTCCATCTCTGCTTTATACCCTAACAAATAATTTTTGACATACCATTAATACTAGTTTGACAGTTTTAGAGGTTGTCAACAACTCACTAAGGATGGCTGCTTTGGTCGAATCACTTTCAGTGACACAAATACATTGTCTTACTGTATGAACCACAACAAACCCAATGAACTTACAGTTGGAGTCAGAATAAAAGCTTTCTTGTCCAGGGGCACATAATTACTGACAACAGTACCTACAAAAAATAAGCAGCTATCATTGCCATAGCAGGCCTCAAAATATTGAAGGGGCACATTAAGAAATTATTGGGGGGCACAGCCATGCCCCTACTGGTTATGTACTTAAAACTTTTCGAAAATATTGGGGGGGGCATGTGCCCCCAAGGCCCCACCCCCTGCTATGGCCCTGCTATGGATAGGTCTTTGCAATGTCTGAAACAATAAAGGGCTCAATATGTAATTCTCACAATGAGGGGCTTTTGTAACTGGACATACCAACACTATCTATTACAAGAGCAGATTCCTGGTTGTCTTTTGAAGGGGCCATGTCCTTGGCATTGGGGAAGTTTTTCAAAAAACTTTCTCGCTGGGCAGCCATTGGGTTCACTCTTTTTCCGAAAGGAGATGATTTGCTGATTTTTGTTCGACTTTGGAGAACCCATATTGGACCAAGCATCAAATCATTTCGTCCTGCAGAATTATCTACTCCAACTCTAGCAATTATCTGCAATAAAAACGTACATCATTTTTGTTTTTCATCAGCACCTTTTTTGGTGGTTATTTCTAAATGTGGGACAAGTAACATAAAAAAAATATTATAATAATATGAGAAAATTAGAAAAAGTTTGAAATTAGTTGGTAAGGGCAAGTTACCAGGCAACAACCCTAATTTAATACCCTGCCCTTCTAGTGGTAGTGCCTTGGAAAATACGGAAACAGTCTGCCAAATAAATACCCTGCCCTTCTAGTGGTAGTGCCTGGGATATACAAATGGCCTGCCAATTTTATACCCTGCCCTTCTAGTGGTAGTGCCTGGGATATACAAACAGTCTGCCAATTTTATACCCTGCCCTTCTAGTGGTAGTGCCTGGGATATACAAACAGTCTGCCAATTAAATACCTTGCCCTTCTAGTGGTAGTGCCTGGGATATACAAACAGTCTGCCAATTAAATACCCTGCCCTTCTAGTGGTAGTGCCTGGGATATACAAACAGTCTGCCAATTTTATACACTGCCCTTCTAGTGGTAGTGCCTGGGATATACAAACAGTCTGCCAATTTTATACACTGCCCTTCTAGTGGCAGTGCCTGGGATATACAAATGGTCTGCCAATTAGATACCCTGCCCTTCTAGTGGTAGTGCCTGGGATATACAAACAGTCTGCCAATTTTATACCCTGCCCTTCTAGTGGTAGTGCCTGGGATATACAAACAGTCTGCCAATTAGATACCCTGCCCTTCTAGTGGTAGTGCCTGGGATATACAAACAGTCTGCCAATTTTATACACTGCCCTTCTAGTGGTAGTGCCTGGGATATACAAACAGTCTGCCAATTTTATACCCTGCCCTTCTAGTGGTAGTGCCTGGGATATACAAACAGTCTGCCAATTTTATACCCTGCCCTTCTAGTGGTAGTGCCTGGGATATACAAACAGTCTGCCAATTAAATACCTTGCCCTTCTAGTGGTAGTGCCTGGGATATACAAACAGTCTGCCAATTAAATACCTTGCCCTTCTAGTGGTAGTGCCTGGGATATACAAACAGTCTGCCAATTTAATACCCTGCCCTTCTAGTGGTAGTGCCTGGGATATACAAACAGTCTGCCAATTAAATACCTTGCCCTTCTAGTGGTAGTGCCTGGGATATACAAACAGTCTGCCAATTTAATACCCTGCCCTTCTAGTGGTAGTGCCTGGGATATACAAACAGTCTGCCAATTAGATACCCTGCCCTTCTAGTGGTAGTGCCTGGGATATACAAACAGTCTGCCAATTAAATACCTTGCCCTTCTAGTGGTAGTGCCTGGGATATACAAACAGTCTGCCAATTAAATACCTTGCCCTTCTAGTGGTAGTGCCTGGGATATACAAACAGTCTGCCAATTAGATACCCTGCCCTTCTAGTGGTAGTGCCTGGGATATACAAACAGTCTGCCAATTTTATACACTGCCCTTCTAGTGGTAGTGCCTGGGATATACAAACAGTCTGCCAATTTTATACACTGCCCTTCTAGTGGTAGTGCCTTGGGAAATACGGAAACAGTCTGCCAATTAAATACCCTGCCCTTCTAGTGGTAGTGCCTGGGATATACAAATGGTCTGCCAATTAGATACCCTGCCCTTCTAGTGGTAGTGCCTGGGATATACAAACAGTCTGCCAATTAAATACCCTGCCCTTCTAGTGGTAGTGCCTGGGATATACAAACAGTCTGCCAATTTTATACCCTGCCCTTCTAGTGGTAGTGCCTGGGATATACAAACAGTCTGCCAATTAAATACCCTGCCCTTCTAGTGGTAGTGCCTGGGATATACAAACAGTCTGCCAATTTTATACACTGCCCTTCTAGTGGTAGTGCCTGGGATATACAAACAGTCTGCCAATTTAATACCCTGCCCTTCTAGTGGTAGTGCCTGGGATATACAAACAGTCTGCCAATTTAATACCCTGCCCTTCTAGTGGTAGTGCCTGGGATATACAAACAGTCTGCCAATTTTATACCCTGCCCTTCTAGTGGTAGTGCCTGGGATATACAAACAGTCTGCCAATTAAATACCTTGCCCTTCTAGTGGTAGTGCCTGGGATATACAAACAGTCTGCCAATTAAATACCTTGCCCTTCTAGTGGTAGTGCCTGGGATATACAAACAGTCTGCCAATTAGATACCCTGCCCTTCTAGTGGTAGTGCCTGGGATATACAAACAGTCTGCCAATTTTATACACTGCCCTTCTAGTGGTAGTGCCTGGGATATACAAACAGTCTGCCAATTTTATACACTGCCCTTCTAGTGGTAGTGCCTTGGGAAATACGGAAACAGTCTGCCAATTAAATACCCTGCCCTTCTAGTGGTAGTGCCTGGGATATACAAATGGTCTGCCAATTAGATACCCTGCCCTTCTAGTGGTAGTGCCTGGGATATACAAACAGTCTGTCAATTAAATACACTGCCCTTCTAGTGGTAGTGCCTGGGATATACAAATGGTCTGCCAATTAAATACCCTGCAAAAGGAGGGTGAGCAGCATCATTAGCTGTAAAAAGCAAGTAGTGAAGCAATGCAAATACTGGTGCAAAGCCTAGACGGTGTGCTATAAATCCAGCCAGCGATACAGTTACATCCATACTAGTTCAAACGAGTAACTCAGATACTTCCAAGAATCCAATATTCTTAACGCTTATCATGCTAATTTAGAAGTTTCTCTTGTATAAAATAGACTGCTGGATTTTCAAATGTAAAGAATAAAAAAGGCTAATTAACTTTCTTGGAGGGTCTGTCTAATAGCATGTTCACATTGATTAGCTTCTGCTACTGTATTTGCGGGCAGTGTAACAATATTTGTATTTTTTTCTGGATAATAAAATGACTATGTTTACAACTATGAGACTGAAAAACATTGTCCTTGAAAAGACAGGGTGCCAACTTAAAAAAAACTCCAAGTCTTTCTATGATGCACCAATAATTGTCAAGCCCCACAGGGGGGGGGGGATTGACAAGAGTCAGGCAAGGGTGCTTGACAAGCCTACAGTACAGGTCTAGAGTAACATAACCTCCACTCGAGAGTGTAGAGTCCTCATTAGCACTCGCACCACTCGAGAATTGAGACTAGCACTTTTTTAATGAGACAATCGAGAACTAAGCCACTCGCCGCTCGCAGGAATCGAACCGCTCGCACTTTCACCGAGTGGGAAGGTTTAAGAATGATCAATCAAACACTGGGATCTTAAAGAAATAACAACGCTTCGTAGACGAAATATTTATTACATCGACGGTCTTAAAAAAAATGCTCGTAGGAAATAATGATTTACTTTTCAGGTGAAAAATTACATCTTAAGATATCTCAAATAAGTTGTGGCTGATTGGAAGGTTTACAGAATCAAAGGTTATGATAAGTCAAACATGCGAGATCTGATGAAGAAACAACAAGGTTTCAGGTTTCATGTCATTCTCGTAGACGAAATGCGTAACACGATTACGCTCTAACATGTGTTTGTAGGAAATATTTTATTAACTTCGCTAAAAGAAAAGCATATCTCTAAATAGCTAAAACTGTTTTTTTGCTTATTGGAAGGTCAAAACTATTTCTTTTTCTTCATGGTCAGTAATGGTGGTTACGGTCAAATGTGTGAAAGTCTGTGGAGAAGTCGGCTTCGCTTGGCCTAACAACTAACCAAACAAAGTAGCGCATGGAATCGCACATATTTGGAAAGGATCCAAGCCCAGTACCCAGACGCGAAATGCCCTCATTTTCAATGTATCAGAGTAGAAAAACTAGGGGGAATAAGCCACCTAAAATTGAGTCTGCTTTGTTAACCATGATGTATATAATTTTTTCCCCGTGTTAAGAATTTTAGCCCGATTGTCATGTCTAATTAAGTTGCACTTTAAAGCTCGAGATAAACGCAATTCGTTCTTCCTTCGAATGTCGCTTTAGATTTACTAAGCGTCTTTATAATAAATGTACATCATGAATACAATTCAAGATCGTATCATATTGTAATTTGTATACTTCGTGGGCTTTTAGTCATTTGTAAGCCTGCCGGTTTTGTCACTTGAACTGGGAAAAAATAAAGCGCACAAATAATTCTTCTCTTTAAAATTCACATATAACAGCTTAGTTAACTAATATGAGACTGAGACGGGATGAGACAGGATTATACTTATTTGTCTTGCCGTTATTTGTTATTTGTCTTGAATCATCTAAACGCAGAAATAATATTTCTGTGTTTACTGCAAATATGTTCACAAAGACTGTCTACAAAGTGTCGCTGTCTAGTCTAGCACTTTATTATGACTGTCTCGCTTCAAAGTTGGTAGCTTCTTCTCATCGTCTGAACTTGCTTCAAAGTCTGAAGCTTCGCTTATTTGGCTAATAAACTTTGCAGTACTTTCTGTTATGTCTCAAATTGTTAGCAGGATGATGATTGAAAAGGTACATGATTTTAGCCCCGTACTCAAAGTCGATCAAGTGTTATTTACAATTCGTTTTATGGCTCACGGCGTTTAGCTACGGCAAAGCGTGTTCAAATTGCGTTACGCAACTAATCCCTAGAAAATAAAAATAATTAATTGGAGCTAGTTCTACCTTTTATTAGGAATTATTTTACTTCGCTTACTATTATATTTAAAGCAAAAACCCAGGAGTGTTCGTTTATAAATTTAAATCATTTTGTTAAAGTTAGCAAGATAGCACAAAAATCTTGTTCGATGTTTCTGAGTTTACTTTACTAACCACGCAGGCAATCCTAATCATTCTATACTTTATAATGGGCAGATATAAAGTCACGGATTAGAAAACACTGAAATCAATCACTCACAAAGACGCTCAAGCTTATGAATATTTGGCGAGTCAATACTCTCGAGCGATACTCGAGAAGAATATGCATGAGTCTCGAGTACTCGCGAGTGGAGGTTATGTTACTCTAGACCTGTACTGTACTCGTCCACATTGTGGATTTCGTAGCTGTCATCTCCTTTTCTCATGCCTAATTTTAATATTCATACCTTTACTGTATTCTCCCGTATTAGCTATATCTTGGTACTGTACTCCTGATACATTCTTTGTATCAAGATTTTTCCAAAAGCGAGGTTGACAGCTATGACATTCAATGCCCAGCCCAGAGTGGGGATAGAGTATACTTACAGCTTTTAGCTAACAAATAGCAGATTGTCATTTGTCCTTAGGAGGACAACAATCGTACAACGAGTTAACCCCTCGCTTGCAGAGCAAGCATTTCTGTGGGGTTTCAGTGGATAAAAAGGGCGAGGAAGAGTATGGCCAAACGAAGAATGGGGAGGGGGTTTAGCCTCTGCTCTCTCCAATCCTTCGTCCCCATTCTTTGTACGGTCATAACCTACTCTCAGTTTTTATTTTCGCTTAAACCCCAATCATTTGTACTTCAAGACAGAACGCCTGACCACCATCACAAATCAGTGGATCAGAGGCAGTTCAAAATAATAACTCATTCATATTTATGCTAAAATCTCTCGAAATCGTGAATTTGTTGCAGCATCAAAAATAAACACCTAGCAACATACAATAAATACGAATAATATATAAACCTTTACCTGGAATTTAGCACAAGTATTTGCACGCCGTAACAGGCAGGTGGCCGCCATCTTGGATTAGTTGGTCTTGAGCCCGAACCTGAACCCGGTCAGGCTCAACCGCGGTGACCTGGGTTGTGACGTCACACGGCAAGTCTCGCAAACGCCATCTTGAACGTGAGGGCAGTTGGACCGGCCTTTTACCCATTTTTTCATAAAAAAAAGAAAGCCTTTTGTACTGTGAGAATGCTTGTCCGGTACCTAAAAAGATACCCTGAGGTAAGGTATAGATTTTTAAGTTTGAAGTTCTAAGGAAAATCACTTTTTTAAAGTAAAGTTCGCTGAGTCATCATAGTGTGTGTCGAGAAGTGAGGAAACGTGCACCATTGCATGCATTTGTAAGATCAGCGATCGTTTGAGATAAGTACATGAGTAAAACGATAACAAATATAAGGACATTGACTCCGTCATCGATATATGCCTTTCCGTGTTTTTGTTCTGCTATTTTCTTCTTTGTGAAGTTCATGAATTACTTCAAGAAAGATAAGTTAATAATCTCTTTGTAGGGATTCAGTTATTATGCTTCTTTGCTCCTAAACCTGCTCCTAAATCTGTAACATTTTTCTGTAAACACAACCAACCAGTATGTAAATGTTACAGTTTAATTTTTTGTGAAGGTAAAATTTAACTCCATGATTTGTGAAACATTTGATTGTCTGTTAAATGAGCCAATCACGTTTTTCATTGGCTGCCAATGCTTGCGAGGCTAGCGCCTGCAATAGTCTCTGTATTGTTTGAGATCAGTCCCCTTTCACGCTCGATTAATTTTCTAATCACTTGTCAGTCATCAAAATGATACGGACCAATCAAAATTCAGCGAAAGTGGCCCGGGGTAACGCTGTTCACTCATCCTGAGAACTGTCAAAACAGAGTTTGTTTCGTCGGTTCATGTGTTTCCCCATGCTGAATGAATCTACACGAGAAACTCCAAAGAAAACGTATCGACGCAAGGGTAGACAGCTTCAAACCCGACTTAACACAACAGACGACTTTTGCAGAGTTTGCAAGTGTTCATTGAGAATGCAATACGGTTCTCTAGTCTCATTTGTGACGTGTTCTAGCCTTCTAATAGAGACAGCTATAAAATTGTAGTTTTGTCGTCGATATGCTATAGTGTTGGTGTCCAGCTAGAAAACAACAGTTTGTTATCTTCAAGAATCTGTCCTGGGTGCTTCAGAAAAATAATACAATATTGCAAGCTTTCCACGGCTTCAGCAGATATTAACAACCCTTGACAAGAGTCCAAGAGGTTCTAGTCTCGAAGCGGCTCGTTGTTTTGACGCCAGGAAAAAGTCCTTCGAGGAAAGTAAGAAGAACAAACGAATTCGTTGATCCGGAAAAACAACCGCAATCGCGTTGTCGACTTTTTGTCCAGACTGAGGAGGACAAAGAAAATCTCCCACCAGCACAACAGGAGAAACAACAAGAAGATACTGTACCTTTCTCGCACATCTCAACATCAACGGTCTTCCAAACAACACAACAATTGTGAAAATTCTGATTTTATCTCCCAACGGGGACGTGACTTTGAGAACACCGGACGACAAAACTATGGCTTGTCTTATAAAGAATCTCGCACTAAGAAGGTGGAAACCAGCCGCGAATGCATTGATTGTAGTATAGTGGTCATGCTCACACTTCTGTTGTGGGCTGCTGAAGGATTCTGTCATCACTTGAAAAAAATTACCAATCAGTATTTTATGTTCGGGTTTTGAACGTAGATACTCGATACGAACAAAGACCATTGCAGGCTCTCCTTTCTTTGCTCGGCCCAAAGCCCCCCTAAAACCGCGCCAAAGGGCTCGTGAACAGTCGAAAGACTAAACGCCCTTCCGACTAAAACCGTGCGCCACAGGACTCTACTAAAAGTGGCGTGCCATACGGCCCCTGAACACTCGAAAGGCTAAGTCTGATTCAGCACAAAGGAGAGCCTGTTCGCAGGCTACCAAAATCCCATTCCCAAGAATCTCATTGGTACAGAAAAAATTAAGTATATTTTTATGGCATTTCAAGCTCCACTATTTCATTTTCCACTCATAGAAACTGAAAAAAAAAAATAGCCCAATGCAATTTTCTTATAAAACCAATAAGAGCTGAAATAATGGTGTCGGAAAGTTGTCAAAAATTATTAGCCATTTGTGAAAAAACCCTTACAGTTTTCTTCCAATTATCCTTTTTATAAAAACTTGCTGACTTTCTCTTTCAGTTAATACCACTTTTTGTGTGTATTGGTGCTGCTGTCGGTGGGGCTACCTGGTTTATAGGACGTTCATTGTTGACTCACCCAGAAGCCGCGTAAGCTTTTATTAAATAATTATTCACCTTATATCAAAGAACATTTAGAACTGAGCATGGCTTAGTGTTACAGTGCAGTAGGTGCTAGCAGGCTACCTTGACAGTTTCATGAAGTGCTTTTTTTACCAAAATGCTGTATCTGGTAGCTATGATCCTCTTTTTCAAAGCCAATCTCAATTACTGTCGAATTAATGCATCCCGCACCGAATTTAAACAAGAGGTTCCGCTATAAGGGAAAGCTCCTCCCACCCCTGGGCTCTAATTTGCAATTATAATCAGAACACTGCAGTGCTAGCAGTCACAAATTGTAAGCCTCCTGTAAAATTGCTTATCTCTGAGCCTTAGTTAACTAAAATAAAACTTTTTTTTTGCACAGGTAACAAGACAGTTGTGTGAAGAGATCAATAAATTAGTGATTTGCTGTCCACTCAAGTTTTCGGTGCAAAATTTTAAATTTTGCGCTATCCATAATCTAACGCACCTGCATAAATTATCATCATGCTGTGATGAAAATGCTCGTATTTTTGGGCGCACACAGCTTGGTATAGGATTATTTTACCATAGACAGAAATATTCTTACATGGACAACTCTAGGAATGATATTCATTCTGGTTTAGAATATGAAATTTTAATTTAGCGCTCAGAGCAATTGTCTGACATGTTGACTCATTGACGGCTGATTGATAACTAACTGTTCTCGAGCCCGGGCGTGGGAGGAGCTTTCCCTCTATAGCGGAACCTCGTGTTTAAGCAAAATCCTGTGTCCCCCAGACCCTATTGTTGCAACAAGTGGCTACTTGCTCTTGGTCCTGCTGCTGGTCACTTGATTGATTTTCAAGCCCCTCTAGTACAGGTGTCTTTTATCTTTGTATCACCATGTATATCCTAACACCAAAATTTATCTGTTTTAGAATCGACAAAAAGAACAACCCTTACCCTTGGCAGCGTGTGGCACCAAATGAGCAGCGCAAGGTATAGCCTCTTGCCATTTATAAAAAAAAGTGATTCCCTTTTATTGTTTCTTTATTCTTTTTTTTTTTTTTCAGTTATTTTCTACTAAAGACTACAGCAACCTGAAGCATGAGAGACCAGACTATGAAAAGGAGTCTTAGGATAATTTGTATTTTTCTTACTTGTTGATAAATTTGAGGCTGTAATATTGTATCTGCTGAACTTTATGTTGAAGAAAATGTAACGTTTTGGAGGAAATTTGAATCCTATGTACCTAAAAGAGAGTGTGTGTACAAATAAGGTTATGTACATCTAAATGTGATGAGACTTGTGTAATTTCATAGTCAGTCACCGGACAAAAATAAGAGACTCTTAACTTAATTGCTGGCTTGTTTGAATGTAATTAAAGTTACAAATTATTCTTATGTCTTGGTAACTATTTTTTAAGAACATTCAGGCTAAGTTCTAACTTCATATTTTCCATGAGCCATATCCAATGCAAATGCGATCAAGTAATTAAATTGATTCATTTGTATGCATTTGCACTGAATACAGCTCATGTATAATATGGCATTTGAACTTAGCCTAAGGCAAAAGTGTTTTTGTCCTAGTCAAGCAAGAACAAAAGAGAACAAAGACATTACTGTGTATTAGTACTAAAAAAACTAAATAGTATTTTACTGGTTTTTGAAAACCACTCTAACTCCATGCTTAGTAATTAATAATAAAATAATCCTTATTTAAAATTAGCTTTACAGTGAAACTTGCATAAAATACTTTTATATGAATAAGTATGATGTTGGTACTGAAACTAGGGCTTTTGGTCTCGCCTTAAAGCATTTTTCCTGGCCAAATTCTGGCTATGATTTGTCTTTAAGTTCCATTGTCCCTTAAAGTAGGAGCCTAAAATTACTTTCTGTTAATTTTGTTTTTATTATTCAATAACAACAGCTGGGGTACCAAGCATTTCCAGACTGTCTTTGATGTTCTTCAAAGGTGCTTTGTGGCCTCCCTATAGCTAAGTCTGCTCAACCCTTCTTTATGAGCCTTCAAAAAGTTGGAAACTTTAGCTCTATCTGTCTTGGCAAACTCCCGAAGAGCCCAACCAATAGCTTTTTGAATAAAGAATTCTTTCTCGTGAGCTCTCAACGCGCAGAATTCGAATAACAATTGGCTGTCTGTGTCGCATTTGTATGATAACTGATGCAGAATAGCACAACGCCTTAGCCACAAATTTTCATCTTTGATCCACAGCTTCATCGCTTGCTTGCCTTTTCTTGGAGAAGACCTTACTAAATCCCCAACCAAATGGTCGGCCAAGCAGTCCACAGTATCCCACCATGATTTCTCTGTGATTAATCCACGAGCAAATTCCAAATTCACTTCGAATTCTTCTTTTTCAAATTGAAGGCCGTGCTTATTCAGGTATGCAATTCCAAAGTATTGTAGCTCACGTTCCGGTGAAGACCACAGCTCTTTCAAGAACTCTCGAACTTCTTGGTTAGAAAACTTTGAGGATAAATACGGCTTTGATAACTCTTTCCTTTGAGGTGAGTTAATTCCGAAAAACTCAAATTTCCCCCTCATGTACTGTTTCATGCGCGCAGCATTTGCTGGGTTCGCGTGAGATGCGAAGGATTGTTTGATTTCTTGAACCAAATTTACAATGTTCATTTTGCTATTTCTAACTTCCTGTTCTGTCCCCCTAGCTCTCTTTGTTGGAGGAGGTGTTGCTTTGTGTTGTCGACTCCTCTTGCTCATTGTACTTGGTGTAAAAGGAGTTCACTGAAAGTGCACAATACTCAGGAAGGAAACGGGTTTGATATCCTGACATAAATTGTAAGCATCATTTTATGGGTACCCTGTGCCGCGAATATGTGTTACTTGATTAAATCTCTGACGAAAGACCATGCGCCTTTTTCTCTTATTCTTCTTTTGATTGCAAATAAAAATGTACGTCTTTTCTACGAAAATATCGTATTTTGGCAGCATGTGAAATTTACAAAGTAAATGGTATTACCGCTGACCAAGTAAAGTGTAGGCTACTCGAATGCAAGATGGCTGTCCACAGTGACATTGCAAGTTTATCTTTGTCACAGAGATTTGAGCAAGGTTTTGAGCTACACGAAAAAATTGAGACAAGCGATGAACCCTCTAGCTCAGATGTAGTGCAGGTGAGTGATGTGTTTCATTAGGGTTCATGTCTTAGCGTAGAATGTCTCATTGGTTTGTCCCTCGGTTGACTTTTTTCATCTTCTTCTTCCTGCTTCGTTTTCGACGATTCTTGTATGCTTGAGTATGTTATGTACTGCACTGTTTATGTACTACTTTTTAAAGTTTAGTGTAGCATTGTCTTGTCGTTTTAAAAACTGCTATGGTTGAAAAGCCAAGAAACTAAGTTACCACCCAACACAACAGTACTCGCTTCCAAACATTCGTATAAAGCTTTATAAAGCAAGTTTCATTTACGTTGTTTCATCGACTCGATGTGTCACTTTTGGCTTGTTCTTCGTAGTTTACGAAATATTTGACATTATTTTCGCGTGGTCTAGAATAGGTTCCGGTCGAGAATATGTAGGTGCCTATACCTATATTTTAATATACTTACTGTAATATATTTCATAGTCATCAACCCCCAGAGAACAGAAATTTTGAGATATTGTAGACTATGCAGCAATTATGAATAAGAAAAACTTAAACACAAACGTGCGCTATCAAGTCGTACACAAGAACTATCAGGCATATTCGGGAAAGTGTTTGGAGTCAATTCTCTGCAGAAACAAGATAAAAAATTGTAATTGAGAAATTAAATACAGCATGCGCTTGTTTGAATTTAAAAATAAAATTCAAAAACAGCGTGCTCACACTCATTTGAAATGGCGCGTGAATAAACAGCAAATTTTAAAAATTCATCACTTTAAAACATATCTAATCCCCCCTTGTTTTCGTTTTGTTATAACAAAAGGCTAATAAATAGACCATGTTTGTTTTCGACCAACCTTGAGCTCTACTGTAGCTTTCTTGCCTCTCTACGGAGCTCTGCACTGAGTGATGTCAAATGACGAATGACAGCTTGCCTAAGGCAAGTCCCTTTTATAGTGCGCATTGTGTTTAAGGTTGGCAAATGAGTGAGAATAAAGCATAAATATTAAACAGAGACAAGGGAAAACTTTCAGACTCTTGCAACAAGGTTAAATTTTAAGACTCCTGCAACAGAAAGGGGAGAGTTGATGCATAATGCACCGGAGTATCAATTCAGCTACCTTGATCACTTTTTATTCAAGTACCCTGTCAGTCCTAGGATCTCTAAGGGTCCCTGGGCATATTCATGATTTGATATGGTACTGACAAGCTCCAGTGCTGAGAATTTAAGAAGTAAGAGTCTTGCCCCAAAACAAACCTTATCAAAATGAATTAAGTAAAGGCTTTTCTGTTTCAGTCACAAATTTCATCATGCATAGAATGTCTGATGAAAGCCACAGAAATGGTGAATACATTGGGTTTATTCAGTTCAAATGAAGAGCTGGAAGAAATCACAACTCTTAACTTAAGGTACATTATGTATATATACAGTTATATGTCTGTACTAATTAAGAATTACAGCAATGCCTAGCATATTATAATGTGCTCTGCCAGTTTACATGATTTTATCTCCATTTGCTGCATGTTCAATGTCTGCTTGATTAATGAGTTCTTTGTTTTTTTTTCTTGACAGATATTTATTATTACCAGCCTTAATGGGGGATCTATCTATACGACAAACAACAACAGACCGTATGACTGCTGTAAATAGTGCCAAGGTTTGTGATATTATATTTCAATGTGTTGAGGTGAATGTATTTACAGTATTTATCACTCACATTGATTTGCTCTATTTTCAGATTTATTTTACAGACTATTTGGAGAGATGCCAAGATTATGGTTTACATAAAAATGTATGTACTATATTGTTGGATGATCTATTTCATGTTTGTTTGTTTGTCTATTAGTGTGGATGCAAAGAGAAAGAATTCTGGCACAATCGAAATTCAACAAATTTCATGAGTTTTTTTTGTGTGCTTGATGTATTTTGAAATTTTCGTCAAATTTCAGTTGCACCAATATTAATCAGTACTGCAGTTGTCCCAACCTCTTAATGTATCATGTCCTAACCCCCTCTAGTTTAGAGCTAGACCATACTAGCAGTTGAAAACATACGTACATTTGATAAGGGATTGGAATTTCAACCTAAGATATCTTTCTTCTCCCATTAATAGAATATTCCAAACAGTGCTGCGGCAGCACCATCATCATCAAGAAGTTTACATCAACAGGCAAATGCAAGAGAAGAGAAAATCAAACGATACAAGGAACAAAAGCAGTTAGAGAGCAAACTTAAGGTGTTTGCCTTTGTATTTTTTAATCAGGGCTTCTGGAATTACGCGCTTGTGCGGAAGCGCGTAATTTGGCTTTTTCTGGGTAATCCGCGTAATCCACAAATTTCCGCGTAATCCCGCGTAATTTGGCTAAATTTTGAAAGACAAAACATTAAATTGCACAGCTCATGTTTCCCTTTAAGGTTCTTACCTCTATTTCTTGTAAAAAAAGAGAGATATTCTTCGTAAGAGTGCGATATTTCGAACTGAATTTCGAAAACAAATAAAATAGGTGTTCATTACTAAACCGCCAAGGCCTAGGACTAATAATAAAATACCTTTTTTAATTGGCTGCTGGCTAGGAGCCAATGAAATCTTGCCTAAGGAGTTTTTTCACGTAAAAAAATTAACCTTTTCAAGTTATTTCGTGTTTCCCTTCGGTACAAAATGTAGTTTGGGCATAACAATTGATATTCCGTGTAATTTAGCGCATAATTCAGTAAAGAATCTCGCAAAATTTTGATTTTTAAAGAAAAATGTATTGCAAAATCCAGTGTAATTTAGTGCGTAATGATTGATTTTCCGCGTAATTTAATACATTATACATTATTATTTTTTACATGAAAACTCTCAAGCTTACTTGACCTGACCCTTTGGTCTACAGGCTTTAATTGCTGCATGTTTTGCATATTTTAATATTTTACCCATATTATGCTGTCCTATATTCTAAATAGGTTTTTTAATCTTTTTTTTATTTACAGGAATTAAATAATATCATGAAAAATACAAGTTCTTCTGTCACAGTTGATGATGAAAAACAGGTGTGCATTGAAAATCAAAGTAATAATGTATCTTTATAAATCAACTGCTTACTGAGTATATGTATTTATGTTTTCTTTTATAGAGAGAATGTAATATTGTACTTTTGAAACTTTGGGTTAACAAGGCATTAGAGCAACTTTCAACAATTGGAGGTACAGTGTTCTACTGTATTTTACCATCCAGGATGTGTTGGTAACTCTATTTTATTATTCAGAACCATGGGCTTGTAACTCTATAATTTACCCATATTTTATTATTCAGAACCATGGGTTAGTTACTCTTGTAATTTATCCATATTTTCTATGGATTATTCTTGTAGATGAGCTACAGATTCTTGAACATATGGCAAAAATGAAAGCAGGAAAAGTACCAGAGGAACCACCATCTCAACAGCAAAGAAAGGTGGGTTATGCTACAAATAAAACAAAAACAAACGAAAAATAGGTACACTATGGGTACAGTAGTCTTCGGTGCTTTGAATGAGTTGGTTCGTGTTGCATGTAATTCTACATCCATGACAGAAAACAGCAAACTCTAGTCAGTTGCCACTAAAAAGCTTCTAAATGGGAGCACGAGATTTCTATGAACTGATGGTTGAACTCAACAAATTAGCTCAAAACGTGCACATTTCCGCTATCTACAATATGAGCCGATAGATATCGAGTAGCTAAGCCTAACAGCATGCGCCATTCCCAAAAGATCACTTGTTTTAATCAAATGATAATATCTCTGATATCATCAAGTAAAGCACAGATGCTCATAAAAAAACATCTATATTTTCAACTGTATTTAAAGATCAATTATTCATCTTGGATTAGTTAATTTGAAATATTCAATTTGCTGCTTTTTTACCGATTAAATCGTGCCATTTTCAAGTTGTGTCGAGTTGTAGCAAGTTTTTATCACAGAGGAGACTATTCCACTGCCCAGAAAGAAGTGGGCCAATCACGGCTAAATTTGTTTTAGCAGATTCCCTACCAGCCATTTAGGTTTCATTTCTATCAAATGATTTGACAGTTGGCTGTCACTTTGCACCCAAATATAAAACCAACTTTGCAAAGTTATTGGAAGTTTTGCTACAAAATGAGACTTTATCTACTTGTTCTTTGTCTTTTTTTCAAAAAGTGCTGATGCCACAGAATTGGTTGGGGTGCCAGTTGTCTACAGACATCTACAAATCTTGATTTTGTATTGAATTTCAATAATTGTTTTGCCAATCTATTCATTAACTTTTAAAATCATAATTTGCTTATCTCGAACCGGGCTGCTACTGCTAGCTTTGAGAAACACTCTTCCTAGACAGGAAAAGTATCCAGAAAACTTTTGCTTCTTCTGTTTTTCTTCTTTGGTGATCTCTGTTTCTTTTGTCGTTTTAAAGCCAGGAGACAATTGCCAAAAGTAGTATCTCAGTTTACAAGATGTAACCTTGTACAACTCTCCTTCTTTCAGCTATTTTATTGTGTCTTCTCCCCATATAGACAAGTCAATAGATCCTTTAGTGTATTGCGGTTAAATCCTCGAAACTCACATAGAATAGCAAAGGAATTTCTTTACCTGCTGGTCACGTACAGAAGCTTAGATCATGCTATGAACACGTGCAGCCTCGATTTCAAACTTCACATCACATCACATCACGGACATCGACAATGACAATAGTCTTTGGCACTTGGTCACCGAAGACTAAAAATTAATTATTTTTTTTATCTGTATAAACACAGGCCTCTTTCATGTGCTGTCGGTCAAGTCCCTCCCATCTCCCCCCTTTTTTTACCAGAAATTATGTATATACAAAGGATTGTACCAATTTTTAATACTACTTACATTTACATGGTTTTTGTCCATTTTTCAATGTAAAAAGTGTCAATTTTTTATGTACAGTAGAAAGAAAATCTACTTAATTTTTAGGCAAAAAACATGGTGACTTTTATAATTGTAAAAGAGCCTGTATTCTGTAACTTATTTTTTTTTTTTTTAGCCAATGAAACCTATCTTAATTACTCGTGAAATGCTGCAGGTATGTGCATAATCACAATAGATCTGAGTTTGCGTTTCTTATTTTTGGTTTGCTGTTTGTTTGACTTCTGTTTGTTTTTTCTTCTTTAGTCTAAGGTATTTGGTGCAGGATATCCTAGCTTACCAACAATGTCACAAGAAGAATATTTGGAAAAGGAAATCAGGGAAGGCAAAGTTGTCATGGAGTATAACCAGTAAGTTTTACTATACACAATCATTGGTACTGTACTTGTGGCCTGTGATTTGTGTTAAGCTGTAAGAAAAATGATCACATACAGTACAAGGAAAGCTCAGAAAATCCTGTATATTGGGGACTTGAACAAGTGTCTTTAGACTTTTCTTTATACTCTATGTTTTTCTGGTCATATGTTTTATACTTCAATAAAGGACTTCATATAGCTCTGGTGGGGAGTGACTTATTGTAAAGGGGAACAATATTTAAGGTTGTAAAGCTACTCTGGACTACAATGTATCTTCTTTCACAGAAATGCACAGGGCCAATCAGCTTCAAGAGCAGACGGCGAGACTAAATCAGATAGCGATGGTGATGATGAAGATAACCCTGAGAAACTACAGAAAGCCAGAGACTGGGATGACTGGAAAGATGGTAAGACTTATTTACTAAAACTGGAGCACAAACTAGGCAACCACAGTGTCAAACAAAGTCTATGAAATGTATCCCTATGGGAGGGTTCAGTGCTACTTTTAGCCTGTGTTCAGGATAAGAAGTAATACTGTACATAATAGGATATGACATCATGGAGAGAATATCCAGGAAAATATAGAAAATTAACCCTGTGCAGAACAATTATACTGTATCACGTATGAATAAGGGGTGCAGTGAGGCATAGGGGCAGGGGGCATGTATAACCATGGACCACCAAAAAGCAGAAAAAAGTCAAATCTTATACTTTGTCCAACATATGATATTCAGGCCTGCACACTCCCAACTCCCGACCCTACACACCTATTTAACTATCAAAGTGCACCTTTTTTTCTATGATTTGTTTTACTCTATTGGTTGTTTTTTTTTTTTTTTTTCTTAACAGATAACAGACGGGGCTGGGGCAATCGGGAAAACATGGGATGACTGATAATAATGTCCATAAAATGCTGCTACCTCTCTATTGAATCTGATGGTCATCACTATCATCATCATCATTGGCAAATGTTATGACTATAGGCAGAAACTATCCAGGTGGAGGAAGTGGGACAAGCAAGCCACAGTCACTCTGTACTTTGGCTAAGAGTGCATGAAGGAGTTTCTATCCATAACTGAGAATATCTGATTATCAATGCAACTGCACACTGTTCTACATTGCATTTATATGATTCATCTGCTGCTGGTTTAAAAAAATCGTTGGCAAGTTTGAGATGCCAATGAATCAGACAATATCTCTAGCCCTGGCTATGACTGTGTGTAAAATGAAAGATATTGTTTGTAAAAAAAATAAAAATAATAATAATAAATAAAAAAAAATGAAAAGTGATAGTGATTCTGATAGTGATTTTTTTGTTTCAAGTAGATTCCTATGGAGCCCCTTTTAATTTTGGCCTCCCTGAGCCCACAGAGAGCCCATAAGTAGAAGCAGCTGCATAGGATACTCTCACCAGGTCTACTCTTCAACAATGTCTTGGCATTTATTATGGGGATAGTCGACCCAAGGAAGTTGCTGGTAGCCTGGGTTGAGTAGGTTTTTGTCTTCCCCACCCCACCCCAAAAATATATATATTATTTTCAATAATTGTATGGGAATGACCACATAGGTCCCACTGTTACCAATACATTCCTGTTACATAGCTGGATACGTGTTTTATTTCTTGCTATGCCAGAGTGAATTTTTACCTCAAGTTTGGGCATTAAAGTCTCCGAAGCGGTTATATGCAAATCCCGTACCTTCATGTTCCTACTTTTGAATACTTTTGATCAATAAGACCCAGCTAATTCTAAATAAGCGCGTACCACAGGAGTCCCAATTCTAATTTCCACATGAATCTGGTAAGCGGTCTTACCAAAATAGGTGAGTACTTTATGAATTACAAACTCAAAACTTGTACTTATGTTTCCTTATATATTTCACACTTTTGAACAATTTCATAAAGTATAGAACTGAAAGAAGTGGTCATTCAGATGATTTTTTTTTTTTTTTTTTGAAAATGTTGTCTTGTGCGTGTTGAGCAAGTTACGGGAATGAGTGGGATGACGAATACTCAGTTCGCGAGGAAGCTGTTCTTGGCAGGTGAGATGATTGTCAGAATATCACGGCTTCTTCTGAGTTTGTTCATCTTGTCATGATCGAAACATATTCTCCTCATGGTGTTGATGTGTCAGCTTTGACAGGCGGTACAAGCAGTGTGTTTATTAACACGTGGCGAAGAGATGGCGAGAGAGCAAAGCGGCTACTGGGCTATACGGCAGTCTCAGGTGTGGATTTCTGGTGTATTCTAATAACCATGTAATAAATAACTTAACTATACCTACACTTTCTTTCCTTATTACGCACCAAAACCCGTACAGTCAGCAGTGTTGACTACCAGTTTTTGAGAATAGTAGTCATATTCAGTATTCTGGTTTCGAGATCACGACCTTTTGGTGTTTTGCATCAACTATGCTAAGTAGTTATAGCAGAGTTTTTTTGGCTCGATAGAGTCAATTTGCCATGAAATTATGAAAAAAAAATATTATTGATCTCAGTTGGATCTAAGTTTGTGTTCTATTGAATGTGATCTCAAGTTATACAACAATTCCTAGTTCTTATTTGGAGCCATAATCTACAGGCCTTTGTGGTGTTGCCATTGGTTACACTGTCGCTGCCGCCAAGCGCCACAGTCCCTACTACCATGCGCTGTATGTTGGAGGAAACTACTTTGCCATAAGTGGCACATTCCTAGGTAATATAAGTATTGACATACTCAAAGTCAAAGTTATTAGAAAAGCTGTGATGCACTCAATATACATTATGTAACTAAACAACAGATGGACACATCCTTTTAAAATTTACTTTCACTATCAGAGGACTCACATGTCATGCCACACCCACAGTTAGATTTTGATAATCCACGCATCAGAGTTTTCATTTGGCATCATCATGGTGTCATTTTTTAGAAAGAGGACCAGGGTTTGAGCAGTTTACTACTGTAGGTCAATCTGTTTTTTATTTTTCTGAGATGTAAAAACCTTGCTCCCATAGCCCTTTTGTTGGAAATGGTCAGATAAAAATGTAAGAAGTCTGTTCTTTCACTGCAATTCATTATCCTGTATTGGGGGATGTAGAAAAAACGCTAGGGAAGCTAGCCCAATTTTATCTTTAGTTACAGTGCATCAACACAAACTCATGCTCATAATTGTGAGCTGCGTCAAGCAGTCAGTATCTTTACACAGATGAGTGAAAAACTGCACCAAGCAGTCAGTATCTTTACACAGATGAGTGAAAAACTGCACCAAGCAGTCAGTATCTTTACACAGATGAGTAAAGTCAGTGGCATTGAGTTGCTTGGAGACCTACTTTGTTGTTATCACAGGGTTGTTATGCAAAAACAATTTTTTATCTAATATCACCATCATGTTCAAGTTTTTAGAGATAGCATTTTGTCAACATTTGGCTCTGGAGGGAAACAGCTGTTCCTTGACCAATCTCAGGACACAAGAGTTCATGTTCTCCTTGCTAAGGAACCAATGCCTCAAATGTTTGCAAGCGCTGCTGCAGGTGGTTCAACAGGACTGCTTTTCTCTCTCTTTTTTTGTAAGTGTGTTTTAATTTAGAGTTATAGGGGGCAGTAGGGGAAACAGACAATAATTTTGAGTGTATCTAATACTCTTTGACTCTTTAATTTTTTCAAAAGTTTATTTTAAGCTGCTTTAAACACCAGGTCCAGTACATTCTAGATATTTTTTTGTTGTGTAAAAATGGGGGAAATTACATTGTACATACCTTATTGTTATGTCACACATTCTATTTATTTACTGTAGGTATTTAGTAAGTATAAGTTTATTATTCTTCTCTAAAGGTGTGTGTTTCCTTGACTCCACCTTCTGTCCCCATTTCTGACCATTTTCATGTGAAATGGTTTGTGGTTGTAGTACCAAAACCTTTCAAAACCTCCATTGTATTTCAATTTTTGACACTTTGTACATTCAAAATTTTAATCCAACTTTTTTTCCAAAATAATGATTTTGTTATAAAAGTTGTTCCTTGTTTACTTGTGTTTATAAATACATATTTTACTGAATGTAATATAATTTTTAGGGAAAGGAGTTCTTCCTACTGTTTTGCATTCTGCTCAAGGCATTGGATTAGCTGTGTTTGGTATGTTGAGTCTTATGTCAGGTGCATACGCAGGATTTGCTGAAGGGGGGGTGCGCAGCCATAGGAACCATATGAGAAAGGCATAGTGTTTTGAAGACCGCTTAATAAAAAATGACCCCCTGTTTGGTCACAGGGCACCTGTATATAAAGCATTTATACCCCCAGTTTGTGAAAACATCAAGCAAGTGTCAAAAGCATTTCCAAAGTCATATGCATCCTTGCTGAATGCGGTGGTTGCAATTTTGCCTAATTCACACCTGGTATCAGATAATGCTTATTTGTTTCTTTGCTATGCTATAGCAGATGCAATATTTCCTTCAACAGGTCAGTTTGTGTATGATAAATTCAGAATCTGGCGTCTGGAGAAGACAATAGAATATCATTATCCTGAACTCACTGGGAACACTAAACCAGCAGATGTAGATGCTGAGGTAATCTCATTTACATTTGTAATAAGGTCTTGATTTTAGCACCTATCCAGGTGCCTAGGTAATAATGCTTTTTTTTGTTTTTCTATAGACCATGCATTGGACAAAAAGGTTACAGAATTTTCTTGGTGGCAAAAGCTATTCATCTCGTCTAAACGATGAAATTCGAAGCACTGAAATACAACTTGAGCTGCTTGAAGAAGAAGAATGTGAATTACTGAAAAAGATGGACGAATGAATATTATTTCCCAGCGAGATTGGAGAACCAGTTGAATAGTGTTCTTACATGTAACCTGCAAATCATGGGCATCTCAAGGATCTACCACAAAGTAGCACACAGACTGAACAAAAAAGTGCTCTGATGAGCGATCAAGAGAACATTATGGTGGACCACTTATGTGCTTCTCAGGAAAAGCACAGTTCAGCCCACACAATCTGCATCAACAAAGAAGCAGATGCTAATTTTAAAAGAAAAAAAGCCCACCTTGGTAATGCCTTGTGCACGCTAGTGACATAAGGACATAAGCCCGACATAACAACATGGACAGAACGACATAAGAGAAAAAGCATGTTTTTTCTTTTATGTCATTATGTCCTTGTCGTTATGTTGGGCTAAACAAAGTGTGCACGCCTATGTCATTATGTCACTAATGTGCACCAGGCATAAGAGAATGATGACCTGGTGTAGCTGGGACTTAAGAATGATTTTGCCTCCTGTTGTTAACCTGATACACTTTGGCACCTAACATTTGGACAATATCGTCACTACCAGGGCAGAAAATGGCCTAGTCCCCCCCAACCCCCTCCAACGTTTAAAAGCGAAAATATATAATTTTAAAAGAAGTACAAGAATAATAAGTGGTAATAGATTTACAGTAGCTGTGAATCTCCATTCCTGGTCCTGCCAGAAATTCTACAACAGTACACAACATGCCGACCCAGGTTTATTTGATGTTAAACTGTGCCCTTGTGACAGAATAGTATCATCTGTAAAAGTTGAAGGGGTGGTGAAAGTGAGAGGTTGTTATTTAACAGGCTCTTTGTCCAGCACTGCGGAAGCGTCTGCAGCTCATGGCGCGCTTGCGGTTTCCTCTGATTGGACGACGATGCTGCACATGCGTCGTCCGTTGAAGTGTCTTCTTGGAGTTAGCCTTGTGCGTCTTATTCTTCAGAGCATTAAACTTTACCTGATTTCCAGCTCTGCAGATTTGCAATGGTGTCTGCTTCTTCCTAGATTTGCAGGTTAACTCTGTGGTGTCTGCCTGGTCTACCAGGGCCTCGTACTTACAAACCAGAATTTTAAGTACATGTGTCAAATACACACGGAGTGTTAGCAGTACGTCAGCTGATCGACAGGCAATCGCGAGTGGTTGTGCTCTTGGGGTAAGGGCGGCTTGTCCGAGTCTCGGACGTGGCCTTGGACATGGGCTGGCTTGTCCGACCCTTGAGCGTCGCCACACCCTGTTCTTGCGTGAGGTCTTGTAGCGGACTAGGCAGAGTAGACCTGGTTTAGTTGTGAGTCCGAACTTCTCCTGCGATCTGCTTCTTACGATCGGCGGTGCGCATATCGCCAGTGGCTGGTTATTCGGCAATCCATGAAATGGGCCTTCATATGTTAATTGCTGTGCTTTCATGTGGTTACCCAACATGAAGCGTATTTCCTGGACTTCTGATGCGGTCATGAAATTGACCAGGTCACATGACACCCGCTCGATGACGTCATTGTTAATGCTCCAGAGTTGGACGGTTTGGCTGGTGGGCAGCAACGAGTTGTTAAGCCGAGGCGCACCCGCCGGGGGAATCATTGCGTTAATTGTAGCTTGCCTTGAATTATTATAAGCTAGAGGCATGGCGTGACAAAAAGATACCACGGTATCACAAACACTATTTTGAGAGACTTGACACGCAGGCGGCAAACCAATCTCAATATCGAGCGTTTTGTTCTTCGGAGACTCAACCTTGCGTACAGCTTTCGTGATCTTTGAGAATCGGGGCGGTGCGAACTTACGCTTGCGTCGGTAATGAGTCGCTGGCGTTCTGACTACCTCGACTTTGGGCTGAGTGAACATTTTAAAGGGATATTTCTTCCCTCTCTTGGGTCGCTTTTTGTGCGGTTGTTTCCGCTTCAGCTGTGTCAGTGTGGGACCATCGAGAAGGTGGCATGCGGGTTCAGGTGTGCTCTCTGGTCTTGTAACAGGTGGTATAACAACATATTGACTCGTCAAACCAGACACATCGTCACTATCCATGGCGATGCAATCCACCCACAACCATTCCACGTCTTCCGAGTCCTCCCCGGTGTCCAGTACACGCGGTGAGCATACCAGTAGTGAAGGGTCACGCTCATCGGACTCCGCTGCAAGTAGCCATGATGACAAATAGCTCCACATGTTGCGCGCGGGTCTTTCCTTGTCGCGCGCGCACACCGGATCAACGCAGTGTAATTAGCGTGCAAATTATCAATTAGCGTCTATGACGACAACGGTTCGAATAAAAACAGGGGCTTTTTCTATATCGTAAAGGTTGTTCATTTTAATGTTGTTCGCAAAAGCCGTTACCATTTTGGTTACCATTTTGGCTTCGACTTTAAAAATTTATGCCTTTGGCTTCTAGAATACATGTTTTTTTCTGACCCCACAGAAAGAGTTTACTGAGCACGTGGGATTTAAATAGATAAACGTTTGTTAACCGAGGTTGGAGAATGATGTATTCTACCCCCTGGGGGGAGAGGGATGGAATATGCCAGACATTAATTTGGACGGGAAATAGAATTCAAAGTCGAGTGTAACAGACACTTCCCTGGTTGTAATCATTAATCAGAGATGCTAAGGGCGCGCGTGATTCCGGAATTAGAATGATTAGAAAGAGTGCGCGTACGTTTATCCCGTTCCCATTCCGGAATGGAATGAGGGCCATTCCACCCATTCTGCTATCGGTAGCAGAATGAATCGAATGTCATTTTAAACATTCTCTACCAACCATTCCCATTATAGAATAGTAGAAAAAAACGCACCCTAAGACATGTATTCCTGTCCCCTGATAAGGCAGGAATAAGGGGTCTTGGTAGAAATTTCATTCGGGAGGCCCCATAATGAGTGCAATTTGGGGAGCGTAGATAATATATTTCGAGAAATCTGTACATTGTTATATTGCTTTATTTTGCATTCTTAAAAGTAGTGTGAGTCTTCAAACAGAAATTCCCGCCAACAGCTAAGTCCTGGTAAATAAAATAAGAAAACTGACGTCCAAACAAACTGAGCTGAAACGAGTTTTGTAAAATCTTCTAGTCAGATGTCAAATGGAATTTCGCAAGTGATGACCACAAATTCCAATGTTTTCCCTCAAATCGCGAGCACACGAAAGTTGCATTTAGACACCAGCACTCTACCCTCTCCACAGGCAGCCCAAAGGCTACTGTCAGTGGTTTATAAAGGAATGTATGAGGAAGTTTCTATATGCTAGAAAAAGATGATTATCGCGAAAAATAAAACTATAGACCTTGCAATATTGTGTTTGAGTCTTTTTTATTTTGATTTTGCCGATAGAATGTCAGTAGACCGAGCCCAAACTCTAACAACAGTGCACAATGAACATTGTTTATACGTCTACCATCTGTTGACCTGGACTTGATTTGGAATTATTTAAGTATACATATTTTTTTAAACTTGTTTAACTATGATTAATCAATAATTACTATGAAATGTGGATAATGTTTTCTCCTTCTATTATTCTACTATCTATTATCTAGAACTGGAAGTCTTGAATATCGTTTTTTATAAATTGAACACTCTTTAAATTATGATACGCCGATTATAGAAATAACGTCTTGGCTTGTATAATCTAATAGCGTAGTTCTAAGATATATCCTGCAAGGGCTGGACGAACATAATTTTTAGGTTAAATTCTAATAATAAAACCACGAGATCCTCTGTTAATTGGCTAAAATGTGCCTTATTTAACGACGCGCACTCCGGACAAGTTGCGTAACCCGGACAGACTACGACGCGCTAAGCGAAACGTGTCCGACTAATAAAAATCGTTTCGACTAGGCCGTCGAAATCTGTTTGCATTACATCGGGTAACAGCTTAGATTACGCAACGTAACTTTTTCGGGTTATAGTAAAAACAGTAAAAGTAACACATTTCAGGCACATTTCAGCCGATTTAGAGAAGACTGTGGTTTTATTATAAGACTTAAGCCTAACAAACTCTGTCCTCCAGCCCTCGATCCTAGCTAAGCCTTTACTATTAATCGTAACTTGCAGGGGCCTCCCAGCTCATATGCCTCGAGCGACGCACCAGTTGGATGGTTAGAGTGACGAAAAAAGCTGAAAAATTAAATGTTACAGAGTTAATTCGCAAATAAAACAAGAGGTAGTTTATAAGATGGTAGTATAAAGCTACCATCATCAGGGAGAGTATTGGTAGATTTAAAGTAATAACTGAAAAAAATCCAAAAGGGAGACACATGCCCCTCTCGATCTATCAACACCATCGTCCTTATTAAATAAGCATTCAAACACCAACATAGAATATCAAAATCGTTAGATAAAATCAAGGGTTTGGCACAATTTTTACCCGGTATGACGATGAGACCTGCGTATTTCGCCAGGAAGATCATCCCTTGAATTCCCTGCTCGTCCGCCTTGGCATCCACCGGTAACGACTCCTCGACCACAGGGATCCTAGCCAGCACAATTATTTGGGTCGTTACCATGGTCACCAGCAGTGATAACACCTGGAGCCAGTGCTGAAAGGGTTCTGCAGCAGGCTTAACGTGTGAGTACAACACTGCGTAAGACCCGGACACGATACCCACAATTCCGGCCGTCAACTTGCTTTGCATGCCCAGGAAAACTAGAACAGCAGTCACCACCAGCTTCCGTATTAGCTCCAAGAACTCCCAGTAAAAATACTGCGATTTGTAATCTTCGTATAGGAAACGCATACCAAGCCCGATCTCTGGTACTTTGTTGCGCTTTTTAGCTTTGAATTTGTGCCTCAAGAGAATTAGAACCGCCATTGGAAAGCCGAGGACGTGGAGAAAGGAAACACAGGCAAAGACGGTGAGAATGGTAAAGCCAGGCTTGTTACAGGAAACTGTAAAGTCGGCGACCAGAAACGACTCGCAGTTTGAGCGGGAGGTGCAGATCTCTTGGCAGGTCAGCGGTAGCACACTGAAGATGTGATAACATGTGGATGGATACATGACGAATAACAGGAGGCAAGTGATACCCACAATGCGTTGCTTTCCTCGCGAAGCTTGTGGGCGTTGTGGCGATTCTTTGTTCTTGCGCTTCGTTAAGACCCAGCCCCATACCTTGTACATCAGAGTACCGGCTAAGATTACTAGCACGTTCGACATGACCGCGATGGCAAACTTGGTCGCTGCGTTGAACTTGAAGTCAGTGTTAAGGCAATGAAGAGGGAATGTCCCCGAGAAGCCGAGCTGTACAATGTTGGAGTAACTCAGAAAAGTGTAAAAAGGTCCTTCAAGATCAGTGCCCTGCATCAGTGGTCTCGATTCCACGGAGAGCTGATAGAAACCGAGTATGATCTTAGTGTTTGCCATTATTATATCACAGACTGAACGCTTATTACTTGGTGGTGGTATGCTAAGCCATACCATGATAACAAGAATCACCCAAATGCAAAGGCAAAGACTGAGTCCCACCGACCACTGTAGAAGGGACTTGCACTTGACACACTTGTTGGCGTGCTTGTAGTATCCGCTGGAGCAAACAGCACACAAAGGGCCGCTGTAACCCATGCTACACGCCCCATGCAGACCACCCAGACAGGACTCGCGTATGGGGCATTGGTATGCCACGGGAAGTACTGCTGAGTTGAACGCGCTGGTCATTGCATCGGACGACGCACTTCTATCGTTCAAGTTCCATCTAAAACTTTCGAAGTGTTCAAGGTGCTTGTGTGACTCCCATTCCCAATAGTAGCCAGGAGCTAAAGTGAATGTTTCATTGCTGCATATGTAGTATGTAGGACAGGGGAAACACCCTCCGAACCGATCAAAACGGTAGTATTTATCTCGGCAGGAACATGCACGGAATGCTGCAAAATCTGACTTGGTCCCTAAGGAGGAAAACAGAACCGCGTTACCTATCCTTAAATAAGACAAAAGATTTTAGACGCAAGGGATATGGGGCTGTTCCAGTACGGGGTTTTAGCGAGAAACATAGTCTAAGGTTTGACCGCTCTTGCCCTCTGTCTTTACTCACAGGCGGGCAAAAGCTAACTAACCGAGCGGGCACCCTTGACAATCTTGCCGAGATGTTGCTCCAGGGTTCTTTGAAAATTTTCCTTCCGGACAGAGCTTGCAGCCATTTCCATACGTGTTCATTCGAAACTCAGCAATTTCATCTTGATAAAAACCACCTGTAAAAACATCAGCAAGTATTGGACTTTTGAAAAGTTAAGCCTGAATCTTACGAATTTTACAGGGCTTCATGGTCTTCCCCTCTGTCCCGCCAAACAGGTCCATGGCCATTGAGGGTGGGGGTCCATGGGTATAGGTTGCTTTTTATCTACCAGCTTGTTCGCGTTTGACATAATGCGGCACATAATGTTACAAGAAAATCAAAGTACACGAAAAGAAACTGCTTGGTGCTTGAGGAGCGCTGAGAATTTATCTGACACTACATTCACAAATCTACTAAAATAGATCAATTCAAGGAGGCCTAATTACGCCAATCGAGTGTTTATATTCATGATTGTTAAGACTTTACCACGAGGACAGCTTTTGCAGACGTTATCCAGCATGTATTTGCCTACTGGGCATCCTTGGCATGACGATAATCCTAAACCGCGACGGCATATGTATCCTTCTGTAGCCAGTTGAGAGGCAGCCATCCCAGATACCGTGAATATCAAGTTAGACGAGCCCATCTGAGACCTCGTATAAAAACACAATTGCACACTTACAGGTTTCTGGAATTCCATCTAAAACCTCATCTAAAAACGGCTTACTCACAATACTATTTCTATTTCGGGGGGCGCTTGTAAGAAAATGCTCATATCCAGTTCCTTGACATTTATCTGTGCAATTTCCCTGAAAAAAAGCCGTAGATCTTATTCTTATAGTAATAATCAACTGCGACCGAAATTCAACAAGTTGAT
Source organism: Nematostella vectensis (assembly GCF_932526225.1). Taxonomy (NCBI): domain Eukaryota; kingdom Metazoa; phylum Cnidaria; class Anthozoa; order Actiniaria; family Edwardsiidae; genus Nematostella; species Nematostella vectensis. The sequence goes on along the minus strand of NC_064035.1, from coordinate 11,328,791 downwards.
AAGGAACCCTTGCTCTTAATCTTCCTGTCAAATAGCTGTTGGCCTGCGCACGTTAATGATTGTTAATATCTTCACGCGGGGGACGATATCCATGAGAGGCGCCTTTACTAGCCTAGGCGTTAGCGCTGTTGTTACCACAGGCTGATTATTTCGAACAAACACTTACAATTGTCGAAGGTTATTTGCATGAAGAAAGGATTCCGGTGACAAGAGGGTTATGTTGTTATTCGACAAAATCCTGAAAATACATTTTTTTGCATTTGATGAGACATTTTTATCAAAATAGCAAACTTAGCAGATTTCACGTTCATTTTGGAGCTGATAAGTTCAGTCCTCATGCGTACAAATAATTTTGACTGTTTACTTACAAAATCTCTAGATTTGGAGGACAAACTAACGTGGTTTGGTTAACTTCTGTGAACCAGTTATCGGACAGGTTACTAGGATGGAAGAATATCAAATAAATGAACTCCTAAACATCCTTCAAATAAGTGCATATAAAACCTGACCCGCCACCGAAAAACGGCATAAAAATAACATACTTTAACATGTATAACATAGAAAAAGTGACGTTTTGATAGTTTGTAGTTGCACTATATAGCGTGGTTTTCATTAGCCCGTGAACTACACTTTAGCGTATTACACTTTATTGTGCTGTTTAATTCCATAGTTCTCTTTTATCCTGAATATTACACTTTGCCTATCACACTTTGTCTCAAGGGTTAAATTAAAACAACTGTATAATCCCTTACGCGCATCGTTAACATACATAAAATACACAGAGAACTGACTAGAAATCTTTTCTAGATTTACACGGCCTTCGTTTCATACATTAGCTTAAGATATGTGCATTGTGGTATCCAATTCCATATGGAGGTCAGGCGGTTATGTGGTAACCATCTGCGAAAACGAAATAAAGAGTGCTTGTTACAGTAAAATGACAGGTATCGGGGAAGAGAAGTCTTAATAAGACTGGGTGTGTCACTGACAAGGATCAGATAAGAGAAGGATAATAAGGCCGGGTGCGTCACTGACAAGGATCAGATAATAAAAGGAATAATAAGACCAGCTGTGTCAGGACAAGGATCAGGTAAGAGAAGGAATAATAAGACCGAGCGTGTCACTGACAAGGATCAGGTAAGAGAAGGAATAATAAGGCCGGGTGTGTTACTGACAAGGATCAGGTAAGAGAAGGAATAATAAGACCGGCTGTGTCAGGACAAGGTTCAGGTAAGACAAGGAAAAAAAAAGGTGAAGAGAAGGAATAATAAGACCGGGTGTGTCGCTGACAAGGATCAGGTAAGAGAAGGAATAATAAGACCGGGTGTGTCGCTGACAAGGATCAGGTAAGAGAAGGAATAATAAGGCCGGGCGTGTCACTGACAAGGATCAGGTAAGAGAACGAATAATAAGGCCGGGCGTGTCACTGACAAGGGTCAGGTAAGAAAAGGAATAATAAGACCGGGTGTGTCACTGACAAGGATCAGGCAAGAGAACGAATAATAAGTCCGGGCGTGTCACTGACAAGGATCAGGTAAGAGAAGGAATAATAAGGCCGGGCGTGTCACTGACAAGGATCAGGCAAGAGAACGAATAATAAGTCCGGGCGTGTCACTGACAAGGATCAGGTAAGAAAAGGAATAATAAGGCCGGGCGTGTCACTGACAAGGATCAGGTAAGAAAAGGAATAATAAGGCCGGGCGTGTCACTGACAAGGATCAGGCAAGAGAACGAATAATAAGTCCGGGCGTGTCACTGACAAGGATCAGGTAAGAAAAGGAATAATAAGGCCGGGTGTGTCACTGACAAGGATCAGGTAAGAGAACGAATAATAAGGCCGGGTATGTCACTGACAAGGATCAGGTAAGAGAAGGAATAATAAGTCCGGGTGTGTCACTGACAAGGATCAGGTAAGAGAAGGAATAATAAGGCCGGGCGTGTCACTGACAAGGATCAGGTAAGAGAAGGAATAATAAGGCCGGGGGTGTCACTGACAAGGATCAGGTGAGAGAAGGAATAATAAGGCCGGGTGTTTCACTGACAAGGATCAGGTGAGAGAACGAATAATAAGGCCGGGTATGTCACTGACAAGGATCAGGTAAGAGAACGAATAATAAGGCCGGGTATGTCACTGACAAGGATCAGGTAAGAGAAGGAATAATAAGTCCGGGTGTGTCACTGACAAGGATCAGGTAAGAGAAGGAATAATAAGGCCGGGCGTGTCACTGACAAGGATCAGGTAAGAGAAGGAATAATAAGGCCGGGGGTGTCACTGACAAGGATCAGGTGAGAGAAGGAATAATAAGGCCGGGTGTTTCACTGACAAGGATCAGGTGAGAGAAGGAATAATAAGGGCGGGCGTGTCACTGACAAGCATCAGGAAAGAAAAGGAAAAAAAACCGGGTGTGTCACTCACAGATACTCCATCCTACATATACCATTGTTTAGCCCGACGAGTCTCTCAATTTTATTGTGTGACAGAATTCTGAAAATAAATGCGAATAAAGTGTTATGCTCTAATATTCCATAGTCATTTCACATATAAAAACATATTCACAAAGCCAGAGTCTCACACATTTGCCAGATACGAGGCTGCCTTTTCCAAGTTGATCTCCGTCAAACAATTGCGAGAAATCTTGAGCCTGAGAAACAGCAACAAGATAAGGGTATCGATTATATTTCATTTTCTTATTAAAATTATTTTTAAATAAGTATAGCGATAAGTATACTTAATATTTACGTTCTGAGTCTGACGTCAAATGTTCCATCTCTGATATTGCAGATTCGATTTTGAGGCAACGCCCTACCGAAAATAACGACAACTTTTTATTAGTCGATCAGTATCTGTAATTTGCATTATGGAGCTTGTACCCCGCCAAGGAAAAGCATTACGTAATTTTTCGGTTTTAAAACTATGCCTGTGTTTAGAGGTAAGGGTCAAGTAATTTTGGGCTCTGTTGGACCCCCTACGTCACACTACCTCGGCATAGACACACTACCTCGGCATAGACACACTACCTCGGCATAGACACACTACCTCGGCATAGACAGACTACCTCGACATAGACACACTACCTCGACATAGACACACTACCTCGGCATGGACACACTACCTCGGCATAGACACACTACCTCGGCATAGACACACTACCTCGGCATAGACACACAACCTCGACATAGACACACTACCTCGGCATAGACACAGTACCAGGGCATAGAAACAGTTCCTCGGTATAGACACACTACCTCGGCATAGACAGACTACCCTGGCATAGACACACTACCTCGGCATAGACACGCTACCTCGACATAGACAGACTACCTCGGCATAGACACACTACCTCGGCATGGGAAAACTACCTCGGAATAGACACACTACCTCGGTGTGAACACACAACCTCGGCATAGACACACTACCTCGGCAAGGACACACCACCTCGGCATAGACACACTACCTCGGCATGGACTCACTACCTCGTCATAGACACATTACCTCGGCATAGACACACAAGCTCGGCATAGACACACTTACCTCGGCATGAACACACTTCTTCTGTATAGAGACACTACCTTGGCATAGACACACTACCTCGACATAGACACACTACCCCGGCATAGACACACTACCTCGGCATAGTCACACTACCTCGGCATAGACAGACTACCTCGGCATAGACACACTACCTCGGCATGAGCACACTACCTCGGCATAGACACACTACCTCGGCAAGGACACACCACCTCGGCATAGACACACTACCTCGGCATGGACTCACTACCTCGTCATAGACACACAAGCTCGGCATAGACACACTTACCTCGGCATAGACACACTACCTCGGCATAGACATACTTACCTCGGCATGAACACACTTCTTCTGTATAGAGACACTACCTCGGCATAGACGCACTACCTCGGCATAGACACACTACCTCGGCATAGACACACTACCTCGACATAGACAGACTACCTCGGCATAGACACACTACCTCGGCATAGACACAGTACCAGGGCATAGAAACAGTTCCTCGGTATAGACACACTACCTCGGCATAGACACAGTACCAGGGCATAGAAACAGTTCCTCGGTATAGACACACTACCTCGGCGTAGACACCCTACCTCGGAATAGACACACTACCTCGGCATAGACACAGTACCAGGGCATAGAAACAGTTCCTCGGTATAGACACACTACCTCGGCATAGACACAGTACCACGGCAT